>NW_027186296.1:61009676-61053304 GCF_028583685.1 Petaurus breviceps papuanus | reverse complement strand
TCTATCTATCTATCTATCTATCTATCTATCTATCTATCTATCTATCTGTCTGTCTGTCTGTCTGTCTGTCTGTCTGTCTGTCTGTCTGTCAGTCTGTCTGTCTTTCTATCTATCTACCTACCTACCTACCTATCTATCTGCTGTAAAGGCAATGTGGTATAGTGGATAGAGAGCTGGCCTTGGAAGTAAGGAAGATCTAGAGTCAAACTCTGTGTCTTATATATACTACCATATGATCATGAGCAAATCACCTAATTTCTTGGTGCTCAAAGCTTCTATCTAAAACAGCTAAGTTATAAGTCAAATTTCTAATCTAAATGGAAGAGTGAATTGTCACACCAGGAATTCCCCACATTAATGAAACCACAGGCATATACAAAAAAAATCATGCCTATCTGTCTGTACTTATATGCAATTTCTCTTTGACTCTAATTCCTGTTACTTTCCTGTCCAGAACACTTCTCTCTGGCCATTCCCCCAAATATGTTGTTCATTAGAATTATAAACTTCGGGGAGGCTAGGTGGCGCAGTGAATAGAGCATGGGCCCTGGAGTCAGGAGGACCTGAGTTCAAATCTGGCCTTAGACACTTAACACTTACTAGCCATGTGACCTTGGGCAAGTCACTGAATCCCAATTGCCCTGCCCTCCCCCCTCCAAAAAAAAAAAGCATTATGAGCTTCCTGTGAGCAGAGGCTGTCTTACTTGCTTGTATTTGTATGCCCAGCCTGTAACACAGTGCCTGATACATAATAAGCACTTCGTCATTCACTCATTTCATATACACATATCTCCTTCTACTTTGATGGATCTATGCTTCCATTAACGTGGCTTTTCCCTTCACTGTTGAGGATTGCAATTCCTCTGCATCTTCTTAACTTGTGTGATGCTTATCAACATTTAATCCTCCTTAAAAATACACTTTTAAGTGCTAGAGGTCTTCCTCTGTTTCTCTCAATATCTCAGGCATAGCAATGTAGCATTCTCATTGCTTTTCATTCTTGCTATACGATCAGTCTGCTCTTCCTTCTAATCACGCATGTCCTGATATGTGTCACAATTCTACTACCTTTGATGCCTTACCATGTATCACTACCCTCCACATACTCAATGATCCAGCCAAACCTGTCTGTCCTCTGTCCCTGAATATGTTGTTAACCTTTCTGTCTCCATGTTTTGCTGGTGCTATTCTCAATGCCTGAAATTCCCTCCTTCCCACTCTTTCCCTGTTGAATTCCTACCTACCTTCCTCCAAACCTCAGGCTCACATTTAAATGTTGGCTTTGATGTTGGTTCTCACAGTAACTCTGTGAGGTAGGTGATATTGTTATCTCCATTCTACAGATGGGGAGAGACTCAAAGTTGAAGGATTTGCATAGTCACACAATCATTAAAGTATTTAACTTAGGTCTTCCTGACTCTAAGGACAGTGTTCTTTTCACTATGGCCTACCACCTACAAGTCAAGAAAACTCTTCTGTTCCTAGAAGCCCTGAAGAACAAGGTATAAAAATGAAATCTGGAGAACAATTGTTAAACTGGAGTCATTCATCACATGCATTCCCCATGAGATTAGACTCAATGAACAAATAAGCTGGTTGGAGGACCATACCTTTCAAATGCTATGCACCCTCAGTGAAGTTAACTTAGGTCTAAGATCTTATCTGCTTGAAGCATGACTACTATGATGTTACATATCTTTGATTATCAGTTAAAAAATTAACTTAGTAATTCTTTTAAGAATTCAAAACTAGGGGGAGCTAGGTGGTGCAGTAAATAGGGCACCGGCCCTGGAGTTGAGGACCTGAGTTCAAATGCGACCTCAGACATGTGACACAATTACTAGCCATGTGACTTTGGGCGAGTCACTTAACCCCAATTGCCCTCCAAAAAGCAAAAGAAAAAAATCAAAACTAACTTAGTACTTTACTATAGACTAGCCACTCAGAAGATTGGGAACAACAGCTGGTTGAGGTAACACAGAAGTTACATGTTTCATTCTTGGCAAATCCTGTGAATTTTCCCTCCCTTCTAAAAGAAGGGATTCATCAAGGTTAGTAATGGGGATGATATAATAGGTCACAATGAGTCCAGCACCCAGGAGACCAGAACAAGATAGTGTTTGGTTCAGTCTGGGTTTTAATGACTCAAGAAATGAGGCATATGTTGTTTCCTACAGGAGCTGATTTCATAGTCTGATGGGTCTCTGAGTAAGTAGGAGTTTCTTTCCCAGTCTCCA
The DNA here is from genome assembly GCF_028583685.1 of Petaurus breviceps papuanus. Classification (NCBI taxonomy): domain Eukaryota; kingdom Metazoa; phylum Chordata; class Mammalia; order Diprotodontia; family Petauridae; genus Petaurus; species Petaurus breviceps. The sequence continues at coordinate 61,051,067 of NW_027186296.1, read as the reverse complement.
ACTAAAGTTTCTCTTTCCTTTTCAGAAAGACCACTGACTCCCTATTATTTTTCAGGGACTTCTTGGATGGACTTGGTGCACATTGCAGAGGGAGGAGCAACCTATTTGTTTTTCTCCAACATATCACTAATAATTTATGTAGAGATCTGGTACTGCCCTGTAATCTAGTCATGACATCATGTATTCCCACCCATTCATGTGCTCCCCACATGCTCTTCTCAAGTTGATTTCATTGAGACTTAGCTCAGCCACTTAACAAGCCCTCTCAAAACAGGCTTCTCTATAAAATATTTTGAGGATTGGCTATTCCCAAGCTGAGTACCTCTCTAAAGTGAAGGATTTTGACTAGATGGCTTCTAATACCTCTCCTGGCTCTAACAATTTGAGAGCTTTAGTATAAAATAACTCTTCCCTTACTATAAAATCTATAGCTGACCTCTTAAAAATTACACAGTGGTGAGAGATGTAACGTGATATGGTACAAAGCTGAACTCTGATTCAGGAAACCTGGATTCAAATACCAACTTCCATCTTTGCTGTCTTTGTAATCTTGAACAAATCACCTCAGGTCCCTGACAATTTACTTATCTGCTAAATGAGGAGATTGGACTCAATGGTTTCTGAGATCCATTTCAGATCTAAATCTGAGGTGAAAAGTTGGAGAGGTATTCATTAGGGGGCATAGTATTGGATTCCATGGCTCACCTTGTTTCATCCCTGGAAGGAACTCACCAATGGGAGAAGGGGGCCAGTATGACGGAGAACATCCTAGAGTAAGAAGAATTCAGCTACTGAGGGAAATTCCAGGGTAAGAAGCCACTGGAGTTTGTGGTGGTAAAGCTTGTAAACTTGGAAATACAGTTGAAGAGAATTTTTTTGCCATCACAAAATGTACTGCTATTAATATGTTTATGTATATATATTGCATTCCTATTTGCCATTGGTTGACCCCATTGGGGCATATGCCCAGCAATATCATCTTTGGTTCAAAAGATATGGACATTATAAGCAATTTTCTTTGTATAACTCCAAATTGCTTTCCAGAACAGTTAGACCAATTCATAGCTCCACCAACAATGCATTCATATGCTTATCTTTCTACAATCCCTCCAACATTGACCAATACCCATCTTTTGTCTTCTTTGCCGATTTGCTGTATGTAAGGTGTGATTTCAAGGTTGTTGGGCTATTTTGATTTTCTATTGTCCAATACTTAATATACTTAGTGATTCCAGTAATAAGGTATAAACTTAAAAGACATTTTAAAGAAACATGACTATATATCTACTATGTAACTCAGTATTCAACTCTATGAAAGGAGGAGGAAGAAGAGGAGAAGAAAGAGAAGAAGGAAAAGAAAAAGGGGAGAAGAGGAAGGAATGGGAGAAGGAGGAGTAGAAAAAGGACAGAGAAAGAAGAAGAGAGGAGAGGAGAAGAGGTAGAGGTACTTGCTTAGGGAGAAGTGGAAAATGAAGAGGGGGAGGGAAAGAGAATACTACAAAGACAGGCCTCTGTGACTCGGTTCAACTCCATGTCGGAGCAGCCCCAGGTCACTGAGCAAAGCCAAGAGTTTCTGGACTATCAGAACAGGGGAGAAAAGTAGGAACAGAACTATTGGCTCCTCCTCATGTCACAGCTTCCAGGCAAGAGAACAAAGGTTGAAAGGGAGCTACCAGGATCCTATTTCCTGAGAGGAGCAAAGGTCAAGAGCTGAAGCTCCTAGAGCCCTCCCTACCACTTCTGTTTGAACTGGTTCACCTTCTCTGTCATATGTTCTTTTTATCCACGCCTTTAGAGGTGATGCAACACATAGCTACAATGAAAGCTCTGCCAGCAGAAGTCAGTTTGGAAGCAGGTATGATCCCTATTAAGTTAACAGAACTCCAACTTCCTTTTCGAAATCCACAGTATTGACTCTATAGGATTCCACCTTAAGTCCATGATAGAAAGCTGTCTCCTATAAACAACTTTAGCGAAGTTGTAGAATATAAAATAAACCCACATAAATCATCAGCATTTCTATGTATCACTAACAAAGCCCAATAGGAAGAGATAGAAAAAGAAATTCTAGTTAAGTTACTGTAGACATCATAAAATATTTGGGGGTCTACCTGCCAAAACAAACCCAAGAACTATAAGAACACAATTACAAAACACTTTTCACATAAATAAAGTCAGATCTAAATAATTGGAAAAACATCAGTTGTTTGTGGGTAGGCTGAGATAATATAATAAAAATGACAATTCTACATAAATTAATTTACTTATTCAAATCAAACCAATTAAACTACCAAAAATTATTTTATGGAGCTAGAAAAAATAATATAAAAATTCATCTGGAAGAACAAAAGGTACAGAATATCAAAAGAATTAATGAAAATAAATACTAGGGAAGGTAGCCTAGCCATACCAGATCTTAAATTGTATTATAAAGCATTAATCATCAGAACTATTTGGTACTGACTATGAAATTGAGGGATAGATTAGTAGACTCGGTTAGGTACACAAGACACAGTAATCAATGATTATAGCAATCTATTGTTTGATAAACCCAAAGACCCCAGCTTCTGGGATAAGAACTCACTATTTGACAAAAAGTACTGGGAAAACTAGAAAATAGTATGGCAGAAACTGGGCATAAACCAATATCTGATACCATATACCAAAATAAAGTCTAAATGGGTACATTTGGTAGATATAAAGTCTGGTACTATAAACAAATTAGGGGAACAAGGAATAGTTTATCTGCCAGATTTATGGAGAATGAAGGAATTCATGACCAAACAAGAGATAGAGAATATTATGAAATACAAAATGTATAATTTTGATTACATTAAATTGAAAAGGTTTTGCACAAACAAAGCCAATGCAACCAAGATTAGGAGGGAAGCAAGAAACTGGGAAAGAATTTTTACAATGTCTCTCATAAAGGCCTCATTTCTAATACATATAGAGAATTGAGTCAAATTTACAAGAATACAAGTCACTCCTCAACTGATAAATAGTCAAAGGATATGAACAGGCAGTTTTCAGAGGAAGACATTAAAGCTATCTATAATCATTTGAAAAATGCTCTAAATAGCTATTGATTAGAAAAATGAAAATCAGAACAACTCTGAGGTACCATATCATGCCTATCAGATTGGCTAACATGATGAAACAGGAAAATTATAAATGTTGGAGATGTCGGGAAGTTGGCACACTAATTCATTGTTGGTAGAGCTGTGAACTAATCCAACCATTCAGAAGAGCAATTTAGAACTATGCCCAAAGGGCTATAAAAATGTGTATACCCTTTGATCCAGCAATACCACTTCTAGGCCTGTATACCAAAGAGATTATAAAAATGGGAAAAGGTTCCACATGTACAAAAATATTTATAGCAACTTTTTTTTTTTTGTGGTGGCCAAGAACTGGAAATTGAGGAGATGCCCATAAATTGGGGAATGACTAAACAAATTGTGGTATATGAACTTAATGGAATGCTATAAGAAATGATGAACAGATGGACTTCAGAAAAACCTAAAAAGACATATGAATTGATGTCGAGTGAAGTGAGCAGAACCAGGAGAACACAGTACACAGTAACAGCCACAGTGTGTGATGACTGATTTTTGACAGACAATCCTTCTCAGCAATGCAGGGACCTAAAACAATTCCAAAGTATTGGTGATAGAAAATGCCATCTACATCCAGAGAAAGAACTTTGGAGTCTGAATGCAGAGAGCAGAATATTTTCTTTTTGTTTGTTTGTTTGTTTTCTTTCTCATGATTTATCCAATTTGTTATAATACTTCTATACAACATGACTAATGTGAAAATATGTTTAATAGGGATGTATACGTAGAGCCTATATCAGATTGCATGCCATCATGGGGAGGTGGGGGGGGGAGAAAATTTGGAACTTAATGAAAACGAATGTTGAAAACTAAAGATAAATAAATTTACTTAAAAAAAATAAAGCAGTCTCCTTAGTCCATGACCCTTTGGGAAACATCCGTATTGATAGAATTGAGATTAAAGAGGGTCAGGCTCTTCTAAGACCACCATCTTCATGCAAACAGCCAGAAGTGCCACAGCTATTAACTCTGACACTACAAAGGAGATTGAATCATGAGACCCCATGACCTCTCAAGAATCAAAATTTCAGGTGACCCAAAAGGCAAAAGAAAGTCCCATGGTGGGCATAAGTAAGCATGATTTTGCAAGATATTGTCAGCTTCAACAGAAGTCCAGTAAAAGGTACCATTAAGAGCATGTGTGACCACAAAAGGAGGTCAGCTAATCACATAATGGGAATGAGACATAACAAATGGATGATCCAAGTGTTACAGCAGTATCCTCAAAATATTAGAAAATTTTGAGGAAGACATTTAGAAATGTGGTTAGATTTTCCAGGGGAAGATTTATGGAAAGACTTGGACAACAATTATGTAACATTGAAAGATGGGCTATGATTTGCACCAGTGGAGTCATACTTAAAGTCATAACATCTCTAGGAGGTATCAAGTTTTTCCAGAAGATGCTAATATGGGGATGGGGGTGGCGTGGGTGAGAGGGAAAGATCCTCTCTCATCACAGATAACTGTCCCTCTGCTTACCTTGTTGTTTTTACCCACAGACTCTATGGGTTTGGGCCATTCCCTTTTCCAATGTGAATGCAACATTGATCAGACTGTTTTCTATACTATTGCTACTACCTTTTCTTACCTCCACCAACACCATTACCATAGAACTGTCTTCTGTCCCACCTGCTTGCGATAGCTTAGTATTATAAACAATCCACAAAAAAGGGATCATATCTCCCTTGAGGTATTGAAGAAGTAATCACGTTTTGTTCTCATGTCCTTGTTACCCAGTTTTTAATAGACTACATTTCTGGTTACAGGGTATCAAGTTAAGTTATGTTTATTGGAAGCATATCTGCCTTGTAATTCAGCCTTCAACTCTATGACCATTGAGAAGAGTGAGAGAGAAATTAAAATAAGTAAAAGAAGTAGAGAAAGGAAGATGGAAAGAGGGAGGTGGTACCCCCTCAAGATTGGTCCAAAACTGGCAGCTGAGGAAAAACAATGTAAAATTATGAGAAATCCAGAGAGTCATTGAAGAGAGAGGGGAAATGTAATCATTTAATCAAATGTAATCAAAACAAAGACCTCTGAGCAGGAAATGGATAAGAGACTGAAAGTCTAAGAATAGAGGAAATGGGAAATAAGTGACAAATAGTCTTGGTCAAAGCCAAGGAGAATCATCGTAGAAAATGAACTTCACTGTAGTGACTAAAGAGAATGTTGAGAAGAATTGTGATAACCTTGTGATAATCTCTTCTACAATCACTAATAAGAGCAATTCAGTGAAAATTTATAGTGTATTGAAACCCAGTCAACAAAAATTTGCTGCTGTCTTATTTATTAATCATTTACAGTAGGCATATGGTATGATCATTAGAGTACTAGATCTGGAACCATGAAGACCTGGGTTCAGACTCCCATCTCTGACACTCACTCTGTGACCCTGGTCAAGTCACTATAACGGTAATGTCAATGGGAACATCTTTCACATACATTAATAGGCCCATGTGACCTGCTTGAGTCACACGGAAGCCTATGTCGCATGAGTCTGTGATAAGAGGAGCTTATTGAGCAGGTGGAGCAGGAAGGGGTGGAGCAGGAAGGGTGGAGCAGAGCCCAGAGGAAGTTGGTCAGAGCAGTTAGAGCTGAGGGAGAGGAAGCAGGCTGTGTTGTTTGTGGGAAGGCCCTAGTATGGGGAAGGCTTAGGGATGGCAATGACCACTGCATTGTTATTGTATATAGATTTCTTTGTAGCTGTGATGGATTTGACTTTTTGGTGGTAGGATTTGGCTTTCTAGTGTTTGAATAAATGTTTTGGTTCTGTCTTCCATGTGTAGAGTCTGTTATATTTTTCAATTAGGAATTATTCTGGCATATTCATAGCAACCATAGGTGCTATTGACAGTACTGTCATTTGAATTGTTTTATCCTCTGTTTCTTTTTCTGTAAGATAAGATGGCCTCTAGGGTTTCTTCCAACTCTAAGTTCATTATCCCATTAACCTATGATACTATATATAATGTACTGTGGTAAGCATTGAAAGAGATACACAGATGAATAAGACATGATTTCTACCCTTAAGGAGTTCTTATTCTAATTGAGAAGATGAGACACAAATAAACAACAAATGTAGACAAACATACAAAATAGGAAGAACCTATGAGAAGTAGAAATAAAGTGCTATGGGGTTTTATGAGAACTCAATATAATTTCCCGGTTGTAGAGTACCAGAAAAGATTTGAAAGAGAAGGCATTTGAATTGGATCTTGAATGATGGCCAAGATGTCACAAAGAGAAAAGCACGGGTGCAAGCACAAGAGGAAATTTAAGGATTTAAGGAAATCAAGAATAATTCAGGTTGTTTGGCTAAAGTGCAGTTCAATTCAATTCAGTAAACATGTATTGAGCATGTGTTATGTATAAGGCATTATGTAGGGAATGAAGGATGAAGCCCCTCCCCCTACAGTAACAGAATTTTCCCTCAAGGAGCTCACAATCGAATTAGTAGTGAAATCTGACCTAGGCAAATGGTAGGATAGGGCTACAAAGCAGATAGTGATAAGGAGACTGGGGCCATCCAGGAAGATTCAAGGAGAAAGCAGCCCCTGAGCGGGGACAAATGTCCCTCTTTTCATCTTCCTTGAAATAAGAGAAAGAAGTATTTCAGCAAGTGCATTGGTAGAGGGAGTTCATGCAACACATAAATTTCAATTTAAAATTCATTAATGTGGTGGGAGAACAACTAGCGTTACAATATAATGAGTATGGAATGAATAAAGCATGAATGCATGCTACCAAAGTGTATGATGGATAGGGTGCTACATTTGGAGTCAGGAAAACCTGAGTTCAAATCTTGCCTCAGACACTTATTTACTCTGTAACCCTGGGCAAGTCATCTAACCTGTGTCTCAATTTCCCCATCTATAAAATTAGGATAATAATAGCACCTACCTCACAGAGTTGTAAGAATCAAATGAGTTAAACATGTAAACCACTTTGTATATTTTAATATGCTATATAAGTGATAGCTATTACTATTATTATCCTAAGATGTTTCTAGGCAGTAGAAAAAGTATTGGAAAAAAATCAGATTTGGGTATTTGTTGGATTAATCTACCCAGTAAACCATAGACTTCATAATTCCGAAAACCAGATATAGAAGAACCAATTTATTGGCACTTGGCATAAGAAGCTTATATTTGGACCTATTTGTCCTTTCCAATGGGTTCAAAACTCCTCCCAAGGGAGTGCCAGCCTCCATGTGCTGTTATACCTCTGCTTGCATTTATACACAAATCCTGGTGATGTCCGGTGGGCAAATCTCTGTCTCTGCCATGACAACTGGATGATTGATAATGGGGAGACCATGATATGGTGCTTGAGACTTTTGATCACAACTATAATACAGCTTCGGATGTTATATACAGTGAGATGAAGTTTGTGTGTGTCTGATACTTAATAAAGCCTGGATTGTAAATCAGGAAGATCTGAGTTCAAATTCTTCTTCAGTCACTTACTAGCTGTGCGACTCTGGCCAAGTACCTTAACCTTTCTCAGTCTCAGTTTTCTTATCTGTAAAACAAGGATAATAACAACATCAGCCTCACTGGATTGTTTTAAGGATCAGATGTCATAATATATGTAAAGTATTTTGCAATCCTTCAAGTGCTATATAAATGCTAGCTGTTGCTGTTGTTGGAGTTGTTATAGTTGTATTTGGGTCAGAAACTCAGTGAGGTAGTTAACAAGCTTGCTACAAAGCTCTTAACTCCCCTCTGTCCCTGGGTGGTAGTAATGTTAGATCTCATCAGAAACCTGTTGCTGTCCTAGGGGTATGATGCTGTCTTAGTGGTGGTAGACAAGAGGAGGGTTCATTTCCTCTCCTATGCTAGACCTCCCATTGTGGCTGAAGCCTCCTGCCTTGTTTCTGAAGCAAATTTTATTGCTCCATTGCTTTACCTCTCATATTATATCCATCCAGAGTTCCCAGTTTATCTCACATTTATAGACTGCACTGTTCATGACCCTCCTGGTAAAAATTCACTATTTGTCATCAATATCATTTTATTATGGGAAAAAACCCCAAACCAAACAACTTTTGTTTTTCCTGAATTCTGACTCTCAGTCTTTTCTTTCCCCTATACCATAATGCCTTGGGAGGAAGGAAGATTTCCTTCAAGTGTGACCCACTAGGGGAAGGGAATAGGTTGAGAGACTGTGTCATTGAAACCCCTGAAAAATTCGCCTTTTTACATCTGTGAGATTGGTGCAACAGGCATTGCTACCTGAATTTAACATATGAGAAAACTGAGACTCAGGGACATTAAGTGACTTTCCCATGCTTGCATAGCTGGTATCAGAGGTGAAGAATAAATCCAGGCCTCTAAATGTAGTGATTTTTCCATTATACTATGCTGCTTCTGGGATAGTATCTCCATGACTTTATTTCCTAACACTGCAATGACTGGGCCTCCCTGCTTCTCCCTGTTGAATTTTCATATTACACTTCAGTTCAGTTAACTACTCAAAATATGCCCTTCTGTACAAACTATGATTTTCACCTTCTCTTTGTTCTTTTATGCGCCTCTTCATTACAATTCCAATTGTCAGTGTCTACATGGGGTAGCTGGAAGACACCCAGGCTGGCTTTTGATTAGTCAGTGACATAAAACACAGAGGGCCAACCACTATCTCACCCCTGAGGAATTTTTGAACATAAGGGACAAGGTCTGGATGTCCTCCCATAACCTCTGCATAAGAAGATCTCCCTGGAAACAGGCAAAAAGGTTGATAGGTCCATTTCCCATCAATCATTCAGAGGATAATCAATCAATCAACAAATATTTCTTATGGCCAAACACTATGCTAGGTGCTGGAGATACAAAACCAAAAATAAAATAGTATCTCCCCTCAGGGAACTTATATTTTATCAGGAGGAAATAACATGAACTATACTTAAAAAGTTAAATATCAATTCTATACAAAGTAATTTCTGGAGAGGGCACTAACAGGTAGAACAGGAATGAGATGGGTTTTCTGTAGGAGATGTGCCTGGAACTAAGCTTTGAAGGAAAGTAGGAATTTGTAGCATTTTAGAGGTAGAACGGACCTCAGTGGCCATTTAGATCAACTCCTACATGACCAAGAATTCCTTCTATGATGTATTAACAAGGGGTTAATTGTTTTCACTTGAAAACCTCAACTGAGGGGAAACTGACTATCTCCTGAGGCAACCCTTTCAGCTGTTGGATGGTTATAATCTTTAGAAGGTTTTTCTTTATATGTAGCCAAAATTTGCCTATCTGCATCTTCCAGTCATTGTTCCCAAATCTGTTCTCTGTAGGAAAAACAGAATAATTTTATTGACTCTTGCATTGACAATTCTTAAGATATTTGGAGATAGCCACCCTGTTTCAAATAAGTCTTCTCAAGATGAAACAAATACCTCTAGTTTCTGCAACCAATCCTTGTATAACATTACATGGTGGGTTTTTTAACCTTTCTTTTACTATAAGGTAGCCTTATGATGGATATGCTTTTGCTTCTCAATGTTCCAAAAATACTCTACCCAACACTGAACAGAATACTCTCTATGTGACTTGATCTGGGCAGAAACCAGCAAGGCTATTATCTCCCTCATTCTGGATACAATATCTCTTTTAAAGAAACCCAAGTTCACATTAACTTTTTTTTGGGGGGGGGTGGAGTGGGGAAGGAACTCCCATGTTAACTTATTTTGAATTAGTAACCTACTAAAATTTCCAGATCTTTTTCACATGACCTAGGATCTAGTCAATTCTTCCTATTTTGTACTAGAGAACTTGATATTTTTGCACCCAAATGTGGATTTTTATATTTACTTCTATTAAATTTCTTCTATTCAGCTCATCATTTTAGCCTACTGAGAAATTTTTGACTCCTGACTCTTTTGGTATGATTTGATACTGAGATTAGTCTCATCTGCAAATTGGATAGGCATATGCCAATTTGCCTCTCTCAATCTATGCCGATATGCCTTTCTGAAACTTTGATATATTACTCTTTGTCCTGTCCTTCAGTGCCAACCAATACAAACCTTGTCCCTCTTTCACATGACTGCCTTTCAATTACTTAAAAAGAGTTGTTAATCAATGGGTATAGTGATTTAGAACAAGAAGAACTGAGATTAAATCTTAGTTCTGTTAGCTATGAAGCAGGATGTTTTCGTTTCTTTCCTCCCAAATCTTTGGTTTTTAGTTCCTTTGTCTAAAATGAGGGCATTGGACTAAATGATCTCTGAGATTCCTCCTGCATTAAATCTAAGCCCTATAACATGAGTCATGTGATATCCTGGCAGGGTTTACTATCCTTCATTCTGTATCTACTTTGTGGTCCATCATTCCTTGTTATGACAAGGTCATCTTGACCCTGAACTATATAGCCTCCTAGTTGTTGAATTCGAGCTCAGAATGCTTTACCACAGGTTGGGTACAAATAGTCTGCGTGAACATTTGGGGTGGCTACTCTAAATCTGTAAATCCTGCATTTCCTTTGAGTTGTTTCAATTCTGCTTTGCTCAAAGAGCATAGCAGCTTCTCTGATGTGGGCACACCATGCTGAGCGGTCCTGTGCCGGTGTCTCCCATGTCACACAATCAATTCCGAAGTTAAGAGAGATCTTGAGAATGTCCTTGTATCACTTCTTCTGAGCACCATGTGAATGCTTGCCCTGTATGAGTTCTCCATAAAGTAGTCCTTTTGGCAAGTATATGTTTTGCATTCGAACAACATGGTCAGCCCATCAGAATTGCACTCTGAAGCAGAGTTTGAATGTTTGGCAGGTTAGTTTGAGTAAGGACCTCAGTGTCTGGTACCTTATCCTGCCAGGTGATCTTCAAAATCTTTCTAAGACAATTCAGATGGAAGCATATTTAGGGTGAGTAGTCGCATGGTGAATGATGAGGAAGCTATGGTAGGTCAGCAGGGAAAATATTATTCAGGAGGTCCTTGACTCACAGAAGTAAGAGGATTGCAATTAGTACCTAATACAATAGTAAGAATATGGACACATGGTAAGGATTTCAGAGCTGGTGTACAATGTATATGCCTAGGAATTGGTAGAATTCCTCCATCAATGCCATCTAACCAGGCACATGTAGCCTCAAGCCTCAGGGAGGCATTCTAGAAGAATGAAGTTTGACTGAATGCATGGCCTTATTGGCATGGCTGAGTGAGAGGAGGGAAGTGGACCTACCCTTCAGGTTGGAATCAGTTAATATGAATAGTCATCATAAAAGATTAAGTCTTTATATTGTCTCCTAACGTAATATGGACTTCTTTGCCTGAATCTTTGTATTATGCAAATATTTTTCCCACCTGTCTCATTCACTTGGATATAGATGCTTTAAAGAAAGTTAGGCACTGACTCATCTTAGACCTTTGGATCATACTTGCATGGATCCTAATTCCAGTAATACCTAAAATGTTTCTTGAAATTCCTCTTCATTAAGGACAGGATTGTTCTTCTAGAATCAGAGCTGAGCCTGTATGTGGGCATTAAGTGTCCCCACCCCTCTCCCCACCAGATTTAGAGAGACAGGGAGATATAGACACAAGAAACTAAATAGATGAGCAAATCAATAACATTGTGACTGTTCACACAGCATGTGGCACCCCATCATCATTATCCGGGTGATCTTGAACAAGTCACATTTCCTCTCTGGACCTCATTTTCCTCATCTACACAGTAAGGAAATGGACTAGATGACCTCCAGAGTCCCTTGTAGCTTTGAAAATCTATGAGTTTTTGAAATCTCACCTAGGGTCAAGTTATTTATATGCTGTCTCCAAGCTACAGTAGAATCCAGCTATGTGTTTAAGTGCCCAACACATCAGCATTACAAGCATTGACACTTCCACAAGGAACTAACACCTAAAGCTAAAATTAGATGAGATCTTAAAACTGGTAGGGTGTGTGTGTGTGTGTGTGTGTGTGTGTGTGTGTGTGTGTGTGTATTGGAGCCAGATTGGTAGATTTAGAAGAAAAGAGATTAAGAAACTTATTCTCATCTGGCATTCAGGAGGGATATCCTACATATTTTCTCCATAATCACAGTCCTATTTATGAAGTACAATAACAAGAAAAGGAAATGCATTTTATGGTCACCTTTGTTTTTAGAGGTTAGTTAACCTTAGAAGGGAAGCCCTAGCAGCTGGGGGACCAGGAAAGATTTCCTGCAGAACATGGTATTTGAGTTAAGTCTTGAGGGAAGTTGGGGATTCTAACAGAGTTAAGGAGAGAAGAGAATTTGAGGCATGGAGGACAGACATTGCAAACTGAGATGTAACAGGGGTGTTGTATTTGAGGAACAGCAACTAGGCTAGAATGGCTGTGATGTAGAGTGTGTGGAGGGGAGTAATGAAGAAGACTGGAAAGATAGGAAGGGGTCAAGTTGTGAAGAATTTTAATTGCCAAATACAGGAATTAATCTATCTATCTATCTATCTATCTACCATCTATCTATCATCTATCTATCTACCCATCCATCCATCCATCCATCCATCCATCCATCTATCTATCTATGTACATATTTGATATATATGTATGATTTATATGTATATATACATATATGCTGGAGGTAATAAAATAAATAAAATAAATTTATTGAATAGTGAGGGGAGTTGTAACAGTGTCAGACCTACCCTTTAGGAAGATCACTATGGCAGTTCATAAGAGGATGGATTGGATTAGGAAGAGTATTGAGAGGTGATGAGGGCCTTCAATTGGGTAGTGGTTGTGAGAGTGGAAAGGAAGGGACAGATATGAAATGTGTTGTGGAATTAGAAATGACAAGAGTTGGCAACTTGTTGGATATAAGGGAGAGTGAGGAGTCAAGAGTGAAACCAAGGTTGTGAACTTGAGTGACTGGGAGGATGGTGTTGCCCTCAACCATAATCAGTAAGTTCAGGAGAGTGGTGAATTTTCAGGAAAAGGCAATTAGTTCTGTTTTGGACATGTTGAGCTTGAGATGCCTATGTGGAATTCAGTTTGAAATATCCAATAAACAGGTTGTGATGGAGTATTAGTGTTTAGGAGAGAGACAAGGGCTGCATATAGAGATCCGGGTATCATTAGCATAGAGATAATTAAACCTGGGGGAGTAGATGAGATTCAAGAGAGAATGTAGAGAAAAAGAAGAGGACCCCAGAGAGAATCTTGGGGGACACCTACTGTTAGTGTGACCTGAGTTAAGATCCAACAAAGAAGGTTGGGAAGGAGCAGTCAAACAAGTAGGAGAACCAAGACAGAGTCAAGAAACCTCAGAAAAGAGATAGTATAGGAAGAAATGTTCTTATATTGTTAAATGCTGCAGATAGTTCAAGAACGCTTCAGGTTAAGGAAAGATTATTAAATTTGGCAATAATGATAACAGATGGTGTAGCAGCAGAAAGAGCATCAGACTGGGAGCTAGGAGACCTGGGTTCTTGTCTCAGCTTGGTCACTAACAAGCTGTAAAACTTTAGGCGAGTCATTTACATCTCTAAACCTCAGCCTTCTAATATATAAAACACTCCACAAATCCACAACCATGACTAGTTGCTAGTAAGCCCATTAGGAAGGATGTCCTCAGCCAGTCTGCTGATGGGAAGCTGGGAATTCAAACTTCTTCTGGACCTGGATATGTGTGGTGGAACCTTCTCTGACTCATGTAGGGGAATACTGGGATTCAAGTTGTGACAGAAATCCCATACTTATGCAGATCAGCATCTGTCGATTTTATCTACAGGACAGACTTAGTTACAGCTAGACTTGGTATTCAAAGAATGAAGCAAAGCATCCAGTGAGAGATAAGGCTAAAAGTACTGTCTTACCAGAGGATTGTACAGACATCTCAAATACAGCTGAGCTTTGTAATTGGAACATGATCATAAGAGGAAAGATCAGAGATGTGAGCATTTCCCTAGAAGGTCAGGGAAATAATTAATATTTATGAAGGTCCTTCTAGATACAGAGATCTCTGTGAGTAATTATTCTTACTTAGGGCACTAGAAGCCTTTCCCAATCCCCTTGGTTATTAGGATTCTCTCTCTTTCCTCTTCAAATTACCATACACACACACATCTCCAGTAGTAAATAATTTCCTTTTTGTATTTCTAGAACCTAGCACAATGCCTTGTACCTAGCAGGTGTTTGAGAAATACTTGTGGATTGGATTGGGACCACATTTTCTGGCTCAAAACCTTTGTGTCTCTCATGAAGTGATTTCAAGTGCTTTGGGATTTACTTCCTCCTGCTAGTCTTGCCAGTCATGTGGTGAGTGAATCTTCTGAAACAAGGCCTCCTCCTCTTCCTGCCTATGTACTAACCCCAGGGTTAGTGCGCATAACTCAAGTAGTCTCTTAAGACTTTCCTCCTGGGTGGTATTGGTCCCTTCAAGCTTCTACATAATTCACCTAGCTAATTTTTTCCCTGACCCAGCCTATGTTTAGCTTAAACTTCTGCCCAAACAGCTTTAAGAACAATCCCACCCAGCCAGCTGGCTTTGGCAGAGCTGCCACTGTCTCATCTGAAAATGAACAGGTCTCACAGTTCAGTCAGAATCTGGAGCCGCGAGTGAGCACACATTCCCCACCAGAGGCTATTTCAATGATGGACTCTTGGGGAAGGGTGGACTCTGAGTCATAGAAAGCATTGGAGTTCTGACTCAAGGAGCAACGTGGGGCTGAATTTGGTGTGTTGGGATAGGTGGCTAATAGAGTTTCTTAAGTGCCTCTCAGCTTTAACTTTGCCATTTGGGAGTTTTATCAAACATCCTAAGGAAGCTTGAGGATTTTATTATCCTCTACCAGACTGCATGAAGCGGCCAAAACACAGTATGTGTATTTTTAAAAGACTCAGGAGGTATCTGGTGCCTTGGTCTCTAATATAATCACAAACATGCAACAGGAAACTGTTCAGACTTTCAAAGATTCCTGGATGCTTTCTGAAGGGAACAATAGTAGCCTCTAGTGGCACCTATTGGGAATGCTTTTGGGATTCTCTTCCTTCCAAGGTGTTTCTATCCTTCAATTTAGAAGCTAAGGCACAGCTTCTGTCCCATGGGAATTCAATTGATTCAGTTCAATGCAGTCCAGTCCAATACAGTTCAATTCATAGGAATGTAGATTTGGAGCTGAAAGAGAAATTAGAGGTCATTTAATCCAACTCTCTCATTTTACATGTGAATCCAGAAAACTTGCCCAAATTTGATAGTGAATAAACAGCCAAACCAGGTGTTCTTTTAATCTCTATCTTCTGACTATAGATTTAGCATTCTTTCTACTTCCTCAAGCTGTCTTTTCTGTAGTATAGAACAAGAAGTATTAGGGGTGGCCAGGTGGCTCAGCGAGTAAGAGCACCGGCTCCAGTGTCGGGATGACCTGGGGATCAAATCTGGGCACAGATACTTAGCACCACACCCAGAAATAACTGGCCGTGTAACCTTGAGCAAGTTACTTAACCCCGATGGCTTAAAAAAAAATAAAAGAACAAGTAGTATTTCCCTTCTGAACACACCCATTAGCCAGGAAGTTAGCAGGTCAATATGACTGACAATAGATAATAGAGTTCATACCTAGGGGTTTAAAAGCATTTTGCTTAGGCCATAACCCACAAATTTAGGTCTGTTAAATTGAATTCTTTTAAATGATAATTATTTTAGCTTCTGGGTACAAATAATTTGTTCTGAAGAAACTCACTCTTTTAAGAGAGATTTAAGCAGACATATCAGTACCTTCTTTTATTCTCTGGGTCTATCTTCTTAGATAGCTTTTAGCAGTAGAATTACCTATTTCTGAGGCCATTAAAATAAACAGAGAATAGGGGGATGGAGCCAAGATGGCAGAGTGAAAGCAGGGACTTCCCTGAGTTCTCCCCCAAACCTCTCCAAATACCTGTAAAAATGACTCTAAACAAATTCTACAGAACCCACAAAATGACAGAGTAAAACAAATTTCTAGCCCAAGACAACCTGGAAGGTCGACAGGAAAGGTCTATTGCACGGGTCTAAGAGAGGAGCACAGTCCAGTGTGGACCTAACCAGCACAAACCACCCTGGGTGAACCCAGAGCAGGCCTCAGGGGAGTGAATCACTGGCAGCTGTGGCAGTTTCCAGACTTCTCAACCCACAAATGCTAAAGACAACTCAGAAGGTCAGTGGGGCCTGGATAAGATAGGAACATGATCAGGTCCCAGTCCTAGCCCAAGCCCAGGCCCCCACCCCAGCCCCAGGCCCAGCTCCATGATGACTGTGTTAGTGGTGTCAGCACTGGTAGTGGTAACAGTTTCCAGAGCTCTCAGCTCACAGACAGCCCATAGGCAGTAGGGGGATCGAGTAGCTGACCAGGGGGGATTGCAGGGATCTCTTTGCTGGAGCTGAGGCAGGATTCTCTTGCTTTGCCTTTGCTTGGGTCTAGGTTGCAGTCCTGGGTGGTGGTCCTGTGGCGAGGAGGAGAGCTGCCCTGGCGGAGCTTGTGGTGGTTGTAGAGAGGGAATCCTCCTCACAGTTCTAAGACAGAAAAGAGTGCTTGTGGCTATTCAGAGACCAGAGCACAGACCAGGACAGGTGTAAAAATCTCTTTTTTCATCATACAACCTTCAAATAACTGAAAATGTACATGTCCCAAGAAATATCTCTGAAAACACCTGCACAAAACTCCTGAAGTTTGGGACAGCACACCCTCTACACTGGAAGCAGAGTGCTACCTTAACAAAGAGCTAAAAAGTCAAGTAATTGACTAGGAAAATGATAAACGGGGGAAAAAATCAGACCATAGACTTTTACTTTGGTGACAAGGAAGATTAAAACTTACAACCAGAAGACAACAAAGTCAAAACTCCTACATTCAAAGCCTCCAGGAAAAATGAGAATTGGTCTCAAGTCATGGAAGAACTCAAAAAGGATTTTAAAAATCAAGTAAGAGAAGTAGAGGAAAAATTGGGTAGAGAAATGAGAGTGATGCAAGAAAATAATGAAAAAACGAGTCAATAGCTTGCTAAAGGAGACCTTAAAATGATCAAGAAAACAACACCTTAAAAGATAGACTAACCCAAATGGCAAAAGAAGTCCAAAAAGTCAATGAGGAGAAGAATGCCTTAAAAAGAAGAATTGGTCAAATGAAAAGGAGGTCCAAAAGCTCACTGAATTCCTTAAAAGTTAGAATGGAGCAAATGGAAGCTAATGACTTTATGAGAAATTATAAAACAAAACCAAAAGAGTGAAAAATAGAAGACAAAGTGAAATATCTTGTTGGAAAAACAACTGACCTGGAAAAGAGGTCCAGGAGAGATAGTTTAAAAATTGTTGGACTACCTGAAAGCCATGATAGAGCCTAGATAACATCTTTCAGGAAATAAGCAAGGAAAACTGACCTGATATTCTAGAACCAGAGGGGAAAATAGAAATTGAAAGAATCCACTAATCACCTCCTGAAAGAGTTTCCAAAAGGAAAACTCCTGGGAATATTGTAGCCAAATTCCAGAATTCCTAGGTCAAGGAGAAAATATTGCAAGCAGCCAGAAAGAAACAATTCAAATATTGTGGAAATACAATCAGGATAACACAGGATTTATCAACTTCTACATTAAAGGATTGGAGGGTCTGAAATATGATATTCCAGAGGTAAAAGGAGCTAGGATTAAAACCAAGAATCACCTACCCAGTAAAACTGAATATAATACTTCAGGAGGAAAAATGGATATTCAATGAAATAGAGGACTTTACAGCATTCTTGACGAAAAGACCAGAGCTGAATAGAAAATTTCACTTTCAAATATGAGATTCAAGAGAAGCATGAAAAGGTAAACAGGAAAGAGAAATCATAAGGGACTTACTAAAGTTGAACTGTTTACAAAACTACATAGAGAGATATTTGTAACTCATGAGGCCTTTCTCAAAATTAGGGTAGTTGGAAGGAATATATATATATATATATATATGTATACATATATATATATACATACATACATACATACACACACATATAGACAGAGGGCACAGAAAGTGAGTTGAATATGAAGGGTCGATATCTAAAAAATAAAATTAGGGGTGAGAGAGGAGTGTACTTGGAGAAGGAGAAAGGGAGAAGTAAAATGAAGTACATTATCTCCCATAAAAGAGACAAGAGAAAGCTTTTACAGTGGAGTGAAAGAGGGGGGAGGTAAGAGAGGAAATGAATGAACCTTACTCCTATCAGATTTTGCTGAAGGAGGGAATAACACACACTCAATTAGGTATGGAAATCTATCTTACCCTATAGTAAAGTAGGGGGGAACAGGCTAAGGGGGGGGGATGATAGAAAAGAGGGCAAATGGGTGGAGGGGTAATCAGAGGCAAACACTTGTGAGGGGAGAATAGAATAAATGGGGAGGCAGGAGAGGATAGAGGGAAATATAGTTAGTCTTTCACAACATGACTATTATGGAAGTGTTTTGCATGACTACACATGTATAACCTCATATACACATCAAATTGCTTGCCTTCTTAATAAGAGTGGGTAGAAAGGGAGGAAGGAAGAGAATGTAGAGCTCAAAGTTTTAAAAACAAATATTAAAAATTATTTTTACATGAAACTGGGAAATAAGATACATAGGCAACGAGGTATAGAAATCTATCTTGCTCTACAGGAAAATAGAAGGGAAGGGGTATAATGGTAATGGTAATTTGAAGATCTTTCCCGCCCCTTAATAGGCTGAATGTAATCAGGAGTTTGCTCAAGGGTGGAGCAGAGCTGAGAGGAAGTTGGGAGACAGAGTAGTTATAAAGGAGGGAGAGAGAGGACACAGGCAAGTAGACAGGATTGGATTGTAAGTGTTTGTGGGAAGTCTTTGGGATGGTGTTGCTTCCTGTGGTGATAAGATGTACTAACTTCTTTGTTGCTATGATGAATATGGTTTTCTGGTGTTGGGATTAGGTTTTCTGGTGTTGGGATATGGCTTTCTGATATCTGAATAAATGTTTTGCTTCTGTCTTCTAATGAGAGTCTGTTATATTTAGTGATTTAGATCTATGCTGGCATATTCTTAGTCACCATCAATACTGTGAATATTGTGTTGGTACTACAAGGGCATAAAAGAAAGGGGGATGATAGAAGGGAGGGCAGATTGCGGGAAGGAGTAATCAGAATGCATACTGTCTTGGGGTGGGGGGAGTAGAGAGATGGGGAGAAGATTTGGAACTCAAACTTTGTGGAAGTGAATGTTGAAAACTAAAATAAATTAATTAATTTTAAAAATTAAACAAACAAATGAGTGAATGGCTGTACCAATAAATGTTCCTTAGCAAAATAAAATAAAATAAAATAAAATTCATGTACCACTTGGTTACTCTGTTGTGGTTAGAACATGTAAAATGAAGGAAGAAAGCATGCTATCTTTAATCAGTGTGGTATTAGGTGTTGCTATAAATCTCCTTTAAAACACTTGTCTCAGGATAATTCTGGAGCAGATCAGTTTAAGAAAGTTCATGTAGAATCCAAACTCTTACAGGTTGGTTTTTCTGAGGATAACTAGAAGTCATAGGGTAGTAGGCTCAGAGGATTCTTGCCCTAGATCTAAGAGGGAATCAGAATCCAGGTACCTAGTCCAAGTATCAGATTTATTTTAACCCAAATCTTCAACATTTAAAAACTCTCAAGGAAGTGAACAGCTTGTTCAATTGAGGTCTGAGTTCAATGTCATAAGATCAAAGGCTTTCCAGCTAGAGAACAAAGAGATCTACTCCAAAGAAATCATTTTATGGTTAGGGAAAGGAAGATTTGAAGAGGTTATGGGATTTACTCGTGGTCATATGATGGCTTTGAATCCAGTTCTGCTACTTTCTACTTGTGTAAGCCTGGACTAGTCATTTCATCTTTATGGGCCTGTAAAATGAAGGGATTACCTAGGGGTGGGGAACCTGCAGGCTCAAGGCCACATATGGTGTTCTAGGTCCTTGGGTGCATTTTTTGGACTGAGTTCAAGTTACTAGAATAAATCTTGTTATTAAAGGAATTTGTTCTGTGAGGTTTGGATTCAGTTAAAGGGACACGCTTGAGGACCTAGAGGGCCATACGTGGCCTCAAGGCCGCAGGTTCCCCACCCCTGGATTATACTAAGAAGACTAAATTTTAATTAGACTAAATTTTCTTTCAGTTTCAGTTCTTATGACCTAATTTTTTAACTCTGACATCAATCAAACAAAGATCTAAAGAACATGTATGAATCTCTCTCTCTCTCTCTCTCTCTCTCTCTCTCTCTCTCTCTCCCCTAATCCCCCCCCCCAACAAAACATTGCCTCCTTCCCCATTCCACTTTCCTCCTTATTTTGAAGAAGGGGAAAATTGCTTGTAATCGGTGACATAATAAACAGAATTCCTTTCTTATGACACCTTGTGACTGGTTTAAGGAAGGGTAGTTAGTGGGGAGTTTCTTGTGAAAAAAGGCCATTGACCTTATAAGCAGAAAACTTAGATTTGAGTTTAATTAAGCTCTGCCAATTACTAGTTGTGTGACCTTGGACCAATTACTTTGCTTCTATAGGCCTCAGTCTTCTCATCTGTAAAATGGAGAGGGGAGAATTACACTAGATTATCACTAAGGTATCTTTCAGCTCTAAAATTATCATGACACTTCTTCACAGAGGAACATCCACAATCAATGGGGATTTTATGTCTGTGATTTCTCTAATTCTCTTGGCTGAAATCTATTTGCTCAGTTTCCTTAACTGAAAAAATGAAGAGGTGGGACTAAATGACTTTCTATGAGCTCCTATAAATGTGACTTCCTTTTATCAGTAACTCTATGTATTTATCAGTTACATATTAACTCAGGGGTATAGTACATGTGCTTAAGGCCATGTCTTGCATACTATATGCAACCATTTGTTGCATATACATTGGGTAAGTTGAGATGAAGAGGGATTTTAACCTTGGAAGCTCCCAATAGTGTATGACTTTCTTTTCCATAGGTTAGCATAGTTACTGGACCTAAAATGTTGTTATTATGAGAAACTATCCAGTGAGGAAAGTCTCTATCAGTGCAGGTCAGTACCTTCTCTGCAAATTGTAGTCGTAGAGTTATAGCTAGAGCAGTGACATACTAAGTGACTTGCCTAGGGTCACATAGTCAGTTTATGTCAGAGGGGAGACTTGGACTGAGGTCTTCCTGGTCAACTCTATCCACTACACCATGCTGCCTCCCTAAAATCAGACATTAAAGTAATAATGATGCCACTTTATCCAAGATAACATAGCAGACAATAGCTGCCAAAACTGGTACTAGAAGCCACATTTCTCACACTGGTCAATAATAGCAGTGTATGTATATATATATATATGTATATGTGTGTGTCATGTATTATATATACTCACATACATACATATATCAATCACTTTAAGGTTTATGAAGCTCTGTATATATGTTAGTAAATGCTACAAAACACTAATTTTAGCTAGAGTAACATTAATGTCTACCATAAAACAAACCTATTTATTTGACCTCCCTTCCAACTTATTTCACAAGCTATTTTATATTTCATAAGGTTTAATTACTGGTTTCATAGCAACACTGGATCATTGGACTGGAGAAGGTCCTGAAAAGCCTTTAATCCAATCTCATAAACATCTGAATCATTCTTGACTTTAACATGTCTTTTGGTTAAGTGTTCTTAGGATACCTTGCAAAATCATCTAGTTTAGCCTTCTGGGTTCAGACAATCCTACCACAATCTCTTCCTTCACAAAAACATATTCTCTAACACTTTTTAAGTGCACAGAATTCTTTTAGGAGTTAGGTGCTTTTAGAAATGCAACAAACATTTTTTAAATGACTACTATGTGTAGGGTACTGTGCTGGATATTAGGGATACAAAACTCAAAACCAAAGAATACCTACCCTCAGGGAGTTTGTATTCTACATGTACCCAAGCCAATCAGAAATATATACTAAGAAATACAAAGTAATCCCAAAAGAGAGAATGGGAATAACTGGGCAAAGGGGGTTCAGGAAAGGCCTCCTTTAGAAAGGTGGCACAGAGCTCCCCTTTGATAGAAGTTAGGGATTCTGTTAGAAGTACATTCCTCATACGTGTTGGGGCGGGGGTGGGGAAGGGCTGACCACTTGTTTAAAGGCACCCTGTAGGAGATGAAATATTGTATGGGGGTTACAACCGTTAATGCCATTTTGAGACTGAGTAGGACTCATATGAAATGGCACAGAAAAGGTAGGTGCAAGCCAGATTCTAAAGGACTTTAAATACTTTATATTCAAGCAGGTCTCTACTAAATGGGGTCCCATTAGACACAACCTTTCAACTTATGTACTTGCTCATGTTCCTTTAAGTTTTTCTCCTAGTTACTGTTTTCCATATTAAGATCTATAGTCTATAGAGGGTAATAAATCCCTCAGAAAAGTCAGTAATCAAAGCATGCATTGCATCATGTGGTCAAGTTCTCATCTGCTTTGCAGCTGTTCAGTTCACAGCTATATCTTCTGCCTTTGGGATATACCAGAGGATAATGGGTAATGCGAACAAAAAGGATTGTGGGAGAGTTTGTCATCAGCTGCATTCTTAGGAAGGACACTGTGCAAGGACAATTCTCAGAAGAGGGCTCCCTGTGCTCACCCTCATAGCTCATCTACTTTACAGCTTTTCAAATATCCTTTACTTTTTCCATCTTTGGAGAGGAGTTAACTATAGTAAAGCAGCAAGGGAACTGATTAACAGTTTTGTGGGTAGCCCCTCCTCCCCCCTTGGCTGGTTTGTGCTGATAGTGCAAACAAAGAAGTTTTGCCAGCTATAATTGAAAACAGCATAACCACCCCAATATGGATACATACATCTAGAGACTGTTGTTCCCCATTGTTCAGGTGTCTAAACTAGGTTTTCTTATTCGACTCAAGCAGTTTAGGGGTGTGTGTGTGTGTTACTTTTACTTTTGTCATTCAATCATTTTGCCTTAACAGAAAGGCAGGTTACTGTCAAGTGACAAACCCAGTGATTGTCTTTTTACTCTACTTGTTATGTGTCTGGACACAGACCGGCAAAGTCTCTCAGTTCCACCAAACATCTTTCTTCTCTAGCTGAGACCAACCCAGACTTCTCAATCTGTTTCACCCTCCCTTCAGACAGTGCTGCTTTGACCCCACCCAACAAAGAAGCTGGCTGGGTGGAACATTAATTAAGATGAGTTTTGAGTTTCTGTACCCTCTTTTCCCCTATAACTTCCATCACCTTTGAAAGTTCAGCTAGGGGGAAAAAAAGCAGGAATTACACTAAAGGCTAGTCTAAGGTCCTAGAATGAATTTCTGGGCAATCAAGAGCATAGAAATGGGAAGAGAAATGTCACTTCCTAAAGTTAATTCAATTCAATATGTATCTACTATTTAAAAAAAAAAATGTGTTCAGTGCTGGAAATTTAAAGACAAATGCAATCATCCCTGCCCTCCAGGATCTTAAATTCTTCTAGAAATAGCACAAGGGATGGGGAAAGAGACTATTAGAAACACTACGCTTTTTCTCTACTGGAGAAGAAAAGCTTCAAAGTGATGCTGAATCATTCCTGAGGATAAAGAAATTTGGTCCTAGACTGATTCCCTCCTATTTTTTTGTCTTGTTTTGTATTTGTTCTTAAAGAAAGTGGGGACAAAGATAACAATATACACAGCTACATTGTAAACGAACAGATTGATATAAGGAATGGGAAAAGAAAACAGTGAAGGTCTCAGAGAAGAGATAACAAATGATACCTACTTCCTCTCAGCCATGACAAAACATTTTAAGTGTCAGACGTAGTCTATACAAATAGATGATTTTGCTTAATTATTTTCCTTTGTTATAAGGGAAGGAGTGGGGGACAAGAAAAGAAAAAAGGCATCAATAAAATGTAACTTTTTAAAATAAAGAAGATAAGGAATTTTAAAGAGAAAGGACAAAAGAATACAACTTCCTTTCTTCAGAAATGAGCTTTAGGGATTCAAATGTATCCATCAGAAGGGAGGAATGATTTGGTCCTTAACAACTATTGGTTTGCATTCTCCTAGTCTGGGGCTTGGGCTGTTTGCTCCCTTTCTCCCAGATAGGGATTCCTTCAGTAAGCAGTGATTGTCCATAATCAACTAGCCAGTGTCATCCCCATACCTCTAGAGAGGGCAAGAAGTATTGAACATCATTTGTATGCTAATCAGGCTGCTTGTGCTTCATAAAGGAGCCAAGACATAAAAGAATTAATATCATTAAAGAATGAACAATCTTATGGGAGAAAGGGATACTTGAGTTTAAATCCCAGCTCTTCCTTTCACTATCTGCATGAACTTGAGCAAGTCACATAAACTATTTTTTTAGTACCCTCATCCAGAAAACAAAGGGTTTGGACTAAATTACCTCTAAATCTATGATCTTACAAATTTATTCACATGAAGCAATATGATAGAAGAGAAGTGACACACTAGAGTCCATGTGCCACAGTGGATGTGGATGTAAGACTTAGATTCAGGAAGACTTGGGTTCAAATTCTGCCTGAGAAATTTACTGTTATTATTTGATAGGTTTCATGGGAAAATAAAAAAGACCTGGGTTCAAATCCCAGTTTTGATAGTTGTTACCTGTGTGATCATGTGTAAATCACTAGGCATCAGTGTCCTCATCTGTAAAATGGAGATAATAGTATACATCAGGCCTTATCTCACAGGGTTTTTGTAAGGCTCAAATGGAGTACAATGTAAACTGTTATACAAATGTCAGATTATATATAATTAAATGCCAAAATGTGTGGGGAAAATAAAAAAAAAAACTGGAGAGAGCGAGGGAAAGAGACAGAGAGAGACAGAGAAAGAGAGACAGAGATAGAGAGAAGAGAAATGGAGAGAAAATTAGTTCTACTTAAAGAGAAGATCGTGTCCTGTGACCCTAACAAAAAGCTCCTTCAATTCTTTCTCCACCGACTCCTCACCCTTTCCATCAAGCCCTGATTAACTAAATTCACAAGTTAGCTCAAAGGAATGGATGGGACTGGTCCTCTCCATATAAGTGAGTCCCACCATTCATTCAGTCATAATTAAATCTGCAAAAGTTGGTGAGATTTAAAGTCTTTTAGCCTATTTTTTCTTTTTCTTTTTTTTGGGGGGGGAGTTATAGGGGGAGGTAAGGCAATTGGGGTTAAGTGACTTGCCCAAGGTCGCACAGGTAGTAAGTGTGTCAAGTGTCTGAGTCTGGATTTGAACTCAGGTCTTCTTGACTCCAAGGCCCATGGTCTATTCACTTCACCACCTACCGGCCCCCAGTCTAATTTTTTTAAAAGAATTTTTATTGATGTTATTTATGAAAATATCACTACACACCCTTTCTAGATAGCCATCCCATACAACAAATAATTTTTTTTGACAAAAAGAAAAAGAAATGGAAAGGCAAAAATTAAACATAACTTATTGATACATGGAAAATGTCTGAAAATACATATAATGTACAATACTTGTGGCTCCTCACTTCTACAACCTATAGCCTACCTTTCTAGATAGTTTACATTACTTTCCTTCATATCCTCTCTGTTCCAGTCAAACAGGTCAAGTTGGTGTTCCTCCAATTGAAGGTTCTCCCTCCCTCTTATGTTCTGGTGCAAATCTTCCCCATCCTGGAATGCTATCCCATCCTCAATTTTGTTTTCTTTGAATCCTTAGCTTCCTTCAAGGGTCAACTCAGGTACCATTTTCTGTACCTTCTCTAATCTCTCTAGTGATTTGTGCTTTCTCTGTCCTCAGATTATCCACTTTATCTGTGTACATGTTGTATCTCCTCAGTGGAATGTAAGCTACTTGACCACAGGGACTATTTTTAGTTTTGTCTTCATATCCCCAGGGCCCAGTACATTGCTCTGCACTTAACAGTCACTTAATAAATTTTTGTTGTTTTGAAGTAAATTTCCCAACATGGTGGCAGATGTAGGAATTTAGCAAGAGTTGGTTAATCAAATTTCTTTTGATCAAGTTTCTCTTTAGGAATTTTGTAATCCATGAGTGTGGGTACTTCTTTCAATAGGGTGGATTACAACCCAGGAAAAATCAAGTGGATGAAAGATACCTTTTGTTCAGGCTATGATATGCAGCTAGAAGGACAATCTATAGAGTTGGTCCACTGGAAAAAATATTTTAGTCAGACACTGCAAAATGAAGTGGGCCCAAAATTGGATAGGAGAAGAATGGATTAGTTGGCACTTGGAAAACAGTGCAGTGTGTTTCTAAAAAAGTACATTTTTTAAAATGATATTTTTTGTTTTTGTGTCATCTATATTTTTTCCAGTGTCATCTTTGCCAAATTTTTGCACAGTGGTTTTTAATTACCTCAAGCTTCTCCCCGAGGAAAAGATTTTGTCACTATCCTCCCATTATAAGATATGGTGGTGGGTCATGATAGGGATAGGGAACTTGCGGCCTTAAGGCCACCTGTGGCCTCCTAGGTCCTTAAGTGTGATCTAGGTCCTTAAGTGTGATTTCATCAAAGGGCCACACTTGAGGACCTAGAGGGCCGCATGTGACCTTGAGGTCACGGGTTCCCCACCCTTGCCATAACCTTTTCTAGAGATATTGCAGAAAAATGATTGAAGCTCAATTTGTTTAGAATCTGTTCCCATCCTATCCCAACACCTAAATTGTCTCTGAAGGCAAATCTTGCTAAACTGATTTTTCCAAATTCCTTTTTGCTGGTCTTTTTGGAGAAGATGTATTTGATGCACAGTTAGTTTAAAAACAAACATACAAAGCTGAGATTCTTTATTTCCTTGCCAGACTCTCTCCAACTTCTTGCACCCTATCACAAGGATTAGGTAGCAGTTTATCAGAAGTCTTGCAGAAGACCTGGAATTGTCTTGTTTCCTTGTTACCTGCTTTGCAGCTGTAGTAAATCGCCCCAAGGGAAGCTAGGAGAACGAGGTGTTTATTGGCATTCTTCCTTATTTTTTGAAAGGAGCGTAGGGAAGGTAGCTCAGGCAATCCAATCTCTTTACAATAAATTTGGGGAAGTAAAAAAACCAAGGAGATATATGTTTGTTTGTAGATATTTGTTTATCTATCTATTTGATAGATATTTGTTAAGGAGATATATAACAAATGCTTGGTACTAGATGATTTTATTTCTTTATTGTTTTAGCTCTCCTCAGCATGTTTCTTAGATTTCTATGTCCCTTTGCAGCACTATAATTTTAAAGACAAGAGCCAGGGGTGGGGAACCTGTGTTCTCCAAGCCATATGTGGCTTTCTAGGTCAGGGCTGCATCTGAAGACCTAGAGGGCCACATGTGACCTCAAGGATGAAGGTTCCCCACCCCTAGACAAGACAATACTGCATTGCTAGCCAGGAATAAATGGTTTAAAAAAAGATGGTAGGTATGAATAATGCTGGAGAAATTCTGATTGTGAATTTTTTCTATTGTGAATATTAACAATCCCTTGGGTGTTCTTTAAATCTAAACAGGTTCCTGGTGGAATACTTCAAAGTGGCACTTGTAGGATGGGCAGGACAGAGAAGATCAGGGTATTGCAATGTCCTAGGAGAGCCATATGGCATGACCTTAGAGTAAAGGTATTTTTTCCAGACTTACCTCATCCAGGAATGAGACCTGGAGATATAGTTCCGAAACAGCCTGAGGCAAGATATCTGTTGAAGAAAATATTTGTTTACTGTGAGAATATATTCTCTTTGAGGGCATTTGTGCAGTCTTCAAGGCATGGGCCAAGACAGAGTGGTTCTTGTTCACCTATATAGGTGTTGTCTCCCTTGTTAGAATGTGAGCTTCTTGAAAGCAGAGCCTTTCTTGATTTTTATCTTTATCTTTTGGTCTAAGGTCAGTCCTTGCCATATAGTACGTGCTTAAAGACTTTTTTATTCATTGTTCATTCATTCATTCCCTGTGGTAGCTGCTAAGGAGCCTCTAACTTTTGAATATGTAATTTATAAATCGTACACATGGGTCCTAGAGGAAGAAAGCTGTACTTGGTACCTTAATACTTTTTTTTTTTTTTAAGCAATCAGGGTTAAGTAACTTGCTCAAGGTTACATGGCCAGTTATTTCTGGGTGTGGTGCTGAGTGTCTGAGCCCGGAATTTGATCTCCAGGTCGTCCCAACACTGGAGCCGGTGCTCTTACTCGCTGAGCCACCTGGCTGCCCCTAAGCAATTGGGGTTAAGTAACTTGCTCAAGGTTACACGGCCAGGTGTTTCTGGGTGGGTGCTAAGTGTCCGAGCCCAGGATTCCATCTCCAGGTCGTTCTGACACTGGAGCCAGTGCTCTTACTCTCTGTGCTACCTGGCCGCCCCAACCTTAATACTTTCTTATGATTTTTTTTATTGTTCAGTTGTTTCAGTCATGTCCCTCATCTTTGTGACCCCATTTAGGGTTTTCTTGGGAAAGATAATGGAGTGGTATGACATCTTCTCCAGCTCATTTTACAGATAAGAAAACAAGCAAACAGGGTTAAGTGACTTTCCCAGGGTCATATAGCTAGTAAGTGTCTGAAGTCAAATTTGAACTCAGGCCTTCCTGACTTCAGGCCCAGTGTTCTATCCTATTCCCCTTGAAAAACATTTTCTAGTTCCGAGAACGATGCTTTACACATACTAGGAACTTAGTAAACATTTGCTGACTTTTATTGAATTTTGAACACCTGAGAGTGGTGTCTCTTCTTCTAAAGATGAAATGATGTCATCAGTGGTAGAGGAAACTGTCAGCTGGACCAGGGAGATTAAGCTCTTCAGTAATAAGTACTGAAGTACTGTGTCATTTTTGTGTCTAGTGCAATGCATGTAGTAGGTATTTAATTAATTCTATTATTATACTACTCATTAAAAATAAGTTCTTGTGGTCAGGTAACCTAACTATCTTTACTTTCTATGGGAAACTGTTTCTATGGGCAAATGTGTTCAGAGCTCCAAATACCAACTTATAAATGAATTTTTGGGACATATACCAATACCTCAATATGTTCTAGACATCTACAAAAAAAAGTCAGGCATTTTAAAATGCTTGATGGAATAGAAGAAAAGTAACACAGTTAATTACATTTAATTCCAACTTACTATAGAGTTCATTAAAGATGAAGCTGGATGACAGCTAGCAGAGAGATAGTATATGGGAGGGCACCCCCTGGTACTTTTAGTTTGACCTTGGCCCTTATAATCCTTCTGGCTAATGTACCAGATTGAGCCTTTGTCTTGGAACTCTTCACCTTGAACCATAGATCTGGGTTCTAGTTTTGATAGTGGTGTGATCTTGATCTAGAAAAGACAGATTTTTGGAGGAGAGTAGAAGGGTTTTAAGAAGTCACATGTAGCTGCTGCTCTACAGTTGCCATCTCTTTCCACCTTCTCCCAATATAGGTCTTTTGTAAATTATATGTTTGAAAGGAAGTCAAGAGAATAGGCATTTATAT
The DNA here is from genome assembly GCF_028583685.1 of Petaurus breviceps papuanus. Lineage (NCBI taxonomy): Eukaryota > Metazoa > Chordata > Mammalia > Diprotodontia > Petauridae > Petaurus > Petaurus breviceps. The sequence continues at coordinate 61,021,586 of NW_027186296.1, read as the reverse complement.
AATACCTACTATGTGCCAGAAACTGTGTTAAGTACTTTACAAATATCTAATTTGATCCTCAAAACAACCCTGTGGAGGTAGTTGTTATTATCCCCATTTTACGGAAGAGTGGAGTGAGGCAGACAGAGGTTGTGACTTGCCCTGAGTCACACAGCCAGTAAGTATCTGGGGTTGTATTTAAACCCAGGTCTTTTTGACTCCATGCCTAGTGTTCTATCCACTGTACCACCTAGCTGCTTATATCATGATGGGGACTCTTTGGCCATGCCCATGCCTTTGGAGGGCGGGAAAGGGGAAGGCTACATATTTTAAACACTTTGGTGGTGAAGTCATGTTCCTTCTCCGTAGAAGTGAAATTCTATTGGAGTTTTGGTGCAGGAAATATACCTGTCCATATTTATATTACAAACTACTTTTATATACCAAGGACAAGGACCAGCAGAAAGATTCTTGCCAGTAAGATTGGGTCAGAGTTTCTCTTGCCTTTGACTCAGCTCCTCTTATATTTCTAACCAAACAGGAAAAATAAAAGTTGTAAAAGAAAATCCAGCTCATATTTTGTACCAAGTCAACAAAACCTATTGCCTTCCTTATGGAGTTTGTGAAAATGTAAATGAGTAAGTCACAAGAAGACTCCCTAGTTTATTTGAGTCTAGATAGAATAGTAGAAAGTGCACAAGACTCCCAATCTGGAGACCAGGGGTCTAGTTCCTAGGGGGTGTAACTGGGTAAATTACATTACTTCCCTTAACCTTCCTTTCCTAAGCTATGAAATGAGAATAATAATTCATACCCTGACTACATTACAAGGTTGTTGTGAAGACAAATTGAGATATTGTATGAGAAAATGCTTTGTAAACTGTACAGTGCAAGATAATTATAATTTATTATTTATTAGGTGGTTTCATCATTCCATTACCTTGCAAGAAGCCTCAGCTGGATAGATCCATCGATGAAGTAAAGAATAACACCTCCTCCCAAAAGATCATAAATTTGAAGAGACATTGTAGATCCCGGGGGAACTGGAGTTCTCTTGGTTCAGATAAGAGAATGGAGTTTGGTATATGTTAAAAATGCAAGTAGAAGCCACTGGAGTTATTCTTTTTTTTTTTTTAAAGCAATTGGGGTTAAGTAACTTGCTCAAGGGTACACGTCCAAGTGTTTCTGGGTGGGTGCTAAGTGTCTGAGCCCGGGATTCAATCCTCAGGTCATCCTGACACTGGAGCCAGTGCTCTTACTCGCTGTGCTACTTGGCCGCCCCACACTGGAGTTATTCTGAAAACACAATTGTGTGTTGCAAAGATGTGATGAGAAGTCATAAAGATGCATGAAAACACTCAACCTGGAGAAGGAGCAGACAATTGTTGGCTGGAGAAGTCAGAGATCAGGGATAGCTGGGAGAAGAGTGGTAGAATTGCCCGAAATTAGAGGGTATGTGGTGGGGAAAAAGACTGAGAAAAGAGAGCTGAGACAGAGAAAACAAGGGAGAAACACAGGAAGCATCCAAGATAACAGGTCTGAAGTACTGAAGTAGGGTAAAGATCACATAGCAGAGCTTAAGAATGTCACTCCCTTCCACCCTTCCCCCAACACACATGCACAATGGTATTGTGTGTGTGTGTGTGCATGTGTGTGCGTGTGTATTCTCAGGCTGATCTATGCATGTATGTATGTATCTATCTGTCTATCATCTATAATCTGCCTGTCTATCCATTTCTCTGTCTCTGTGTTTCTGTCTGTCTCTGTCTCTCTGTCTCTCTGTTTCTCTGTCTCTCTCAGATACATTGTAGATAGGGTGGGGCTGCAGCTATATAAGTTCAAATAGGAAAATGGAATCTTTGTCTCTCTCAATCTCTATGTATCTTGATAGACAGATGTCTGTCTCTGTCACTCTGTCTCTATCTCTAGTGTCATGGTGGTGAACCTGTGATGCTTGCCCTTGTAGAATTACTAGATTACTTGCCTATATACAACCTTCCCCCTGACCCTCCAAATGATCAGACCTGTGGTTTCATTGGTATGGGGAGCTCTTAGTGAGGAATCTCTCTCTACCATTGCAGAACTGCAACTATTCTGCAATCGATCATCTTAGAGAAATGACCGTGGCACTTGGTGGATAAATGGACTAGGGTTCCAAAGTTAGGATTTTCAGATGTGAGACTTGAACCCAGGTCTTTTAGCTATGGTCCTGTGATCTCATACCAATTCAGATGGCCAGATGGAGGTTGGGTTAATCTGTTCCTATTCTTTGAGGTGTTGAGCTCCACCAGACTCGCAGAGACCTGTTTTGCATTGGTAGATTCACATAAAACATTGTAAAAGACAGTGCCAATTCATCATCAATGGCTTGGCTGCAATTAGTTCTCTGGCTCCATTCAGGGAGACAAGCCCTTGATTGCAGTCAGAGACTGACTCATAACTATCCTTTGCTTAGAGCCATTTCCTCCAAGTTTATAAGAATATATGGTATTTTTGCATAAAGGGGTGTGTGAATACACGTGGGTACTGTTAACCTCTTGGGCTATTTGTCCATGACTCTCAGCAACAGAATTGGGTTGTGTACTGTGCTTGATCTACTCCAACTGTGTACGAAGTGGATTAATTGTTCTCATCCACATACCCTATGTATGGGTGTGCCCTAGAAAGCCACAGTTCTCCTAAGAATTATGTTATGGGATCTCGTGTTCAGTAGTAACTGGGTCTAAGATCTGAAAGCTAAATCAACCTTTCAGATGAATGCCTTGTACATGTTTTGCTTCTTTTTAGCTATGTACCACTGTACATTCAAGTCCATTTGACCTCTGAGTATCATGTAAGCACAGAGGGCAGAGGTCATAGGATCACAGATTTTGAACAGAAAGGGACTTTAGAAGTCACTGAGCACAATTTTCTCATTTTATAGATGAAGAATCTAAGGCTGAGTTTAGGAGACTTGCCCAAGGACACACAGACATTGGGATAGAGCCCAGAATTTGAACCCAGGTAATCTGATCCAAGTCCTTTAGCTAGCTAAAGGTGGAATCCGTCAGACAGTCAGTCAATGAATATTTATTAAGCACCTCTACTACATGTCAGGTACCAAGCTAAACTCTGGGGATTCAAAGAAAGGTTAAAAGACATACCCTTCCCTTAAGGAGCTCACAATCTAATGAGGAGATAAGCACAGGCTAAAACCAAAGTATAAACTAGTTTTATACAGGATAAATTGGAAATAATCTACATGGGGAAGACACTAGATTCAAGAGGGATCAGGAAAGGCTTCCTGTAGAAGGTAGGATGTAAACTGGAACTTGAAGAATCCAGGGAAGCCAGGAGGTAGAGATGGGGAAGGAGAGCATTCTAGGCATGGGGGCAGGCAGTAGAAATGCCTGGAGTTGGGAGATGGGGGTGTCTTGTTTGAGGAACAGTATGGAGGCCAGTGTCACTGGTTCACAAAGTATGTGGTAGGATGTGTAAGGTGGAAGAAGACTGAAAAGGTAGTGGGGAGGAGGGTACAGAGGTGGGGCAAGCTATGAAGGGCCTTGAATGTCAAAGAAATATTTTTTTATTTTATCCTGAAAGTGAGAAGGAACCAATGGAGTTTACTGAGTAAGGCGGAAAGAAAAGAGAACTTAGGAGATCTGGAGCTCCCTGCCCTTTCAGGGATCATAAAAGCACACTCCTCAGCAGTCTAAGAGCTTGGGTAGGGCTGGAGATCAAAGACCTTATAATGTGTACTGGCATTTCTGAACACAGTGCTGAGCTATGAAACTCCCGAATGGAAGATTTTGGCACTTGTTGAGGACGTGGCTTGGACTCGAGGGGCAGAACTTTTACAGAGGTGAATCATGAATCGGCCTATGCCTTTAGGAAACCCAGACTGTTATGACTCAGTTTGTCTCCTCACCCTATTGGACCAAAAGCTGTTGTTTTCTTTCAAGTCCCTCTGTGGGACCTGAGCCATAGCCCAGGGCCAAGGAAACTTTCAGAAGGGACTCTGTGGCTTCAGTGAGTGTTAACAGGAATTCCCCTTCGATGGGCTATGTGTCAGCATATGCCAACATGCAGAACAATAGCATTTAGTTTTTCTTGTGCTTTTGGAAACTGGCAGTATCTTAAATGCTTCATTAACTCAAAGCAGGCAGGCATTTGCTTTCTTTCTCTGTGAGCACTGAAGGATTATATTGGGCAGAGGGAATTCTGGTTATGTAGAAGGCATCGGAACAGCTTAGAGTTAGACATACACAGGAGTCAAAGCGTGGACTGCTAACATATAAGGGGGAAGATGCAGAGAGGCAAACTTAGGCTCGATCAAAGCAATAAGAACTTGCCCCCAACAGACTGGGCAATCTCGAGAGGCAAATTGGCTTCAAGGAAAGGCTTGATGACCTCTTGTCTGACAGGTCACAGAGGGAACACTTTGATCTACATATCCTCTGAGGTCCAATGCAGAAATTCTGTGTATGAGGATGCACTTGTTAGTAAGGCCCCATTAATTCAGGGAAATGGAACTGGGATTTCTCCTAGTAAGGGCCTCTTTTTTGCCTGTATATTACTCACATATGTATATTTTACTCTGACAAATCATACCTATAGTGGTTTCTATACAAAAGTATAACTCATTAGAAGTGTATCTCAGTTATTATCTTACTGATGAGGAAGGACTTGAGAGAGAAAAGGCTGTGAAGTTGCTTTCCTAGGATGTTATTTAAGAAGGAACCTCACATGTACTTAGGTGTGGCAATAGAAATGGCAGCAAAAACAGGCATTCTGAGGCTGGCATTTTGTCTTGGACCAAAAGGTTTGCAGAAGAACTAACTAGGTCACAGAAAGAAATGCAATGCTGACTGAGTTGTGAAGGAAAGCTAGTAAGTTTTGTCAATACAGTAATGGGGCCACATAGTTTTATGACAATGTGCTTTTGGAAACTGGCAGTATCTTAAATCTATATAGCTGGAGTTGGGAGATGGGGGTGTCTTGTTTGAGGAAGGCCAGTGTCCCTGGTTCACAAAGTATGTGGTGGGGTGTGTAAGGTGGAAGAAGACTGAAAAGGTAACAGGGGAGGGGCAGGCTATGAAAAACCTTGAATGTCAAAGAATTAATTTTTTATTTTATCCTGGTAGTGAGAGGGAACCAATGGAGCTTACTGAGTAAGAAAGAAAGAAAAGAGAACTTAGGACATATATATGTGTACATATATGTGTACATATACACACACACACACACACACACACATATATATATCCATTATATAACTATAGTGGTCAATTCTTTAGTAATTTTGGAAAGATAGATGATATTTGTTAGAGTAATACTTTCATGAATATAAAAGCAAATTAATAAGATTTGGTTGGAAAAGACTTCAGAGACCATATAGTCCCAAAGTCTTCATTTTTCAGATGAAACTGAGGCCCAGTATAGTTTAGTGATTTACTCAAGGCCACAAAGAAAGAAAAAAAAAAGCAGTGTTGCAATTTGAACTCAATTTAATTGAGTTCTAATCTAATCTTGTTCTACTCTACCATGGAGATAACTTCATCTTCTTCAATTCAGTGCTGACAACTGTGAGGTGAATTCTCAGAGCTATGTTTTAGAATGTACACCAAAATGGTGAAGCTTTGACTCAATTGAAATGTAATCAACATGTTGAAATGAATAAACTGGATTTTCCCCAAGACTGAGTTCATTTGCTGCCATCTGCTGGAGAAAGTATTTACTAATATAGAAGAACAATGGTACCAATTTTGTGCAGTTCAGGAATATTTATTAGATCATAGGATAATAGCATTTTAGATGGGGGATGGTTACTGAAAATACACAGCCAAGAGATGGAGTGTCTTAGTTGAGGAACAGCAAGGAGGGCAGTGTCACTGGATCTCACAATGCATGGGAGAGAATAAGGTGTAAGAAGACTAAAAAGGTAGGAAGAATCCTGGTTGTGAAGGTCTTTGCTGACAGAGGGATTCCATGTTGATTCTGGAGGTGACAGAGAGCTACTGGATTGAGGGTCACATAGTCACACCTGTGCTTTACCAAGAACAGCTGTAGGTGGAAGATGGCCTGGAGTAGAGAGAGACCTGAAAGGCAGACCAGGCAGCAGGCTATTGCAGTAATCCAGTCATGAGCTGATGAGGGTCTTCACGAGGGTGGTACCAATGCCATAGGGCAGAAGGGGGCATTTCTGAGAGATGCTATGAAGGTAAATTGACTACTGATTGTATAAGGGGAATGAAAAAGAGTGAGGAGAAGAGGATGATGGTTTGTGAGGCTGAGTGCCTGGGAGGATGGTGCTCCCCTCAATAGCAATAGAGAAGTTAGGAAGATGAGAAGACTGGGGGAAAGAAACAGTTTGTCATGTTGAGTTTAAGATGTCTACAAAATATCCAGTTTGAGATGTCTAAAAGGCAGTTGGAAATGAGAATCTGGAGGTTAAGAGAGAAGTTAGGGTTGGATAAATAGATCTCAGCAGAGAGGTGAGAATTGAAGCCACGGAGGGGACAAGATCACCAAGTTAAATAGAGAAGAGAAGATGGCCCAGGACATAGACCTAAAGGGCATCCACCTTCAGGGGGAATGGCTTGGATCAAAATCTAACAAAGGAAACTGAGGAATGGTCAGACAGGTGAGAGGAGAAGCAGTCAGGAGAGAGTTGAGTTCAGTTTTATGTGACTCAATTCTATTTATTCAGGTTGATTCAAAAAGCCTTAAATACCTGATATGCATAAGGGCTCAGGGCTAAGAAAATCAAAATGAATTGACCCAGTTGAACAAGTTAAAATTGAATACTAATCACATACTCTTCACCTAATAATGGAAAAAGATAATGAAAAGTTGGTGACCCAGGTTTGGTCCCTGAAGAGTTTGCAATCTAGCTGGAGAAATAAATTATACATACATAAATTCTATACATACATAGCTTCTATTTGTATGCATTGAACTTTTTCAAAGCAGTCCTATCATTTCATTTGTTCTTTGCAACAACCTTTTGGAAACCTAGAGTGGGGATTATTATAGATGAGGATACTGAGGCCTAGAAAGGTTAAGTGATTTGTTAACACCACACAGTAAGTTAGTTACAAAAAATTGCTGAGTGTTTTAGTTGGAAGGGAACTGAGAGATTATCTGGTGTTACCAGGGGTGGGGAACCTGTGGCCTCAAGGTCACATGTGACCTCTTAGGTCCTCAAGTGCAGCCCTTTGACTGAATCCAAACTTCACAGAACAAATTTCCTTAATAAAAGGATTTGTTCTGTAAAACTTGGACTCAGACCCACATGTGCAAAAATATTTGTAGCAGCTTTTTTAGTAGTGGTCAAGAATTGGAAATTGAGGGGATGCCCATCAAATGGCTGAAGAAGTTGTGGTGTATGAATGTAATGGAATACTATTGTGCTACAAGAAATGATGAGCAGGTGGACTTCAGAAAAACCTGGAAAGACTTATACGACCTGATGCTGAGTGAAGTGAGTAGAGCTAGAAGGATATTGTACAAAGTAACAGCCACATTATGTGGTGACCAGCTTTCATAGACTTGGCTCTTCTCAGCAATGCAAGGATCTAAGACAACTCCAAGAGACTCATGATGGAAAATGCTATCCATATCCAGAGAAAGAACTATGGAGTCTGAATGCAGATTGAAGCATACTATTTGCTCTCTTGTCATTGTTTTATTTTGTTTCTTCTTTATTGTGGTTCCTCCCATTGGTCCCAATTCTTCTTTATGAATTATGTTTAATATGTTAAATTAAATTAAATATTTAATTTAGTTATTAAATAAATAAAATTAAATATGTTTAATATGAATGTATATATAGAGCTTATTTCAGATTGCATGCTGTCTTGGGGAAGTAGAAGGAGAGGGAGGGGGAGAAAATTTGAAATTCAAAAGCTTGTGGGACTGAATGTTGAAAACTAAAAATAAATAAATTAAAAAAAAAAGAACCTTGGACTCAGTAAAAAAGCCACAGCCAAGGACCTTGAAGGTCACATGTGACCTTGGGGCCACAGGTTCCCCACCCCTGATTTCCAATCTTTACTGGCATAGAGAGAGAGAGATCATTTAGTCTTTACTGATAGAGAGAGATCAAATGGCTTGCCTGAGATTACATAGCTAGTTAGTGGCTGGTAGAGCCAAATCCAGAACTCTAATTTTCATGTTCTTTAAGCTCTAAAGGTACCAGCAGATGATGATCTAATGTGTAGTCATTTCTTTCGTAATATTAATAATAACACCTAGCATTTATATGGTGCTTTAAGGTTTGCAAAGCACTTTTCATATGTTATTAGATTTGATCCTCATCACAATCATGTGAGGTAGTAGTTATAATTAACCCTATTTAATAGATGCAGAAACTGAGGCTGAGAGAGGTTAAGTGACTTTCCAGGGTCACACAGCTCCCAAGTGTCAGAGGCAGGATTCCAACTCAAGTCTTCTTGACTCTTAAGTCCAAAGCTCATGAGCCACTCACTGCTCATGTATGAAATGTGAGAACAAAGCAATAGACATAAATGATGCAGAACAGGGATTTGCCTGCATGTTATGATTCGTGGATTCTGGAAAAGCAATCCTTACTCAAATATCTCTTCTCACTGGGTGATCCTGTTTCTGAAATTCTCCCATTAAAGATCTGGGATCTCAAAGATTCCTTTATCTCTGTCTGTCTGTCTGTCTATCTATCTATCCTTATCTATATATACATATCTCCACATATCTATATATTCATATATTTAACACATATATTTAATATATTTACATACATTATAATATATTTAATATATTCTATGTATCTATATATTAACATGTATTCATATTTAATATATTCATATTTATTATATTTTAAATATTTATATAATTTATTTTATAATATTTGTTATTTTACATACAATATAAACATATTAATATTTATTATAATAATCATATTACCAATCAAGTTATCGATATATCTAATATATTAGTATATTTATCTCTCTCCATATATATCCACATATATATCCATATATGTATATATGTAGATATACATGTGTCTATATGTATATCTACATATATCTATATATACATATGTATATCTTTATATATCTCCTCTCTCTCAGGGGCATGGTCTTGTTATTAGTCATTAATAACTCAAGGACCAGAAGCACAGTTAGGAGTTTTTGTAACTGAGACAAATACAACAAACTTTATCTAGGGTATGGAAGGCTCTTTCAGTAGGTGGGTGTTAGGAAAGGAAGATGGGATACTGGCTTCCCTGACTGGACACCATAGGATACCACAAAGCAGATACTGAAGAGCTCCCTTCAGAAAGCAGCTTCTGATGTTGACTAATTATTCTTAAAAACTATATGCTATAAGTCAGTTGCTTATTTATACTTGTCATCTAAGAAGTCAGGTCTGGAGTCAGCAAGACATGAGTTCAGATCCATTCTCAGATATTTACTAGCTGTGTGACCATGGGCAAGCCAAATAAGTTCTGTTTGCTTCAGATTCCTCATCTGTAAAATGGGGGTAATATTAGCGTCTACCTCCCAGTATTGTTGTGAAGAGCAAAGTGAAATATTTATAAAGTTCTTTAGTGTAGAACCCGACACATAGTAAACACTATATAAATATTAGTTATTATTGTTGTTGTTGTTACTGAGGATGAGGGTAGAGGTGGAATGATAAACAGATGTCTTTGGGGAGAGGTTTGGAAATAAAACAAAACCTTGAAGCCAACCCCTTCAGAAAGCTTCAGAGTGTGATGTGAGAGCTGGAAAGGACTTGGGGATCATTTAGTACAACTCTTACACTTTACGTTTCCCAGAGAGGGGAAATGTCCTGCCTAATAGGAAAGCTTAGCCAACTTTGTAATTGAGACTGGACTGAGTTTGAGTCAAATGGAACCCAAATCTAATAGATTCAAAGATTGTTAGAGCTGGGAGGGACCTAATCCCTCATCTTAGAGAGGAGGAAACAGAAGTCCAGAGTTAGTGTTAGAACAGATGCTGGATCCAGGCCTCTTGTCTCCCAGTGCAGTGTTCTTTCAGTCAGGTTACTGAAAAGTGGCTTCCCTTGGCACCAGCCCTTTCAGAGCAATGATCTCTAGGCTCATGACTCATCCCGGGCAGGAGGGCCTTCAGTTTTTCCAGTACATCTTGGCATTAAGCAGATCTTAGCCAGTTACCCCTTGTACTACCATACTGGCAGGAAATTTTGAGAAGTGAAATAAGGCAAAACTTGGATGTAAAGAAAAGGACCTCAGGATAGCCCTCCAGTAAGAACTGAGGTATGGCTTTCTTTTTCCTTCTCTATGGGCTACTAATCAAGGGTGGGGACAGGACTAGGACACTTCCTAGTTTACTCCCAGTTCCCAGGCTTCCAGAGGTGTGTGCTCCCCTTTTCCCCAGGTTGCATGTATTATAAAGTGGGCCTTGGAAGGTTACTACAGATGGAACTGAGAGGACTGGCTTGCTAGGCCAGGTTTAGGACTTACCTTTCTATACCTGGAATGTGGTTCTGTTAGCCAGCCCTGGCCATGTCCTGTATCCTTTCTACTCCTTCTCTGAAGAACCCAGAAGGGACTGATCTGGATTTCTGAGGTTTCTGACTTAATTCTTAAATTCTTAAACTCTTATGACATTCCTACTTCCCCATCCCAATAGACTTCACTCCAACCTTTTAAATGGGAGGAGTAAGATGCTGGAAATGCTCCTTTAAATTTCCCACCCCAAGGTAAGCCCTGTTTGCTAGCCTTATTTATAGCTCTGACAGTGATTAGTCAATGAGAGTATGTCTAGAATTAAACCACAAGGCCTCCATTCTGACCATTCTCCTCAAACCTCCCTGTACCTCTGTGAAACAAAGACTCTGGCTCTGAACTGAGGGATCTTCATTTTGTGCAGAACTGGGCTTCCATGGCACTTCCTTGCTATTCTCATGCTATGCTTTTTGTTGTTGTTGTTGAGTCGTGCCTAAGTCTTCATGTCCCTATTTGGAGTGCACTTACCATTTCCTTCTTCAGCTCATTTTACAGATGAGGAAACTGAGGCAAACAGGGTAAAGTGACTGAGGTCAAATTTGAACTCAGCTCTTGACCAGTCCTCTATCTACTGTGCCACCTAGCTGCCCACTGTTTTTCTAGCTCCCTTTTATATATTATATAATATATTATATACAAATATATACAATATGATCTATTTTTATATATTGTCTTCCTTGCGATCTAAACTCTTGATGGTAGGGACTGTTTTGCTTGCTTGCATCTGTATTTTAGCATAGTGACTGCCATATAAGTGCCACATAAGTATTTTTCATTCATTAAAAAATACAGTGATATATATGATGGGCAAATTTAGAGGGAGATAGTGGTAGAGAAATGAATGCTCAGAGTGTGGGGATCTGCCCAAAGCATGAGGGACTACAGTGAGGGGGTTATGGGTAGCCAGGGAACACCATGGAGGCACTAAGTTCCACTTTGAGGAAGAGAAAGGATGTGAGGATGTTAAGTGCAATTTTACCAATTTAACAAATTTTGCTGAAGACAGACCTAGGGTACATATACTGTAAGTGCTAGAGGACTTCAGAGAGGAGAATAATCATTTTGGAAAAGGGTTAGAGAAGGCTTCATGGAGCAGGGCAGATACGAAAGATTTGAATTGGCAGAGAAGAGTGAGAGCAATTTAAGCTGTGGAAACAGTTTTAAAAAGGCCCTGTAGTACTGTGGAGGTGCTAATGAGTCAGGTATATAGAGTGGTTTGATGGTAACAGTTCGCATTCCGAAGCAGTGAAGAAATAACGAGGGACTCCTTGATCTTTTCATTGACATCTATTAAAAATCCTGCTGGCTCCCCCTCTAAGGTTATTCTAATTTTTGTTAGATTCCCTTAAAGCTCTGCCTTTAGCCTAACACTTTCCCCTTTTATGTCCTTTACCTTTTTGAGAGAGACAGAGAGACAC
>NW_027186296.1:60983749-61009666 GCF_028583685.1 Petaurus breviceps papuanus | reverse complement strand
GGGGGGTTGGGAAGAGAGACAGAGACAGAGAGACGGAGTCAGAGACAGACAGAGACAGAGAAATACAGACAGAGACAGAGAGACAAAAGACAGAGACAGAGACAAGGACAGACACAGAGACAGACAGACAGAGAGAGACAGAGACAGAGACAGAGATAGAGAGACAGAGAGAAAGAGAGATACAGACAGAGAGACAGAGACAGACAGAGATAGAGAGATGGAGACAGAGACAGAGAGACAGAGACAGAGATAGGGACAGACACAAAGACAGACACAGAGAGAGACAGAGAAAGAGAGAGAGAGAGAGAAACAGAGAGAGAGAGACAGAGACAGAGAGACAGAGAAAGACAGAGAGAGATTCCTTTTAGAGAGAATGAAATTATGCTTATAATTCTGTAGGTCTGAATTGGATGATTCTTGTATCTTTCTCTTTCCTGGGATCACACCTATAATTTTTGCCCTGTCAAAACTCTCTTCAGTAAGAATGGAGCTTAGCATACAGTAAGTCCCAAACACCCAGAGCATTTCTGCCATCCTATGAAGCAGTAGAAATGAAAATGAAATACATGAAAAATATCTCGTGTCTAACAACTAAGTTTCTGAATTGTCCTATTTAGTCTCTGTTTCTACAGCAAGGGATGTGGTCCGATGGGCTTTGTAGTAGTAGTTAGAAGTAGTTGCTTTGTAGTAGTAAAGTAGTTGCAATAGAAGTTAAAGAGCTCCTGAATTTGGTGTTAGAGGATTTGGACTTACATTCTAGTGTTTTTGTCTATTTTCTGAATGATATTGAGTAAGACACTCCCTTTCTGGGATTCAGTTTTCTCATCTGCAAAATGTTGGAGTTGGACTATATGATCCTACAACTTTCACAACTTTAAATCTGGGGTCTGATCACCAGAGATGCAATATTTTAAAAAGGGTTGTTGTATGTCTTGTACCTTTAATTCATTTTTTGTTATTGTTGTTGAGACAATTGGTGTTAAGTAATTTGCCCAGGGTCACATAGCTAATAAAGTTTCTGAGGCTGGATTTGAACTCAGGTCCTCCTGACTCCAGGGCTGGTGTTGTATTCACTGTGTCATCTAGTTGCCCCCAGAATTTTATAATGGGAAGTGAACTCATGGAACAATAAGCCAGAACTGACTTCTTAGCCTTGTCTTTGCCACTTTGTAGCTGTATGACCTTGGGCAAGTCAACTTCCCTCAGTTTCTTCATCTGTAACGTGGGGACAATACTAAGCTTCCTAGCTTCATTTCACAGAGTTATCGTGAGAGTCAGTGAGATAATGTGTATGAAAAGTGTCTCGTGAGCCCTAAAGCATTATATAAATGTAAAGTATTATTATTGTACTGTGTACTCTCTACTTCCTAGCATATTCACCCCATGGGTGTTCAGCTATCTTCAAGATGGTTTAATTCAATTAGAAGATCCGAAGACTCAAGGTGTTGTTTATGCTTTTAAAGAAAGCACAATGATGGTATAGTTGTAATAAAAGTGAAAAATGTCAGCTCTTTGCTAGCTGCCATTCCCAATCCTGTCAAAGCTTCGGGGAACACAATAAACGACCCAGAAGAGGAGCTAAGAAATCATAAAGAATTCAGGGAAGAGTTTCCTTGCCTTGTGTTCTATTGTGCTGTTAATGTGGGTAATAGAAGGGCAGGGTTTCTTTGATGAGAGCTCTTTTCTATAGTCCCAAACAGCCACACTGGCATCGACTGCATGTCACATCAATATAATAATAACCATAATTTATAAAGCTCCTTCTCAACTGAATCTGGGATGGTGCACAAATAATAAACAAAAAATTAAGCCAAGCTGGGCACAGTGCCTAGCAGACCAGGATCACGCACGATAGTCAAAGAATACTTAGTATTCTTTGTAAAGTAAAGTAAAGCTTGTTATATCTTCAAAGGGCTTTGCTGGCCAAATTGGGAAAAATATGAAATGTTTCTCAACGGAACAGCTAGGGTAGTTGGAAAAGAAAATGCTTTTTAAAGCCTGGGGCATAATCAATATTGTTTGGCACCAGCAGGCAGAGCTGAGACCAGGATTTTTTTTTTTTTGCTAATGGGGCAAATAATAATAATAGTTAACCTTTATATAGTGTTTATTATATACCAGGCACTGTGTCAAGTACTTTATAATTAATATCTGATGTGTTTCTCACAACAACCCTGGGAGGTAGATGCTGTCTTACTTATTTTACAGAAGAGGAAACTGAAGCAAATATAGGCTACTTGCTCAAGGTCACACAGTTAATATGTGTCTTAGATTAGATTTGAACTCAGGTCTTCCTGATTCCTAGTCCAGTGCTCTATCCATTATATCACTTAGCTGTCCCACAAAACACACCCTCAGTCGAGGACGGAGGCAACAGGGCATCTCCCTATGCCAGGAGAAGATCGAAAACCTCAAGATACCTGCTGATGCAAGACTACTTCTGGGGAGGCCATTAGATAGAGGTGGGAGGTGGGGAGCAGGGGGAATGGGGAGGACCTCACCATAGCCTGCCAGGAGGCAGCTTTCCATGTTGACAAAATATCTATTCCAGGGGTGGGGAACCTGAGGCCTTGAGACCACATGTGGCCCTCTAGGGCCTCAAGAGAAGTCCTTTGACTGAATCCAAACTTCACAACTCAAATCCCCTTAATAAAAGGATTTGTTCTGTAAAATTTGGACTCAGTCAAAAAGCTGCACCCAAGCCCCTAGAAGGTCACATGTGACCTCCAGCCTGCAGGTTCCGCACCCCTGATAACGCTAACTAGGTGGTGATATTCAGTCATTTTTCAGTCCTATCTGATTTTTCGTGACCACATTTAGGGTTTTCTTGGCAAAGATATTAGAGTGGTTTGCTATTTCCTTCTCTAGCTCATTTTACAGATGAGGAAACTGAGGCAAACAGGGTTAAGTGACTTGCCTAGGATCACACAGCTACTAGGTGTCTGAGTCAGATTTGGACTCAGGAAGATGAATCTTCCTAACTCCAGACCTGGCACTCTATGCACTGTGTCACCTAGCTGCTTCCACTCCATTGTTTCTGTACTGCTGAAGGGCTATAATTGCTGCCAGCTGGCAGCATCCTTTAAATTTTTTGTCCTTACATTCAGTGGCCTGAGACAAAGCCCCAATCATCCACACTAGTTAGAATTTGACAGAGACCCTGAACCTAACTTTTGGGGAGATCCTGAGGTCTTTTCTGTCTAGGAAATCAATGGAGACGATTTTGGAATTAGTTGGGTTTTTTTTATATTGACCATAAAATCTTGAAATGTTAGAGCTAGGAATGATGTCTAGAGATCATCTTGTATGACTCTTCTCCTTTTATACAAGAGGAAACAGAACTTATCCAAGGTCATACAATTAACTATGCTACTGAGAACTGTTAGTATAGATCATATGGTCTACAGCTAAGAGTAGACAGAACTTTTGAATTTCCAATTCTTCTATCTTCTCTTTTGAATATGTTATAGAATAGAATTAGCTGTTCTCCTCACAGAATTGGAGTTTTGAGGAGAAATATGATTGTTTCATTCATTCACTTGGTAACTATCATATGCAAGGCATTGTGCTAAATATTTTTTATTCCCTTTGGCTTTTGAGGCATTGTGAAGTAAGTACAACCAAAACTTTGCCTTCAATAAATCACAGCTTTACATTTTGCTTTTTTTTTTCCCGACAGTAGGTTATTTTGATTATCTTCTAATATCATGAACTTACAAATGGCATGACAACTTTGACAGTTATCAATATGTATTTAGAGGTCATTATCACATTGCTTTAGGTGAATATAATGGTCATAATTCGTGGCTGTGAAGGCAGAATTTGACTTATAAAGGGCAGAGCAAAATGAATATTATGAAAGCAGTACCTAAGGGAAGTAAGGATAGAGCAGAGAAAACCTCACCTCCCTTGATGAGGTCCAGTTACTTGACCCAGATGAACTACATTGAAAGTTACTTTAAAAAATGGTAGATACGATCTCTGAATCACTTACTGTCAGTGATCTTTCAAAGGTGATGGGGAATGTATCACAGACCATGAGAAAGGCAAATGTTATCTTGATTTTCAGAAAAGGGAAGAGGGTGGACTCTAGAAACTGTAGGCCATTGAGATTTGCTTTAATTCCTGACAATATTCTAGAACTTGTAATCAAAGAGATTATTAGTGAATATTTAGGGTCAGAAACAATGATTTCAAAGAGCTAACCTACCTTCATCAAATACAATCCTTGCTAGACTAATCTTATTTCCTTTTCTGACATGGTCACTAGATTTACAATTCAGGAGGATACTGTAGATTTAGTTTACCTAGATTTTAGCAATGTATCTGATAAAGCATTTCATACCATTCTTGTGGAAAAGATGGCGTGATTTCAGCCAGCACCTCTTAAACTGTGGGTCCCCACAGCTAGGTCATAGAGGGAATATATTAGACTTGAAGAATGAATAAAATTTGAAAAGGCAAAAATTTGGAAATAAAATTCCAGACAAAGGGAACAGCTTGGACTGTACAGAGACAGAGAAAACATGGAGCCCAGTGGGATTAGAGCAAAAGGTATTTGAAAGCAAGTAAGTGAAAGGCTAGAAAGGTCAGTGGATTCCTACTTGGAAAAGGTCCAGGAATGCTAAACTAGACCATAGTATGGATTCACAATTGTACTTAAGGAATAGTCATTAGTGCCTCAATGTTACCTTGAGAAGTCTCCAAGGGAATATGCCAGGGATTTTGTGCTTAGTTATTCCTTGTTGTTTATCATTTTATCAATGGCTTCAATAACACATAGATGACATGATATGCTAATGAAATCTACAGAGGATACAGCTAGGAAGGACCGTGAGCCAGAGTTTCAGGGATACTCTGGGTTTTCCCCTATGTATTCAAGGCAGTGTGGGTGATGGTGGAATTAATTGCTAAAGTAAGCTAGGAGGTAGCACACTGCATGATAGACAGGATCCTCCTTGCCAAGAGAAAGAAAAATCAAAACCTGAGGTTCTTAACCTTTTTTGTGCTCTGAGCCCTTTAGGCATTCGGGTGAAACCTAGGGACCTCTATTCAGAATATTATTTATTTTTTTCCCAAAAATTTTATTTTAGACTCAAATGCCAGAACACAAATACAGAATAGAGAAAAGAAACAAAAACATATCATAAGCTTAAATATTGGAACTTAGATACAAAGTTAGGGAAAAAAGCATGTCATGTGCATTGCAGAACATAAGAGAGGATTCGAAATATGTAACAATAGATTTTCATTTCAAGAAAGCCTATATGATAAAAAAATTCTTGTTGTGTTGAGAATTGTCCATCTTTTCTTTGCTTCCGTATGAGTTTTCTTTTGTTCTCTGCTTGCACTTTTTTACTTTGTTGTTTTTTTCCCTCCCCTCATCCTCCCCCCAGAAGGCTACAATAAAGCTTAGATATGTTTCTCTATAGCTATAGATATATACATACACATATACATATACAATACATATATAGACATATACTTTCCCAAACCTATTCTACTTCTGACCTTTTTTTATGTATGATTGTATCTCTTGTTTCCTATTGCTTCTGCCTTCTCTACTTTACTTTTACCAGAATATTATTTCTAAATGCATAAAATAAAATTCAGAGGATTACAAAGGAAACCAATTATGATGAAGTATACTTAACAAAGTATATTTTTAAAAAAAGTTCACATACTTCAGGTTAAGACCTCTTGGTCTAGAGAGACTAGAATATTAGACTAAATCTGATAAGATGAAACTCAATAGCAATAAATGTAAAGTCTTATGTTTTGGTACAAGAAAATCAACTCCAAAAGTTTATATATGCAAACCAAGTTATAATTAAATGCATCTCTATTTTCTTAAACTTAGCAATATAGCTTTAGATCTGTAAAGGACACTAAAAAGTATTGTTTACTTTAACATTTTCCTTTTCTTTTCTCTCTTTTCCTAATAGTAAAAACAAAACAAAACAAAACATTTTGTTTCTACGATTCCTCTACCCAAGATTTCAAAATCTCTGGAAATTTTCTCCATCAGTCTCAGAGATGTTCATGTTCTCTGCTGCTCTTCCTCTCCCTCCTTTTCTTTGTCCTCTTTCTCTTCCTCCTTTTCCTCCTCCTTCCTCTTTTTCAATATGTCAGGATTTTCCATGAGATTGGATGGGTCAAGCAATGGATAGTAACAAATATCAAGTCCCTGAGATTTTTTTTTTGCTTTATAGTTGTTACCATCTGTGTGTGTTTGGTTAAGTAGGTGGGTAATGACTTGAGATTCTTTCTTAATTACATGACCTTGTTTCCCTCTTCCAACTAGGTGGTATTGGAATGACTGAATTTTTCTGTCATTTTTCTGAATGTTTATCAGAAAGTTGGGCACATGTATTAAAGTGTTTCTTTAATGCCAAACTCTTCTAAGTTATTTAAAATACTCAAAGGCTCCTCTCTGCTTACAGAAAACAAGCCAAACTTCTTAGCTTAGCATTCCAGACCCTTTCCAAGTAGGAATTCACTTACCTTTTCAGCCTTTCACTTATTCACTTTCATATACCTTTTGCTGTAATCCCACTGGGCTCCATGTTTTCTCTATCTCTATGCAGCCCAAGCTGTTCCCTTTGTCTGGAATTTTATTTCCAAAATTTTGCCTTTTCAAATTTTATTCATTCTTTAAGTCTAACAGATTCCCTCTATGGAAGCTTTCTCTTGGTAACACTTTGTACCCTTCTCATGGCACTTACTGAATTTTGAATTATATCGTAGCTATTTGTACATGTTTTAACTCTCTTAATAGTCTGTAAGTTTTTTTTGAGGCCATGTATAGAGTCTCATTCATTTTTGTCTTCTCCACAGTGTCTTACATAAAGTAAGCACTCAGAAAATATTTGTTGAATGAACATATGTGAAGAGGGTTTCCAGAGCATCATTATCATTTGGGAATGGTGATGTTGACTCATATGGTGATCTCTATGTTGTCAGGAAGCTCTGCTATCTTGACTTTGTTGTATACCCAGCTCTGGCTCTTTTATCTTGGAGCATTTGCCAGAGAGTGTTAACCAGTAACAGAGACTCTAAATGGGCACAGCTTCTGAGAAAATAAAAATCTCATCTGGATCAATGATGCTGTGGATACCCAGAGGACTTGTTAAAATTCATGAAAAATAAACTGAGAACACATGCTGGGGCCTCTCACATTGTTTTTCTTCCCCTGGTTAGGGAAGTCTTAAGTGTGAGTGCTGAATTTGTGGAGAAGGGTGGAGGCTGCTTTTGTATAGGTTGCTATTTCTATATGAAATCCTTTCCACTGAAACAAGTTCCTTCTCGGCTTGTGTGGTGCTGGGGCCTTTACTTGATCTCTTTAATGCTTGGCTGTTTTCCCTAAATGCCAGAAGGTTCCACAGTCTCCTCCTAGCCAAGAAGACTGATTTCAACAAAATGAAAATATTTCTTAAAGTTTATCTTTCTTCTTTTTTGTTACCTGATTTCTGAAAATTCTCTGTTGTCTTCTGGAAGAGATAAAAACATTAATAAATGATTAAGGAAGTTAAAGGACACTGAAGATTGGAAAAATGGCATTGATTGGCTCCTTCTTGTAACATCTGAAGGTAACATCAGAGCTTTCATACAACAGTGATCTCACTGATGGGGGGAGGGTGGTTTTCCTTCCATTGGAGCAGATCTCTACAATGATTTCTTGTTCCTTGTGATTTTTCTCTTTCCATAACTCCTCCTTAGAGGATCTACCCAACTTATTGGGAAGCCTTTGATTTAAAAAAAATATCTAACATGGTCATGGAGGCTGCTCGAATTTGCCCTTTTTATGGATTAAATATGGAGCAGATATTCTGCCTGATTTCATGCTTACATATGGAAGCTTGGGGCAGGGGACAGGGAGTTCTTCCATTGTATAGGGTCTTTCACTGTGTAATGATAGAGAGTCCTTTAACTACTGAACCAGGGCAGCTGATGACTCAAACACAGGACCTTTTAAAAGAAGAGATAGCTTCTGGTTAGGGCCTCTTGGCTGTGCCTTTCCAGACAAGATGTGTCTCTAGTGAAAGGTAGGGGGAAGATAGAGACCTTGTTCCCACTGTAAAGATGATCCTGCCTGTACAGGAGCTAGTGGGCCAGAAGAGATTTAACAAGGAGAACTAGTGCCAGGGACCCTGGCTACCTTTGCCTCTCTCTGTATTTGTTCTTTCCTGATCTTAGGTGAACCACCCATGTCCAGGCAATCTTGTGAGTATTGGAAGGTCTGGAGTTCTGGTACAATGTCTACCAGCAGAGTAGTAGCAGTGCCATTCACTTGAGAGCAACAGTAGCTGATGGCAGAAGCAGAGAACTCAGGCACTTCCAGGAGAGAGATTACAGGTAGAAAGAGCAAGCTTAGCTTCTGGATCAGATAGTGTCCACTGCTGAAGTGAAATGTGAAATGCCTAATTATCCATATTGTACAACTCTCACATATTGTGAGGCTTAAAATATTAGTCTCCCAATTTATTGTAACCATAGTTACATAGTTAAGTTATTGAATCTTATTCTAATCCTTCCATTAACTCATACTATAATTCTTTCTTTGATTTAACATTCTTTTTTTCTGAGCAGGAATAAAGTACCTGTCCCATACCCGATTCATATTCTGCATTAAGTACCTTTTTACTTCTTCATTTTTGGGGAACTACATAGACTTTCCAGTCATAACTATTACTATCATTAGTATTGTATCTGGGATGAGAGTTTGTTAGTAAGTCAACAAGTGAGAAAATGGGGAGCCTAATCCCCTCAGTTAGGCATCAGGCTTCTCTAGGAATGAATCCCACACAAACTTCAGTGGCTGGGCATAGAACAAGAAGTAGCTCCTGTGACTTCTGGCACTGTTTCTTCTATGTTAGAAATGTTTTGTGGATATTAATAAAATATTTAGCCTCCAATTTCCAGGGAAAAAGATCCTTAAAGGAAAAAATGACATGAATGGATAGGAGTTGAAGGAGTTATCAGTTCTGTTCTCTTCCTTCTCATAAGTATGTTAGCTAGTAATGTCAAAGATATCCAGGGGTAGTAGTGGTAGGAGTAATAACAATAACAATAATAGTATCTTTTGCATGACACTTAATTTTTCACAATGATTTCTTACTCAGTGAACAAGTATTTATGTGGAGTGTCTTATTTCACTGTGCTAGGTACTTTGGAGGATCAAAAGATGATTAAAACACAGTTTCTTCTTTTAAACAGTTCACAATCCAATAGGAGAGATGGAATGGTAGAATGTGAGCTACTTGAGAGTAAGCATAACTTCATTCTTTGTATCAGTATCCCCATCAGGTATCACAGTGCTTTATATATAGCAGCCATCTAATACATTCTTGTTGATTTACTAAAATATCTATACTACACAAACCTATTTATAGCAGCTCTTTTTGTGGTGGCTAAGAATTGAAAATTGAAAGGATGCCCATCAATTGGGGAGTGACTAAACAAGTTGTGGCATATGATTGTGAGGGAACATTACTTTGCTGTAAAAAATGACAAGCAGGATGATTTTAGAAGAACTTGGAAAGACTCATGTGAACTGATACAAAGTGAAGTGAGCAGAACCAGGGGGACATTGTAACAGCAATATTGTACAATGAAGAACTGTGAATGACTTGGCCATTCTTATCGATAAAAATGATCCAAGACAACCCCAAAGGACTAATGATGAAGCATATTATCCACTTCCAGAGAAAGAACTGATATTGTTTGAATACAGACTGAAACATGCAATTTTTTACTTTCATTCATTCTTTTTCTTTTATTCTAGTCTTCTTGTACAAAATAACTAAAATATGGAAATGTTTTACATGATTGCATATGTATAACCAGTATCTGATTGTTTACTATCTCAGGGAGGGAAGGACAGAATATGGAATTCAAAACTTTAAAAAAAACTCAAATGTTAAAAAACTGTTTTAACATGTAATTGTGAAAATTTTTTAAAAAAGAAATAACTGTATTACTTAGAGATTTGTGATAGGTGCCATGTAAATGGTACAGAAAGAGTACTATAGGTTCATAGATCATCATAGGAACATGTTTGAGAGCTGAATGGACCTTAGAGTTCATTTAGCTCAATTTTTTGCAGAAGAGGCCAAGACAGGTTCAATGACTTGCCCAGAATTGCACAGATAGTAACTAGCAGAACTGGGATACAGATCCAGGTTTTCTGACTCTAAATGTAACACTCTAACACTCTAAGGAAGATGTGTCATTTGAGTAGCACCTATTTTTCATGTATGTCCCATTTTATCCTTATAAAAAACCTATGAGAGAAATAAGATAGGTGTTAATATTTGATTTTTGACCAGTCAACAGAGGGACCATTATTTGCCTAAGATGTTATACCATGTAAATAGAAGAAATGAGCCTAGAACCCAGGTCTCCAAATTTCTAGTACAATAATCTTTCTACTATTACAGGATTACCCTGGCTTTCAGGGGTTAATCATTGCTATAGAGATTATAAATAGTACTTTAATAGGTTATTAATATGTATTGGTTGCAGTTCTCTTATTTTGTCGTTAGAAGGATATAAGTAGGGGCGGCCAGGTGGCTCAGTGAGTAAGAGCACCGGTTCCAGTGTTGGGACGACCTGGAGATCCAATCCCGGGCTCAGACGCTCAGCACCACACCCAGAAATAACTGGCCGTGTAACCTTGAGCAAGTTACTTAACCCCAATTGCTTAAAAAAAAAAAAGAAGGATATAAGTAAATGTTCCCTTTCCATATTTTCCAAGGTGACCTCAGGAAAGCTACTTAGCCATCTGTAGCTGTTTCCTCCTCTGTAATTGGGTATGCCAATATTTTCCTTGCCTATCTCACAGGGCTGTTGTGAGAAAAAAATACTTATGGAAAAGAACTTGAAAAATACATTTTCCAAAATATAATCCATTAAAAATATTTATTGATTATGATACTGATCATAATTGTGATAACAGCCTGTTATCTGCATTTCTACTCAATAATTTTGGACAACAGCAGTCTCACTCCAATGTCTCATCATGGTGTGAATATGACCCTGCATTTTCAAAGGCAATGTCAGCAAAACACTAGGTACTTTCAAGCTGGGAAGGTTCCCAAGTAGGGGCCTGGTGGCAGATTGTGTCTGATGACTGAGCCCCAGCCTAGGCAAATATGAAGAGCCTTAGCACCACAAGGTTGGCCATCAGGTGGTGAATGTTTTTGGCCAGTGTGTCCCAAGTAATAAACAAAACTACAAAACAGCTGTCAGTGGGATGGTTCTCTTGGGTTTTTGGAGGAATGGCATAAAGAAATAGAAAGTGATAATAATAATAATAATAATAATAATTGCTGATATTTATATAGCACTATGTGCCGGATACTATGCTAAACACTTTACAATTATTATTTCATTTGAGTAAAAAACAAATCACATCTACAAAAGAGGTCATCTACAGACATTAATTTAATTTTCGGCACTCAGTATATATGATCTTTGTCCAATAATAAACAAAGAACAAAAAAGGAGGAAAAATCCCTGTAAAATGAATGCATCACCTGAGCATGTTGGGTATGCAATGTTTTATACCCCTAGTCCTTTGCCTCTGCAAGGAAGGGAGGGAGATGCATTTTTTTAATCTCTTCTCCAAGACCAAACTTGGTCATTATAATTTCATGCCTTTTTTTGTTCTTTCCATTTATATTGTTGTAGTCCTTTTGAATAGTTTTCCTGGTTTTGCTTCATTCTGCATCAGTTCAGATGTCTTCCAATGATTCACTGAGTTCTTTATATTAATAAGTTTTAAGGTTATTTATATTAGCAATAATATGCTAATACATGCATATATAGCTTGCTTAGTCATTTCCCAACTGTTGGGTATCTACTTTGTTTCCAGTTTTTTGCTATTAAAAAATGCTATTATGAATATTTTGATTTAATAAGAACTTTATGTCTCCTACATATATTAAAAAATAATATAAGATTCTTTGATATGTATGCTTATGGAAGTCATTTTGTTCAATGATCTATGTATAGCCATCAAGTATGGTAGAAATCAGAGACTCACAAAATCAAAAGATATCGAACTGGAAGGGACTGTACATAACCATTAGTGACTCTAACTTCTTTTTGCAGATGAGGACCATGAAGCCTATGGGGTTATGGGACCTTCCCTAGATCCCATATTAAGTACCTCTGATTCTAAATCTAGTGCTGTTTTTTCTTTTTTGGAGAGGGGAAGGCAGGGCAATTGGGGTTAAGTGACTTGCCCAATGTCATATGGCTAGTAAGTGTTAAGTATCTGAGGCCAGATTTGAACTCAGGGCCTCCTGACTCCAGGGCTGGTTCTGTATTCACTGCACCATCTACCTGCCCCTCTAGTGCTTTTTGAAGTGGTCACTTTGTGGGATGTGCTGGACTGAGTCCAAACTGAAGAAGAATTCTTTATCATTGGCAAAATCTTTGTATGGTAACATTTGCAAAGTGCATTGTACTGACTGCTTTGAATCCTAGACATTTATGAAGCCTTCTTAGTGAAATTCATGAGTCCAAAAGAGAGTTGAAAAATGAAGTGGTTATAAAACACATATTTGGTGACTAGAGGGGGTGGGGCCAAGATGGCAGAGTAGAAACAGGACCTCCCCGCAGCTCCGGCTTCCACCTTCTCCAATCCATGTAAAAAGGGGACTCTAAACAAACTTTGGAGCTGGAGAACCCACAAAATGACACAGAGAAGCTAACCTCCTGCTGAGAACAGCCTGGCAGGCTAGCAGGAATCAGCCAGAGCAGGGCTCTGGGAGCCCAGCCCAGCCCCACCCCGAGGCTTTAGCCCCAGTGCCGGCCTGACCAGCTGCCAGCAGGAGGGAGCCCAGATCAGCAGCAGCTGTGGCTGTTTCCAGATCTATCAACACAGATGCGAAGGACAAAGTGAGAGGTCAGTGCAGTCTGGACTTTGGGACCAGTAAGTGGGAGTGCGTGGCTTTTGCCCCCAGGATGAGAAGCTGCTGAGAACCTGCACAGCCAGCCAGCACCACATGGTGGCTTCAGCTCCTGGCCTGCAGAGTGTAGGGGGACCAAGCACCAGTCTGAGGGGTAATCATCCTTGCTTTAACTCGCTTGGATCTGGATTGCAGTCTAGGGTGGAGGTCCTGATGTGTATGTCCAGCTTGCCAGAGCGTGTGGAGGCTTCAGAGAGGGCACCCATCTAATACCTCTAGCAACTGGGAAAACCCCAGCATTTGGGACGAAAGCTCCCCTGTCTGGTGGCAGAGTCCTACTGTGGCAAAAAAACCCAGGGGTCAAGTGACTGAGGGGCGACATGACCAGGCAAAGGAAACAAAGCAGACAGAAGATTCCAACATTAGACTCCTATTTTGGGGACAAAAAGGAGCAAAGCATGGAACAGGAGGAAGACAGTGAAGTCAGAACTCCTGCACCAAAAGCTTCTAAGGAAAATATGAGCTGGTTACAGGCCATAGAGGACCTTAAGAAGCAGATAAGAGAAGTGGAGAAAAATTGGGAAGAGAAATAAGAACAATGCAAGAAAATTGTGAAATGAGAGTCAACAGCCTGACTGAGGAAAATAACACTTTAAAAAACACTGACTCAAATGGCAAAAGAGGCTCAAAAAGGCAATGAGGAGAAGAATGCCTTAAAAAGCCAAATTTGCCAGATGGAAAAAGAATCTCAAAAGCTCAATGAGGAGAATAACTGCTTCAGAATTAGACTGGAGCAAATGGAAGCTAATGACTTTATGAGAAATCAAGATGCTGTTAAACATCCAAATGAAAGGATAGAAGGCAATGTGAAATATCTCATGGGAAAAACCACCGACCCGGAAAATAGATCCAGGAGAGATAATTTAAAAATTATTGGACTACCTGAAAGCCTTGATCAAAGTAAGAACCTAGAAATCATCCTCCAGGAAGTTCTCAAAGAAAACTGCCCTGATGTTTTAGACCCAGAAGGCAAAATAGAGGTTGAAAGAATCCCCTGATCACCTCCTGAAAAAGATCCCAAAAAGAAAACTTCTAGGAATATTATAGCCAGGTTATGGAATTCCCAGATTAAGAAGAGAATATTACAAGCAGCCAGGAAGAAACAATTTGAATATTGTGGAACCACAATCGGGATAACCCAGCATCTGGCAGCTTCTACACTGAGGGATCGAAGGGCTTGGAATATGATATTCTGGAGGTCAAAGGAGCTGGGATTAAAACCAAGAGTCATCGACCCAGCAAAACTGAGTATCATGTTTCAGGGGAAAATATGGTCATTCAGTGGAATAGAGGATTTTCAAGCATTCTTGCTGAAAAAAACAGAGTTGAACAGAAAATTTGACATTCAGATACAAGAAGCAAGAGAAGCATGAGAAGGTAAACAGGGAAAAGAAATCATAAGGAACCTATCAAAGTTGAACTATTAACATTCCTACATGGAAAAACAACAATTATACCTTATGAAACTTTTCTCAGTAGTTGAAGGGAATAGAAATATATACATATATATGTCTATATATGAGGGTATATGGGCATATGAATACATATGTGAATGTGTGTATATATACTTACAGGTATACATAGAGGGCACAGGACAAATTTAACAGGAAGGGATGATACTTAAAAGGTGAAATTAAGAGGTGAGAGAGGAATATAATGAGAGGATATGGGGAGAGACAGAATGGGGTAAACTATCTCATAAAGAAGAGGAAAGGGAAAATGATTACAATGGAGGGGAAGAATAGGAAGGCAAAAGGGAATGGGTCAAACTTATTCCCATTGAATTTGGCTTGGGGAGGGAATGAAATACACACTAAATAGGGTATCTCACCCTCCAGGAGAGTAGGGGGGGAAGGGGATGAAAGGGGGAATGATGGAAGGGAGGGCAGGCTGCGGGGGAGGGAAGTTGGAAGCACCCACTTTTG
Source organism: Petaurus breviceps papuanus (assembly GCF_028583685.1). Lineage (NCBI taxonomy): Eukaryota > Metazoa > Chordata > Mammalia > Diprotodontia > Petauridae > Petaurus > Petaurus breviceps. The sequence goes on along the minus strand of NW_027186296.1, from coordinate 60,994,764 downwards.
AAAAGGGATGGGATCAAAGGAGAGAATAGAACAAGTGGGAGGTGGGATAGGAGGGAGGGAAATATAGTCAGTCTTTTACAATATATCTACTATGTATATATATTTTATATGTATATATATTTTTATATATATACTATTATTAATACTATTTTACATGTAATTGGGAAATAAGATATACAGGCACTGGGGCATGGAGATCCACTGGAAAACTTGAAAGGGGTATGGGAGAAAATATGGGAGAGAGCAGATTGGAGGAGGGGATAGCCTGTGGGACTGCTATTTTGGGGCTGTGGATAGGGGAAAAATGGGGAGAAAATTTGCAACTCAAAATCTGGCAGAAATCAATGATGTAAATCAGAAGTTAATAAAGTATGTGAAAAAAAAAAGAAAAGAAAAGATCACAGATTTACCAAAATATGAAAGTGCTGTGGTAATGGAAGCAAAACTGTCTTTAGGGGGTGGCCAGGTAGTGCAGTGAGTAAGAGCGCTGGCCCCAGAGTCGGGAGACCTGGGATCAGTTCTGGCCTCAGATGCTCAGCACCCACACCAAAATAACTGGCCATGTAACCTTGAACAAGTTACTTAACCCCGATTGCTTTTAAAAAACAAAACAAAACAAAAAAAAACTGTCTTTAGATTACATAGACTATAATGTCTGTCAAAAATGGTTGAATTAGGAAGTTATTTCTTTGTTAAAATTATTTCAGTTATGGTCCCAGTGTTAAAAGATAACCATTAAATTAGTTTAAAGAGAAAAGCATTATTTATCTTTTGTAAGAGATTAAAGAATGCAACATTGTGAAGTGTTCATAGGCCCTTGATAAGGACAACAGACATCAAGTAAACAAATATACCATTAGACAAAGAACAAAATTGTATCACTATGGCCTTACTCATGGTATATACTCAATAAAATTTTCTTATAAATAATCACTTTATTGAATTCATTTTCAAAAGAACATGATTACTGTTTTCATCAGTATTTTAATTTTCTAGCTATTAATGCATGTCAGTACTATTCATCAAGCCTATAATTTGTCACATGAATGTCAAAGATTGTTCACCCAGACTTCCCCTAAGACCTTACAGTTGTCCTGTTGATTTGTATGGTGCAGTTCTTGATTTGGTTCATTTAATACCATTTATTCAACAAATGTTTATGAAGTACCTACCACATGCAAGTTATACTCAGAAACTCTTCCTCCATACACCAAAATGAATGACTATAGTCAAAAGTTTCCATCATTTGGTGGTCATCCTTCTGGATACAAACCTTCCTACTTAGACATTTAAAAATATTGTAATACAAGGGAAATGGAAATGAATAAACTGCATAAATAAAAAAACACATATTCCCCAGACATGTACCTGAATAAGCAATACCCCCCGAACTAGTACCTATATGTATATACATACTGTGACCATGTTTCTATATTATATTTATATACATATATCTATATTATATATGCATGTATATATCTATATTATGTATACATGTATATATGTATCTATATTATATGTGCATGTATGACAAGTACTGTAGATGGATAAGGATGCAGATTCAAAATGGAATTGGAAGAGATGAGATTAGATTGTATAATATTTGGGAAACTAAATCGTATTCTTAGTGTTCCTGATGTAACAGGAATTATATGCAAGCTCTTTCTGTCTAACTATTGCCCCATGTTTCAGATGAGCACTGCATATAAAGCCAAGGAGAACCAACAGAAAAAAAGCCAAAAGCTCTGGTGTACAAATGATCTAAAATACAGCTCCATCATGACAATAGGAAGAGCGTAATTGAAGGTTCACAGGAAGGAATGGTGGCCCAGGGATTCTCTCTTACCCATCCTGCTCTTGACTACACTCCATGATTCTACTAGTAATAAACAGGCATGAGAATCATTTGGGGTCCCTTATAGCCATCTATACCAAGAAAAGTAAGAGAGCAGTTTTAGAAGTTGTTGGCAGAGGCAGAACTATGATTGGAAAAGCAGCAGCAGTAAGAGTCACCTCTGGTTCCTGAGGTCACCAACTGACTTGACTTTGATCCTCCAGAAGTCTGTGATTAGGAAAGCAGATGGTGAGATACTTTGTCTGAGGGGGAAAGCAGTGGGCATATTTGCTAAATTCAACCCTTGCAGAGTGTGTGGGGGAGGACACTTGTAGCTCCTGTTAGGAATAGCTAATCCTAAACACCTGAATCAAGACCTCTTGGGTTTGGGGCATGCCTATGGAAGAGTGTATGTTGTAGCCTGGGAAGGGATGGGGGGGGGGTAACAAGGGATTATGGTCTCACACAGAGCAGGATTTGATTCTGGCAGTCTTGGCCCCTCAAAGAATTAGATTTTGTTGTATGGCTCTTTCTCTTATTTGACTTTAGGTAAATTTCAAACATAAAATTCTTGTATTGCACAATTTAGGATTTTCCCAAAAGTAGGTGACAGGGTTTATTCTAGAAAAGATACTCAATGTTCTATTCATTACAGAGACTGCTTAAGGAAAAAGACTCACAGAGATGAATCAGCAAATGTAGAAAACACAAAACATCTCCAATAGCCTATTACATTCATTAAAGGCACCTTGTGGTATCTCACCTTTATCTTTTGTGACTGACTTGGATATGTAACTGACAAATTCCAGATCTCTTGACCTGCCAGGGCATGGCTTTCTTTAGTCTCCTAGCTGCAGGATCTTGGAGGCAATCTTGTTCTCCTCTGAGAAGTGTTCTTTTGCATAAATTTCCTTTTGGTTGACTGATGACTGAATCCCACACTTAGACACTCTCAGCTCAGGAGGTACCCATCAAGGCTGGAAAAATCCATTTCTCAGGATCACTTGTCATTGACCTGCACTCATAAAACGAAACAAAAAGTCAGGAAAAGGCATTTTGGAACTTGGGTTTGCCTAGACATAAACGTTTTTCATTTCCATGTGCTTGTAATACAAATCATCATCAGTGACGAACTTTGGTTGATGGAGAGAGAAATCTCATTGTCTCTTGCTGGAAGTCCAAGGGAAATCAAGTACTGGGAAACAGCCTGCCAAAGAGGAAAGAGTTGTTTCTCCTTAATTCTTTTATAGACCACAAAGGGTGCAGCTCATCCTAGCAACAATCCATTCTCTTGACTCTTAGTTAACAGTCTTACAAGAATCAAAATTGCAGGTAAACCAAATGATAATAGATAATGTCATAGGGGGTGTATGGGGCTACAGCATTCAACCATGATGATTTGTGTGTGCAAGTGACACGAATGACAAGTGATTTATGCCTGAAAAGGGAGGTGAGTCAAAAGAAATGAGAGATAACAAACTGACAGATCAACTACATATCAGAACCAGAGGAAAGCTTTCAGTACATCAGGTGGTTCATCAGCACAGGATTTATAAAAAAAAAATGTGGGTGAGAATTGCATGGGATGAGATGGTGGGAGAACTCTGTCTTTGTGGAAGGATCGTCCATATTGGTAGAATAATGGATCCCTATAAGAACTCAATTCAAGAAGCACTTATTAAATAGCTACTATGTTCAAGAAGAGGTGCTAAGTGTTGGGGACACAAAGACAAAACAGTTCTTGCTCTAGAGGAGTTTACATTTTATGTAAATTACTTATTTTATTTATCTATTACATAATTTAAGATATCATGGACAATCAATGATCATAGACCCGAGAGGTCACTTAATCCCACCTTGTCATTTAACAAGCGAAACTAGTGTTTTGCCCAGGGTTTCACACAGGGAGTCAGTGGCAGACCTGAGTTGGAAACATAGGTCCTCTTACTCCAAATCAAGCATTCTTTCCATTTAGGTAGCTATTGAAACAGCTGAGTTCCCAGATTCACTATAGCTGTAGAAGGCCCTAGGCAGTGTGTGTGTGTGTGTGTGTGTGTGTGTGTGTGAACAGTGACTTGGAGGCAGTGGGAGGCATGGGAAATAAAAGGAGTGCAGGATTGCCATAGTAACTGGCTCCCTGGCTTTACCTCTTCCCTTCCTGAGTCATCCTTTCTGAGATGGAGAAGCATCTTGCTTTTACACAGAAAATTCTTCCCTTTCCCTGCTTCCTTAACCCTACTAGGCACAAGATGATTGAAACTGGAGGCAATAAATCTACTCACTGCATATGATATTCATATCCATGCACATATATCTCATCTATGATGACATATGTATAAATAGAAGTAATATTTTAAATTCAATCCTTTCCAAGGAAACTTTCCTGGTTCTGGTAATTGTTCTCACTTGATCCTGTCTGACTTGTTGCCAAATAGGAACAAAACAAAGAATGTGAAATATTAATGATAAGGGGTTTGTCACTGCCTGCTGTAAACACTAAGAGATCATTTGTCCTTTTCAAATCAATAAAGGCTGAATAATGTATAAGTGCCCTGAAAAGTAACATTTATCTTCATAATATATTCTTTTGAACTACAGTGGTGAGAAGAAAAAGAGTAGTTCACTAACTGAATTCAAGGAATCTCTCTTCTGGGAGTTCATGATGCCTTTTTAACATGATCTTACCAAAGGACAAGATTGCCACGTAAGAGAATTTAGGGTGAATATCCATTGGTGAAGGTACTACTCCAGAAACTCTTGAAACACAGAGATGGAAGGCATTCAACAGATAAATATGGAAGTCCAATTATGGAAGCTGTGGCTATAGCTGATTTTATCCTTACTTACTAATTTCTATTTTCTACATATCCAAGAAAGAATATTACAGAATCTCTGAACTCCCGTCTCTGTTACATACTACATTTTCACAGCACTAATTTCAGCTAAACTTTCAAATTTATATAATATGTGTAATACTTATGACTTTGTAAGCAGATTGACTCATGTATTGCTTTAGCCTACCGAAATACTATGACTGTGTTGTTCAGTGAGGGGGTGCAGTAACTGAGTTTACCCAACAGGTGGCACCTTGCTGTGGCCACTCGCTAAATGGTCTCCAGAGTCCCACTAGGGCATATATAGCATACCCTTCTTAGAAGGCTGCATTATTTATTGCCTCTGGTCATCAGAGGCTGTAGGGATTGTAGATGCCAACATCGCAAATTGTTGCTGAGCCTGTGACTTTAAGAAGTAGCACTAAACTGAATAAGAATGTATTTTAGGTGATGAAAATAGAATATTACTCAAAATCAAAATTTAAGGATTATATATAGTCTATAATTAGTTCTGGAGCCTGGACTCTTCTTTCTATGGTCATATCTTCACCCATAGGACTCAGGATACTATAGGACTCAGATACTAGCCATACTATGACCATATAGGATCATGAATCTAAAGCTACAGGGAACCACAGAGACCATCTAATCCAACCCCTTTCATTTTAAAGATGAGGAGATTGAGACTTAAGGAGGTTAAACTGATTTACCAGAAATTGCATAGCTGATAAAGAAGAAAGGTGGGATTCCAATCCAGGTCCTCTATCTCTAGAGCTAGCAAATTTTCCCCCATTCTAGTCTGCTTCACTAGTGAATATAGTGAAAATGGAACCTCTTACCTCCAGTCATCTCCTAAACCTTTTCCCGCATGCCTTCCCAGGTCTTTAGAGGTGACAGAAAAAAAAATCCAGAACCATTCACAGTCATAGCTCATGAAAAAAAATTAAAGGAAGTGACAGAGAGAGAGAGAGAGAGAGAGAGAGAGAGAGAGAGAGAGAGAGAGAGAGAGGAGGGGGGAGAGAGGGAGGAGGAGGAGGAGAGACAGACAGACAGAGAGACAGAGACAGACAGACAGAGAGATAGAGAGAGAGAGACAGACAGAGAGACAGAGATTGTCTCAGGGTTACAAATTATGGCAAAGAAAATTAGGGACAATTAAGTAGCCCATTCTCAGCCCAACACTCAATTGGTCTGCAATAGCTGTTAGTTTGGGCATTCTTGCTGCAGCCTCAGAATCTCTGCTGCAGCACAGGTCTTCAATAGTCTCAGTCACCAGAGGATAAAACTCAGGTCAGAGAAGTATAATTTAGGTCACTGCAGTCAATCTAATGGAAACCTGGCTATCCCAATCCAGTAGCAACTGTCACTCATCCCAGTAATGATCAGAAAGTCCAAATCTCAGTGGTTGTGAGGAAGAAGAGGTAGCCCACCTTTACTGCCAACACATAGGTTGGCACTCTGTCTTAATTTCCCTTTCCCCCCCCTCTTAAACAGGGAGGGAGAGGGCAACATACCCTTTTTATGCCAGAAACATCAGAAACTTACCAGTCTATCTCAACCCAAGTCAGTAGACAGATAAAGCATTTATTAAGCACTTACTACATGTCAGGAAATATGCTAAACTCTAAGGATGCAGAAATAATAAAACAAGATAGTCTCTTCTCTCAAAGAGATTATAATTTAATAGGAAAAGACAAAACCTAGAGGTGAATTGAAAGGGGGAGGTGTTGAGAGGAGGAAGGAAGGATGAGCTGAGGCCAGGTTGCTGATGAGGAGGTAGAACAATTTGGAGAGTGAGTTAAGCATGGTCTAGGCCCCTCATGTAATGGTGATCCTAGCCGAGGACTTGCCCTTTAGGTAGACAGGTAGGCAGCCCCACTTTATGGAGGTATAGTTACCTGGGCGAGGATTAAAAGGGCATCTATATTCTGGTAGGAATATCAGTCAACAAGAATCTATTAAGGCCTACTGTGTTCTAGGTACTGTGCTAGGGAGGATGAGAAAAGCACACAAGTAATTACATTACAAGGAGAACATGAATTCAATATACAAAGAAGTGGTAATTTTGGGTGCAGTGAATAGAGCACCGGCCCTGGAATCATGAGGACCTGAGTTCAAATCCAGTCTCAGATACTTAACCTTTACTAGCCATTTGACTTTGGGCATGAAGAGGTTAAGTAACTTGCTGAGGGTAGGAAATCCAGTAAGAGAGGGAAGATTTGAACTGAAGACTTTCTGACCCTAAGCCAAGCATACTGTCCATTATTCTATACCACTTCTTAAAACAAATATAGCAAAGCCATGTCAGGAGAGTTCAGAGGAAAGAGAGAATAAGTCCTGCCATTGCTTAATTGTTAGAAAGCTTGCTCAGTCCTGCCTCTATCTCTTTTGTATAAGGTATAGATATTTCCTTAGTAACCTCTGTGCCACAGGAGGACAAGACAGCTATTTGTTTTGTTATTAACACAAGTTAAGAGTCTGGAAGTGAGCATAAACAAGCAGTGACATTGCTAGCAATTATTGGTGTGTAGGAAGTCACATCAGTGATGTTATTGATTATATGCATGACTGGAAAAGGAGGTGAAAAAATGTGAAAAAATGAGTGGTAACAGACAGAGAGCTGCAAAGGCACATTAAGAGCTCTGGATACTAAAAAAAATAAGAGGAAGGATTCTAGATTCTTGGATTGATCCTCTGAGAGGATTTCTGAGAAAACAGAAGAATTAAAGAGAATGAGAAGGCAAAGAGGGATTATGTTCAATATCCTGAGAAAGATTATCTACACCAGTGAATTAGAGTTCAAAAGATCATGGATTTATGGCTGGAAGGGACTTTAGAGGTTTTTGAATCTAACCTCAACATTTTTATAGATGAGGAAACTGAGGCCCAGAGAAGCTAAATGACTTATTCATGATCACCACTCATTTTTTCACATTTTTTCACCTCCTTTTCCAGTCATGCATATAATCAATAACATCACTGATGTGACTTCCTACACACCAATAATTCTTTGGCAGAATTAGAACCTTGGTCTTCCTGATTCCAGTGAAAACAAAACAAAACAAAAAAAGAAATACAAGCTATTTAAAAAAAATTATGTGACCTGGAAATGTCCGGCATGACTGTACATGTAGAAAAAAAAGACATCATGTGATCTAATAGAATTCTTGTGAACTGCAACAAGTCAGTAGGTAGTATTTTTTTTTAAACAATTGGGGTTAAGTAATTTGCTCAAGGTTACAAGGCCAGTTATTTTTGGGTGTGGTGCTAAGTATCTGAGCCCGGATTTGATCCCAGGTCATCCCGACTCTGGGGCCGGTGCTCTTACTCACTGTGCTACCTGGCTGCCCCAGTAGGTAGTATTTTTAAAGCATGGCTTCTGCAAATCTTGTGGACTACCTAAAATCCATATTCTTCTTTTCTTCTGGATGAATTCAAAAGATCAGAAAGAAATAATTCTGGATTCGGAGTCATAAATTGCTAACAAAGTACAATAACATTTAAACACTTGTAATATTTGTGGATTAATCCTTTTACTTAAATAGACAATTTTGTTATTTTATGTGCCACATTTTTCAAGAAGAATTTGAAGAATTTGTAGCTAAGTCAGAAGGAGGCTCTGAAAATGAATAGAAATTTGGAAAATAGGACTGCAGATAAAAGATCAAGTAATTGCTATTGCCTCACTATGGAAAAAAAATGATTGGGAATAGTCACATGAAGGATGTTTGTAGAGATATAATAGCCAGAGTTTTTTTCAGTTTTCCCTGAGGAAACAGGCATAAATTAAGGGATATCCAGGATGTACCTGAGAAAGGTCGCCTTTGCCACTTACTGTGTGATTCTGGGCAAGTCACTTAACCTGAGTCTTAGTTTTCCTCATTTGTAACAGTAAGTCCTCATTTTGGGTTAGATGGACCCTCAGATACTTTTTAGGTCTCTGTTCCTATCATTCCTAATTTACAATTTTAGACAATAAAATAGGTTATTGAAGAAAGTTATGAAATTTTCTTTTCTGGAGGTCTTTAAGAATAAAGTAGACAGCCATTTATCCTGAATGGCTATAGCTTTGTGGAGAGGCAGGTGTATGGGTTTGAAGACCTCTAAGTGTCTTGAGCACAATGATCTATCATCCTGTGATTTCATGGGAACCTTGAAAATCACCTTGCTCTAGTTGATCCCCCTGTCCAACTTCCCCTGGGTGATCTTGATTTCCCTCTTTATTACCACCATTGGTCATAAGGGAAAGGTTTCTATCCTCAAAAAATACTGCCCTTGGCTTTCCCCCCACTCACTCTCTTCTCTATTACTTGAACTACTGCAGTCTAGCATTCCAGAATGATTTTTGGTGAAGAACTGAAATTCACTGCCATGTGGAGAAATTTCAAGGTAGAGACTCTGAGTCATATATTTGGTGTAGTATCACATTATTCAATCAGTAGATGGAGCATGGAGCACTCAATCATCTCAATGTTGCTTGCAGGACCCAACCTAATTTTTATTCCACACACACCCTCTAGCCAGGTGAAATCATTCCCCTGTTTCTACCTTCAAGGCCTAGGCTAGATAAACCTACATAAAGAATAAATCTCAGGGCAGTTAGGTAGTACAGTAAATAGAGCACTGGCCCTGGAGTCAGGAAGGCCCTGAGTTCAAATCTGGCCTCACACACTTAACACTTACTAGCCATGTGACCTTGGGCAAGTCACTTAACCCCAATCGCCCTGCCTTCCCCCCTCCAAAAAGCAAAAAAAACCAACCAAACAAAAAAAACCCTCGATCCTAGAAATAGAAACTTCTTTGTCATATAGGAGCCTGCCTTAGAATTAAGGTCTCTTTGGGTTGTTAACTTTGAATCTTTTCTTCTATTTGCTTTAACTTGCTTTTCTGCTTTCTGCAAATCTTATTTTTTTTCCTGATGACCTGGCTTTTTGATCATCTCCCTTACTTCTCCATTTGGTCTTTATATTCTCTATATCTTGCCTGTTTAACTGGATTTGACCTATTACCTTACTGGGTGTGTATATGACAAGAGTATGTGCAGGGGGAGGAGCAATGAAGTGGGAATCAGGAGCCTTGCATTCCAGTCTGGCTCTGCTGCTGACCCAGGCTCTCTCTCAGCCTCATTCTTCTCCTCTGTAAAAGGAGAGGGTTGGTATGAATGGTCTCTAAAGTTCCTTGCAGCTTGAACAGCTAATGATTCTTTGCTGTAGACTGCCCATTTGGTTCTTGAGTATACCTGGCTTTGTTTTCATTTGGTACTTTCTCAGACATGCCTCAGCGCTTCCAGGTCTGTGGCCTTTTAATCTGTGCTTCTCAGAAGTCCTGGTACTATTAGTTTAAAAGTACTAAAATTGGTCTTCTAATTAAATTTAACAGTCATGTATTAAGCAAGTATGACGTGCAAAAAGGTGTGGTAAGCTATGGAGAAACACAACCTAAAAACTTCTGCTCTCAAGTGATGGGGTGCTTGGGGTGTCTATGTTTGTAACATCAATCTGTAACATCAGTTTGTAAAATCAATTTGTAAAACCAGTCTGTAAAATCACATTTCCCACCCCCAGCCTCAGAGCATTAACTCTGCCCCTTCCCCCTGCCAACACTTTGCCTAGCAACAATTCATGAACTGTTTATCTCCCCCTAATATAATGGCCAGCTGCACCTATGAATCCTTCAATGCACTATCTGTAAATTAACTCCTCAGCCAATTAGGCACATCTTGAATTACCATTAGCCTTGGTTCCCAACATCCATCTTGTCAAACATGACACTGATGGATGGCAGACTGGGCACTTCTCAGTCAGCCTTGACCGCTAGCTGACTTAGTGACGTTTCAAGCCTAAAACCACATCCCCAGGTAGCCCCCACCTTGGCTATCTCCCAGTGAATTATGGGCAATAGGCCTGCACAGTAGATAATAAAAGTGCATGCTCCTTTAAGCACTGACAACTCCTTAACTCCTCCCTAATCCCACGCTTACTCACCTAGTTAGCATAATTGACATCTGATTTACTACTGTAACTCTTTATAAACTATACCTATGACTTCTTTAAGTTTTCAGGTTCCCTAAGAACTCTTGCCTTCTGTAAAGTGTAACAATAAACTTTTACCAACTTGACTCAGAATGCTTGGGTCCTATGAATTCATTCTAGACTGCCCACTCAGGGACTCTGGTCATTGGAGCCCCTGTAACACCTATCACCCCTTCGTCATAAGGAGCTTCTAATCTACTGGGAGCGTACTGAGGTGTAAAGAAAGAAGTAAATATAAGATAATTTGGAGACAGACAGAGACAGAGAGAGAGAGAGAGAGAGACAGACCGACAGACAGACACAGAGAGAGAGAGA
>NW_027186296.1:60959432-60983649 GCF_028583685.1 Petaurus breviceps papuanus | reverse complement strand
AGAGGGAGAGAGAGAGAGAGAGAGAGAGAACACCAACAACTAGGATTATGAGGAGGTGGAAGCTAAGGATTCTAAGAGGCATAGGTAAAGAGGGAGAGCATTATATGTAGAGGGGAGAGCCAGGGCAAAGGCATTGAATGCCAAGTGCCCTGAACTGTCATATCTACCTGATGAATAATGCTTGGGGGTACTCTCTCTTCTCCTTTGAACTCTAAGATGCCACTCTGCTGGCTCTTCTGCCCCCTCACTAACTATGCCTCTCTTCCCCCCACTAAGTCCTCATCCTCTTCTTGCAGCAGGTAAGGTAGGTGTTCCCTAAGAGTCTGTATTTGGTCTTCTTCTATTTCTATATTCCATCCCTTGGTGCTCTTTGACCCCCTGGTTTTATCAGTGCTACTCAGACAATTTCCAAATCTATAGTTTCATGAAAAGCATCATTGTATAGTGGATAGAGAACTGCCTTGGAATTATGAAGACCTGGACTCAATTCCTGTCTCTGAAACATGTTCACTGAGTGACTCTGGGACTATCAGTCATCCACTCAGTGCCCTAGGTAATTAACTAAGACTTCCAGTTGCCTCTATGCTTTCATACAAATCTGCATCCAAATATTTCCCCCAGGAGCTCCTTAAAGTGATGAAGTCACAGTTCTGCTTAAAAAATAAGATTTCTAAGCCTGATAACTCTTTCAAAGTTTAGTCCTGTATTTCCAGCTCCATATAAGGCAACTATACCTGGATGTCCCACTGACATCTGAAAAACCTGTTAACCAAATCTCTTTGTTGTGTTGTCCAGATATAAACCAGGGTCAGGGTCAGGAGGTTGCAAAACTTGGACTAGAAGGACAGCATTCAGGCTTCCCCCTGGCTCAGATAATTTTGGACACACTCAAAACATGCAGGTCCTCTGCCTAAGCCGCCTTCAAAATCCTTGAAGGACAAAGCATTTATATCCTCAAAATTCAGCAGCAAAATCCTAAAGAATACAATATAGGACTACTCAAGGCCTAGACACTCCATCCAGAAGTGTGCAGAGCCTGGCTCTGACATAAAGGCTGAATCAGTGAAGTACTCAAAGAAAAAGTATACATTAGGAAGCTTAGTTGTAGGAATGTATAAAGTGTGGTGGTTGATGAGTGGTATAGGGAGTCTGGAGGGTGGAGAATGCAACACACACACGTGCACATGTGAATACACACACGTGTACACACATGTGCACACACAAATGGGTGTGGGTGACCTAGCTCTGGGGTACAAGCCATAGAGCTTCCAGTTGGCACTTATTCCCACTCCCTGCATAGCATCAAGTCCATCCATGCTGGTTCTGTAAACTTTTCTTGCCATTGTGCGTAGCCCTAGGTCCCTACTAGTCCCTGCGCTGGAAGGTTAGCAGTCTCCTGTTTTCCTATGTTTACCTGGACCGGAAAAATGTGATTTTCCCATGGATTTCAGGTTTTCTTGGTCTTTACTGGATGAGTTATAGAGAGGAACAAGGTTGCACTCAGTTTTTTTTTTCTTCTAGTTCTATCTGACTCTTTGTGACCCCATCTGGGATTTCCTTGGCAAGGATACTGGAGTGGTTTGCCATTTCCTTCTCCAGCTCATTTTACAAATGAGGAAGCTGAGGTAAAGGGTGAAGTGACTTACCCAGGGTCACACAACTAGTAAACATCTGAGGCTGGATTTGAAGTCAAGAAGGTGAGTCTTGTGGACCACAGACCTGGCACTCTATCCAATGCACTTGCTGTCTTGCTGCCTTCTATTTAACAAACTTGGCTGTTTCCTATTCTTTATGCATGGAATTCCTTAGCACCATTCTTTCTTTAAGTTCTACCTACATGCTCTTCTTCTAGGAATATTTTGATCTCCTTGGAATTAGTGGGTGTAGAGTTAACATTAAGTGGATTCTTAAGCCAGCTCTAAAATGACACACTAGCCTGAGAAAGTGTGATGTGATGTAGGCCAGGCATGATTGATCAATGCAATCTGTTTATTGAAACCATGAGTAAGTTTTTATAGAGGAATGAAACAAAGAAGGTAATTATAGGTCACTAAGTTTTCTAATACTGCTTTGTTCAATTTCAAGATGCCAGATGGTGATGTTAAATTAGGCCTTGACAGTTATCAATGTCCTTCCTGATTCCAAGCCATAAGAATAGTATCTAAAATGTATGGGTGAGCCAACACCTTCTGGCTAGAATCCCAGAACAGGGCACAGTCCTGGATTACAGGATATCAGGAAGTCTTTGATTTACAGCTGTATCACAGAGAAAACCAGGACTGGACAATACCGACTGGCCATTGGAAAACACGGAGCTAATTTATCTAGTACCAGCCTGATTCCTGGATCAGATGTTTTGGCTCCATTCAAGTGGGAGGAAACCTTTCTATGTATTTAGAATCACATGGCATATAGTTTGCACCTATCTGGTGTTTTCATATGTTATTTTATGCTGTATTTGTTTTTGTGCCATATCTTGCTACTAGCTAATGAGCTCCATGAGGAGACAGACTGGATCTCCTATCATACCTAACTCTATGCTTTCTGCACCACAACAAACAGTCAACAAATATTTGTTGAATTGAAATTATAATAATGAAACAGGCATTTTAAAAGACAGTTCTGATGCCCTCTCTAAAGTGTCTCCTTGGAATTTATAATCACCTTTTTTTTTGGTGTGGAAGGGACACTATCACAGAACTTGACTCTCTCTTTGCCTTCATATTGGGGAACACAAATTTTCTTGGCATAGAAAGTGGAGCCAATTGGGTTTATGTTTGGCTCCTGGGAAAGTCTGTAGTTCGAAGTTTGTGGTGCAGGCAGTTGTGACAATTTTCCACAGTCTTAAGAGACTTAGTGAGAAGTGCCAGATTGTAGAGAGAATTCCTGGAATGGTGGATCATGGGAGCACAGGGGCATGATGAGTCATTCCATCTTGAGTAAGAGGAGGTCAGGGAGAGAGAAAGTATCTGCTTTTCCCCTCTTATGTAAATGGGCAAAAGAGTTGGGTGGGGGAAATTTGTACATTGATATAGTCTTTTTCTGATATAAATACCTTGAACTCATGACAGACAGCTAGACATTATGGCTTTATCTACTCTGCTGCTCCCTCTCTGTGTGCTGTTTGCCTGTCTGTCTACATTTCGTTTCCTCCTTTCCTCTCTTTACCCGTGGAACTGGTTCTCAATGGACAATATAAATCAAGACTGCTGGAAAGTTCTTAATTGATTTCTGAAGGGATCTTTTATTTCCTGACTGATTTGACAAGCTAAATAGTTTCTACCTGAATTTTTGAATTACATTTAACCCTGGATGTTAGCAAGTCACTCAGGTTAATGTTGAATATTAATCAAATGATTGATTAAATGAGTAACTGTAAATATTTTACATGCAAACATGTTCTTAAAATTTATCAATTAACAATTATTCTTTGAGTACCAATTGTATGACTAGCGCTGTGCCTGTTAGGTACTGTAAGGGATGTACAAGAAATATACAGTACTGAGTCTTTTTTTTTAATTTTCATTTCTAATTGCAACTGTACAACAAACCATTTTATTCTTGTATCTTTTCAATGGTTTCTTCTTTATATTTGCCCTTCTTTCCAGATTGTCGGGATTTGGCTTTACCCTCAAAAATCTTTTTGCCATCTTTGTCCAGTTTTAGTCTGGCGATGACTACCTTACTAGGGTGAATTCCCACATGGACAGTTGTGCTATCAGGTTTTTCATGTTGTACACGCTCAATGTAGATGACGTATTGCTTTCTGTAAACCCGAAATACTTTGCCAATTTTCTGACCTTTGTAGTGTCCACGAACCACCAGTACCTCGTCGTCTTTCCGGACGGGCATGGAGCGCACGTTTTATTTCTGCCTCAGCTCCATTGGAGAGCGGGGACGACGTGATCTTGCGCGGGATGTACGAGGGTACATTGAAGTGTCTCTTTCGGTTCTTGCTCCGGTCCGAGATCACAAACGGATTAAACTTCATTTTGGCAAGCAGTACCACCTGAAAAGAGACATGTGCCCCGACCGGTACCGGAAACCTAGCCTCTTCTATATCCCTATTGAGTCTTTTGTCAAGGGTATTACAACATATTTAACTAAAACATATTCGTATTATCGTATAGCACCTGAGATGCCCCCTATCACATTTGGGGCTGTGACAATAGCTTACCCCAGATTCAAGGTAACTGGTGGGTCCATATTTTCTTAGCTCACAAACTCCCATCAATGTACTTATTTTTTTCCTCTTGTCAGAGGATACAACTTAAATCAAATTCATTAATGGAATAGTATGGTAAGAAAAGTAATAATGGAACGTTCCCTTCTCCCTACTCACTCCAACTTGGGTAACACTCTCTTACAAATACACACATTAAACGGGATCAGTTAGCATGCATAAAGATCATGCATGACTGGCATTCACATAGGGAACATGTGTGGGAAGAGCACAGTTGGGGAAGGGCAACTCTTGCTTCTGAGGCTGCAGGGCCCTTGATGATTTCTAATGATGTCTTCACATTGCTCTTATCGGACCTGTTTCCCAGAAGAGGTGGAATTTCTATTGGGTGTGTTTTTCCACTGGGCTTGGGGTAACTGCTTAGCATATATGGTCGCATATGATCTCATGGTGGTTTGTAGGCATTCATTTCTCCAGACTATTTGCACCCAGCCTGTGGTAGCGTCTTCGCAGCTTGTTTTGGTCTGATCAGCCATAGTAGGACACACTGTACATTGACTCATTGTGATGTCATTTTGGTCCTCTTCAAGTATGAAGGACAATGAGTTTCTCCTAGGTATTTTTCCCTGCTATTAATTTCTGGACTTTGTCTCTTTAGGGCTGCTTGCCACCCATTTCAGTTCTGTATTGCCAGGGTAGTAGTTGCTAAGAGCATCTAATTGATAGTTCTTTAGTCATAGCTATCACCTATATAACAAAAGCCAGGCAGAGGGCCCCCAGGCTTTTCTTTTAGACTTTTACACTGGAGAAAAATAACCCCCTCTTCCAGGTAACTATCTTACTTAGGGCTAGACATTCCCAGTCTCCTTTCTGGCTTAGAAATTCATTTGAGCCAGAATAAAAGTAAGTGGAGACAAGGTCATTATTTTCTACATTGATACATTTATTATACATATGTGTCAGTTGCTAAACCCTTAGGCTTTTGTGCCATATTTTGGCCAATGAAAAACCTGTCTCCCTATACTTGAAAACACACTTATACCTTTTGTGCACAACCCTTTCCTCACAATTATGCTGGTGGATATGTCTGTAAAACAAATCTCAACAGATTCCAAATCTTTTTTTCAGTTTTGAACAAAATATTCTGTATAAGGGATACTCAAATGGGTCTATGATGTCGATATGACTTAAATGTTTATTTTCAGTAGTTCAAATCCCAATCATTCATGTCTGTCCATCCTCTGCAATTTTTGTTTATGTTCCTCCATAAGTATTGACCTGGGAGTCCACGTGATATGCTGGTTACCTTTCCTGCTATATCATGATATCATGACGGGTAGAGCAGATTCTTGTCATGTGGTCAACTTGTCTTCATTTTCCTTCATATATTCCCTCCATGACATATTTATTGTACTTCTTTTTTGAAATTCCTTATCTATGTTGTGGCCTGATTGCCCTCTGAGTAATTTCTAATTCTTTTAAGATTCTAGTGTTCTGTAGCTCATAGCAATACATCAGTCCAGATAGAATATTAGTATTATTAAGTTGGGTGTTTCTTTTTGGGAAAAGTTGGGAGTCAAATTAATTCCCCAAAGGCAATCCAACAATCCAATCTGTTTGGGTCTAACTAATTGTCACTTTATACTGTGTGTGCATCCCTTTCCCCATCCCTGCTTTGCCAGAGCCAGTTTGAGCTGGCTCCCCCACACTCCTAGTTATGTAATAAAATTCCCAGAATCAATCAAACATCGTCCTCTAATCCTCCTCCTCTCCCATACCTCTACCATACCTTTGGAAGTTTCTTTGCGCCTCTATGAGGCTCAGCAAAAAGAGTAGCAATATTTGAAGGGATGTTGAATCACAAATATTTGAAAAATGTGAATCATGGATTTGCAAAGGGCAAGACTTTCTGAATTTTCTTTTCCTGCATATTGATTCAGGTATTTGTCTCTTACAAATAGCCTGTTAACCATCCCATGTTTGTTGTTGTTTTCCATTGTTTCTGACTCTTCAAGACCCACTTTTTTTTTGGTGGTGGTGAGGGTCCTTGGCAGAGGTGCTAAAGTGGTTTTGGATTTCTCTTTGAGAAAATTGAGGCAAACAGGGTTAAGCAACTTGCCCAGTGTCACACATCTAGGAAGTGTCTGAGGCCAGATTTGAACTCCTGTCTTTCTAACTCTAGACCCATCACTCTTATCTATTGGCCACTTAGTTGCCCCTTACTTCTGTATAGAGAGCCTGTAATCAACATTACAATTTCATACACACCCAAACTGCTTGTTGAGTGATTTATTTCATAAGATCTTGAAGTAAAAAAAAATTCCTGAAAACAAAAGGAAGTAACCCAGAGTAGAAAGAAGAAAATTTGATTTTCAAGCATCCTAAACATTATGGAATTTTTCTCACCCAGCAAAAAATTATATAAATTGCGTATAGTTTATATATTCACCAAAGTCAGAAAGAAGCCTTTAAAAATTTTTCAACTGATTGGCCAATCATTAAAAAAATTATCAACCATCAATCATGCGCATCAACCATGTGCAAGGCTAGGTGCTTATGGGCAATAAAAAGAAGGCCCTGTCCCTATTCTCAAGTGATTTATAATGTAGTTGAGTATATAGAATAGATACTATGAGAAGGTAATTCACTTTACCAGGAAGTTTTTTATATTAATCAAATGAGTGTTAGAGACAATAAATACTTCAGGAATCCAGAGGTGGTAGTGATCGCCATGGACCTGAGTCATCAGAGCAGGCTTTGTGGAGAAGGAAGAACATGAGTTGGACACTGCAGGATTGTTAATGCTCAGGGAGAAAGAATCATGGAGGATATTCCAGAGAGGTTAAGGGAAGAATGGGACAGGCAAAGATCAGGAAGAAGGGAAAACTCAGTGTTTGCCAGAGTGCACCAGTAGATTAGGATTTTGTACGGGTAGCTAAAGAGACTATTGGAAAACTCATTCCACTTGTCTCAAAAGATTATGGTTCCTCGGGGAGGCTAGGTCACACAGTGAATAGAACACCGGCTCTGGAGTCAGGAGGACCTGGGTTGAAATCCAGCCTCAGACACTTAACACAAAAACTGTGTGACCTTGGGCAAGTCACTTAACCCCAATGGCCCTCCAAAAAGCAAAAAAAAAAAAAAAAGATTATGGATTATGGTCCTCTCTTGAGGTGAGGGATATTGGCCTTCATTTTTATCCCATCCAATTCTAACAGAACTATTGCCTGTTTCTAAATTGAATACGACTAGTATGATGTTGAACCAAAGGATGGAACTAGGAGCAATGGGTAAATTAACAGAGATAAATTTAGGTTTGATGTAAGATGACATTTCCTGACAATTAGGACACCCACAAAGTACAGTGGGCAGCCTTAGGAGGCTATGTGTCTTGAGGATTTCCCCTTTCTAGATGTCTCTAACCAAAGGTGAGATGACTATTTGTTGTTATATTATAAACAGGAATTTTCTGTTCTCACTGGTCCAATTCTAATCACCTTTAGCCTGGACTATTGCAATAAGCCTCCTTTTACATCTCCCCATGTCTACCTTCTCCTCTAATTAATCTATTTTCCATGTTGTTGCCAAATTGGTATTTCTGAAGTCCACATCACTCCTTTACTTAAGAAATTTCAATAGCATCCAAATGCCCATAGGGTAAAACACAAAGTTCTCTATTTGGCATTTAAAGCCCCTCACAATCTGGCTCTATTTCAGCTTCCTAGGCTGATTATGTATTATTCCCCCTTACATAATCTATCTTCCTGCTAAACTGGCTCGTATACTATTCCTTCTACATGGACTTTCATCTGCCACATCTGTGCCTCTGTATAGAGTATTACCCAAGCCTGGAAAATATGCTTTCCTTTTTTCCAACCTTGGAATACCTTCTTCCATTCAAGGCTCATTTCAAATGCTGCTACTTCCTTCAAGATACCTCCCCTAATTGTTAGTGCCAGCCCTCTCCAATTAGATGTAATTTTTATATTTGTATTTCTAGTAAAATGTAAGGTCCTTGAGGGTAGGGATTGTTTTTTTTTTGAGGGGGTAACACAAGGTAATTGGCATTAAGTGACTTGCCCAAGGTCACACAGCTACTAAATGTGTCGGGTTTGAACTCAGGTCCTCCTGACTCCAGGGCCTGTGCTCTATTCACTGTGGCACCTAGCTGCCCCTGGATTGTTTAATTTTGTCCTTTTAAACCAGTTCATCCCAGTTCCTGTTACATAGTAGGTACTTAATAAATGTTTGATTGATTCTAACCAAAAAATAAATCTATGATTTCATAATTAAAATATTAGATGTTTTGTTGTTGTTCAATTGTGTCTGATTCTTTGTAACCCTATTTGGGATTTCCTTGGCTAAGATACTAGAGTGATTTGCCATGTCCTTCTCCAGCTCATTTTACAGATGAGGAGATTGCAGCAAATAAGATTAAGTTACTTGCCCAGGGTCGCATAGCTAGTGTCTGAGGTCACATTTGAACTCAGGAAGATGAATCTTCCTGACTGTGGGCTTGGTACTCTATCCACTGTGCTTCCTAGCTTCTGTATTAGATGTTAGAAAGTAATGAGTACCACTTTAAGGAGTTTGTGGTTTATAAAACCAAGCACAAGGAACTTTCCTGAGGACTGCTGCTGTGAATAGCTTTAAGGTTCTGATCACATAATATAGTGAACTCTCTATTTATTCAGCAATAAACTAAAGCAAAACATCCACAGAAAGCAAAGTTCAACATTCACGATGATATAACATAACAACTTATTACTGAAGTGGTCACATAGTCTTAAACAAAAGATATCACTCAGTAAGTCACAATCTGAATCAATCAATATAAAGTACCCATCTAAAGTCTTCTTTCATTTTGAGTGGAGACTGGCTTCCAATCATCCTTAAATCAATCATCCTTATGGAACAATCATCCTTAAGGGGTACAAAGTACAGGGTACAAAGCTCTCCCACTCCTAGGTCACAGTAAATCATAATCTTCTTGGTCAGCACTAAGTACCCAAGTAAAAATACTTTCATCTTGACTCAAGGCTGACTTCCAAATTCCATGGTTCCTCTTCTATGCTGTTAGCTCTTGCCTGAATTTACCCAACTGTCACCTCGATTCACAGATAGGCAGCTCCCAGTTCCTGGTCCAGTTTCTGGTCCAGCTCCCGATCCAGGTCCTGGTCTAGCTCCACACATCAAGCTTATCAGAGTTACAGCAATATCCACATACATTGCCAGCACCATCATCAATTCACTTTTTGCCTGTGAAATCAACACAGACCAACAGACCGGTCCTCTGTCTGAGAAATTAACACAAATCATCAGTGAAGTCCTGGGATCTCTGAAAACATCAGTAAAACCCTCCTTCAGGACTTCTATAAACAGACAGCAGGAAAGTACTCTTCCAGGGCTTCTAAACCAGCAGTAAGGTCCCAGCGCTTTTGTAATAACAGCAGCATCTTCTATAAACAGATAGATCTGACAAAGTAGCATCAACACAGACAAAGTGCCAGCACCACAGCCATCCTTCCTCCCAATTCTGCTCAGTCCCAACTGCGCTCGAGTTAACAAAGATGATATAATCCCAGGTGAGGCTCAAAGGCACTTGAAGAGCTGAAACAAGGAGCTAAGTACTTAAACAAGAAGCTAAGTACAATTTTGCTTGCCATTACAGGGTTGCATTAGAAATCTTTAAGCAAGGTAATGAAGCTATGGGCTGTTTTAGGAAGATTAAAGTGGCAGAATTGTTGAGTTGGTGCCAAAGAACTGTGAGAAAGGAAATGGCTAGTGAGCTAGTGTATGAGACTGTGAGGAGAGACAGAGCTAATGTGTTCTCTGGTATCTGAATGGATTATTTAGAAGCCATTGACAGTAAAGGAAATGGCATTTCAAGGTAAATAATAAGAAATTCAAGATTCTTTTTGTTACTGAGATCCTTTATTAGTATGTGTTTTATTCACACCCAAATTTCTGTTTACAAGCAACTATCATGCTAGAACATCATCTGGAACATCATCTGACATTGCTCCTCCTGTAATGAGTCTCTTAAATATCTTCTTGGGGGTTTAATTTCAACCCTTAGAGGCTGTGGTAATGAGATGCGAATCTACTATCTGATAGCATTGTGTCTGAATGGATGCTTCTGATGAAAATTAATATCAAGTTTTTCATCATTATGTGTAATCTAGACATAAATTTCAACTAAAAGTACCTTTCCAGTGTTTTCCCCTTGTACCTACAGCAAAAATGAAAGCGGATTCTTTAAAAAAAAAAAGTGCATGTTTTCCATGGTGTAGCTTTGGTTGGCATTTTATCCTTTTTGATTGCAGATTCTAAGCTGCCCGACTCTAGGCTGGTTCCTAAGTGCTAATCATGCTTCTACAACCAGGGCATTTTGCTGATTCATGCTTTTGCTCAAATGACCTCTGATTTCTAGGAGCAGTTTAGGAGGTCCTTGGACTATGACTTGTATTTTGAAAAAACAAATAAACCCAAAGCAAGTTGTTTCCTACCCTGTACTTCTAAGTTCACTGCATTGTCACAATACGAACTGCCTGCTATCTACTGCAGAGGGAAAACAGATGTTTTTCAGAAATCTCTCTACCCTGTAGGCAACAAAACAATTCAAAGGTGGGTATTTAAGGAAATAGTGTTTGTCCCTTGTATCCACATGTATAAGGGACAAATAATTTTTAACAGCAACATTATTTGTCAGAGTTATGCCTGGAATGAGAAATAATGCATTTTGCCCAACAGATGCAAGAGGACGTTATTTGCATTTTCTTCCTAAAAGATATTTAGTGTTAGTGGTAAGATAGGATCTCCTCATACATGAGATTCCCTTTCCTTTTTTTTTTTTCCTATTTTAACATTTATTTATTTATTTTTGAAAAAAATTAAAGTTTTGAGTTCTAAATTCTTTCCCTCCTTCCCTTTCTCCCCTTCCCCTTCCCTGAGATGGTAAACAATCACTTATAAGTTATACATGTGCAATTATTTATAACATCTTCATATTAGTTATTTTGTATAAGAGGACTCACATAAAAGAAAAAAAATGGAAGAGTGAAAAATAGCATGTTTCAGTCCTGTATTCAAATAATACCAGTTCTTTCTCTGGAGGCAGATAATATGCTTCATCATTAGTCCTCTGGGATGATTTATGTGGATTTATTTTGTATCCTGCAACTTTGCTAAAGTTGTTAATAATTTCAAGTTGTTTTTCAGTTGATTCTCTGAAATTTTTTAAGTATAACATCATATCATCTGCAAAGAGTGATAGTTTCATTTCCTCACTGCCATTCCAAGGGTGGGGAACCTGTGGCCTTGAGGTCACATGTAATCCTCTGGTGCAGCCCTTTGACTGAATCCAAACTTCATAGAACAAATCCTTTTATTAAGGAGATTTGTTCTGTGAAGCCTGGATCTAGTCAAAGGGCTGCACTTGAGGATGAAGAGGGCCACAGGTTCCCCATCCCTGGCCTATTCTAATTCTTTCAATTTCTTTTTCTTCTCTAACATTTCTAGTACATTATTAAATAATAGAGGTGTTATTGGGTATCCTTGCTTCATCATTGATTGTATTGGGAAGACTTCTAGCTTATCCTCATTATAGATAATGCTTATTGATGATTTTAGATAAATATTGCTTATGTTTTAATGTAAGCTCCATTTATTCTCATGTTTTCTAGTGTTTTTAATAGGAATGGGTGTTGTATTTTGTTAGAGACTTTTTCTATATCTATTGAGATAATCATATGATTTCTGTTGGTTTTATTATTGATATGGTTAATTATGCTGATAGTTTTCCTAATATTGAACCAGCCCTGCATTCCTGGTGTAAATACCATCTGGTCATAGTGTATGATCCTTGTGATATATTGCTTTAATCTTTTAGCTAGTATTTTATTTAAAATTTTTGCATCAACATTCACTAGAGAAATTGGTCTATATTTTCTTTCTCTGTTTTGGCTTTTCCTGGTTTAGGTATCAGTACATATTTGTGTCATAAATAGAGTTTGGTAGGACTTCTTCTTTGCCTGTTTTCCCAAATAGTTTATATAGTATTGGGATTAATTGTTCTTTAAATATTTGGTAGGATTGACTTGTGAATCCATCTGGTCCTGGTGATTTTTTCTTAGGAAGTTCATTGATGGTTTGTTCAATTTCTTTTTCTAAGATAGAGTTATTTAAGTATTTTATTTATTCTTTTTATATTTTATTTTTGTAGATATTCATCCATTTCATTTAGATTGTCAAATTTATTGACAAAAATTTATTGGGCAAAATAGCTCCTAACAATTATCTTAATTTCCTCTTTTTTGGTGGTGAACACACCCCTTTCATTTTTGATACTAGTAATTTGGTTTTCATCTTTCCTTTTTTAAATCAAATTAACTCATGGTTTATCTATTTTACCATTTTAAAAAATAAAGCAAGCTTCTAGTTTTATTTATTAGTTTAATGGTTTTCCTACTTTCAGTTTTATTAGTCTCTCCTTTGATTTTCAGGATTTCTAATTTGGTGTTTAATTTGGGATTTTAATTTGTTCTTTTTCTAGTTTTTTTTTTTAGTTGCATGGCCAATTCATTGATCTGTTTTTTTTTCTCTATTTTATCGATGGAAGCAATTAGAGATATAAATTTTCTCCTAAGTACCTCTTTATTGGCATCTCATAAATTTTGGTGTGTTGTCTTCTTTTCATTTTCTGTAATGAAATTATCAATTGTTTCTATGATTTGTTCTTCAACCCACTTAGTTTTTAGGATTAGATTATTTAACTTGCAACTAATTTTTAATTTCTCTTCCTATTGTTCATTGTTGAATGTAATTTTTTATTGCATTATGATCTGAAAAGGATGCATTTACTATTTCTGCTTTTCTCCATTTGGTTGTGAGATTTTTATGACCTAATACATGGTCGGTTTTTGTGTAGGTCTCATGTGCTTCTGAGAAAAAAGGTATATTCCTTTCTATTCCTGCTCACTTTGCTCCAGAGATCTATCATATCTAACTTTTCCAGAATTTTATTCACCTCCTTAACTTCTTTCTTCTTTATATTTTTGCTAGATTTACATAGTTCTGAGAGGGGAAAATTGAGGACCCCCCAGTACAATTTTGTTATATATTTCCTCCAGTAATTCATTAAACTTCTTGAAAAATTTAGATGCTATCTCATTTGGGGCATATATGTTTAGTATTGATATGATTTCATTGTTTACATAGCACTTAACTGTGAGTCGTCACCCTACATGGGGTTCTTTAACTGAATGTGGAGATGATGAAAAATTTGGCAATAGTAAAAGGTTTCTGAAAGTACAATGACCAAAAATTAATTCAACATCAAATGTGTAATGAATCCGAGGTGTTTCCTTATCTCTTGATCTATTTTTGCTTTTTCTTTGTCTTAGATAATGATTGCTATCTGTGCTTTTTTTTTTGTACCACTCCTTACCTCTACCCTATGTATATCTCTGCTTCAGATGTGTTTCTTGTAAACAACATATTGTGGGATTCTGGTTTTTTAATCCATTTTGTTATCCTCTTCTGTTTGATGTCTGAGTTCATTCCATTCACATTTATAATTATGATAACTGTGTATTTCCCTCCATGCTATTTTCCCCTTGTTTATCACCCCTCCCCTTACCTCCTGCCTTTTCCCTTCTCACAAGTGTTTTACTTCTGATCACCACCTTCCCCAATCTACCCTCCTTTTTATTGGTCCCCTTGACTCCTTCTATTATTCCTGTCTCTTTTAACTTCTTTATAGGGTAAGATAGATTTCTGTATCCAACTGTTATTCCCTCTTTGAGTCAATTTTGATGAGAGTAAGGTTTAAACTTTGCTTGCCAAACCTTCCCCCTTCACCCCTATCTTCCCCTCCATTATAATCACTCTTTTATGCCTCTTTTATGTGGGGAAATTTATCCCATTTAATCTACCCCCTCCTTCTTCCAGTACAATTTTCTTTCTCATCCCTTTATTTTTCTGGGTATCATCCTATCAAAGTCACCTTGTATCTATGCCCTTTACATATACTCCTTCTAATTGCTCTTAATGTAATAAAGTTCTAAAGAGTTAAAAATATTATCTTTCCATATGTTAATACAGTTTAACCTTATTGAATTTCTTATATTTTCTCTTCCTTCTTTCCTTCCTTCCTTCCTTCTTTCCTTCCTTCCTTCCTTCCTTCCTTCCTTCCTTCCTTCCTTCCTTCCTTCCTTCCTTCCTTCCTTCCTTCCTTCCTTCCTCTCTCCCTTCTTTCCTCCCTCCCTTCTTTCCTCCCTCCCTCCCTTCCTTCTTCCCTTCCTTCCTTCCTCCCTCCCTCCCTTCCTTCTTCCCTTCCTTCCTTTCTTCCTTCTTTCCTTCCATCCTTCCTTCCTTTTATTATTTCTTTCTTTCCCTTTTTATGTTTCCCTTGAGTCTTAATATTGGAGGTCATTTTTTTTATTCAGCTCTGGTCTTTTAATTAGGAATGCTTGAAAGTCCTCTATTTCATTAAATATCCAAAGATCATATTCAGTTTTGCCAAATAGATGATTCTTGGTTGTAACCCTAACTCCTTTGCTTTCTGGTATATTATATTCCAATCCCTCCAGTTCTTTAACGTGGAAGCTGCCAAATGCTATGTAATCATGACTGTAGCTCCATGATATTTGAATAGTTTCTTTTTGGCTGCTTGCAGCCAAATGATGTTCCTGGGAATTTTCATTTTGGGATCTCTTTCAGGCAGTGATCAATGGATTCTTTCAATTTCTATTTTGCCCTCTGGTTCTAGTATATCAGGATAGTTTTCTTTGATAGTATCTTGAAAGATATTGTCCAGCCTTTTTTTTATACCATGAATTTCTTTTCCATTTGGCCAATTCTATTTTTTAGTGAATTATTTTCCTTGGTAATTTTTGTATATTATTTCCCATGTGATTAGCTTTTTCATGGTTCTTTTACATTACTCGAATTTCTTTTTCCAATTTTCCTTCTACTTCTCTAATATGCTTTTTAAAATACTTTTTAAGCTCTTCTAGGAACTCTTTCTGGTCCTGAGACCAAATTGCATTTTTCTTTGAGACTTCACATCTAACCACTTTGACATTGTTGTCTTCTTCTAAGTTTATGCCTTGATTCTCCCTGTTATCATACTAACGTTCTATGATCAAGTTTTGTGTTTTTTTTTGCTTATTTTTCTGCCTTTTTTGGTGACTTACTGTTTTTATGTGAGAGTTGGGTTCTGGTGCTGCATTGTCCCAAGCTTTTTGTGCTAGGGCTCATGGTCTTACTGCTGGCTTTCATTGGACTTCAGGGCTTAGCTCTTTGCTTTCACTGGAGGGTAGGCTATCCTTATGTCTTGTACTGGTGGGTGGGGCCTTCTTGTTGACCTCCCCTCGGTGTGGGGTTTAGATGCTGGCTTACCCCAGAGGTGGGACCTTCCTGCTGGGTTGCTGTTGTAACAGAGTCTTTCTGGTGGCTGTTCCTGGAGGAGAAATCTTGTTGCTAATCTGCCTCAGAGGTGGGGAACCCTGCTGCCAGGTTGCTATGGAAACAGGGTTTCTCTGCTGGCAGGCCCCAGAGTCAAGGTCTCACTGTTGGCCAACTGCAGGGTGGGGCTTCACTACTGGTCAGCAATGGAGTCAAGGCCTCATTGGTGGCTTGTGCTGGAGGGTGGGGTAGCTGATGTGGAGCCTTGTTGTGCTGCACAGACTGCTTACTTACATGGGCTGCTAATGATTTGCAGGAGGTCAGGGCCTTGCTGGTGGATTGCCCTATGCTTTGAGCCTTGCTGCATGCCCCCTGCTGTGAGGCTGGCTGCTGCTGCTGCTGCTCTCAGATGTCATTCCCTAGTGAGAGAAACCTTTCCGGTCAGGCTGGTAAATTGCTTCCCTGCTCCTAGATCAACTCTGAGTTGGTTTTCTAGTTGTTTGGAGGAGAATTTGGAAGGGCTTCAGAATGTTTCTTCCTCACTGCGCCATCTTGGCCCTGGAAGTGGGGATTCCCTTTTATAAACTTTCTATCTTTTCCTGACTCATCTTCCCATCTCCCTCTCTTATTTCCAATGAAAAATTCTAAAAGCAACAAAACCTTAGGGACACATTATAACTGGATATGTTCATTCTGAATGCCCTCCTTTGCTTATGGTGATTAAAGCTATCATTAAAGCTGAAAAAGGAGGCCATGGGGTATCTTATGTAATGTTATACAGGGGGAAAATTGCTTTCTTTCTTTCCTTTGGATATCTTGCCTGTGTTTCCCTACTTGACTCAAACTGAAGCTAATCATTATGCAGAGCTTTAGCTAGGAATATTTTCTCCTCTAGTCAGTCAATTGATTTGAGTTGCAGATGGAGCTGAGGTGAGAGTGTGAGTATATGTGTATGTAGGTACTTACCTAAATTGGTATCCACAAAGTGGATAGAGCACTGGGCCTAGAATTGGGAAGGCCAAAGTTCAAATCTAGCCTCAGAAATTTACTAGATGTCTGACACTGGACAAGTCATCTAACCTCTGTTTACCTCAGTTTCTTCAACTATAAAATGGAGATAATAATAGCACTTTACTCACAGGATTGTTGTAAGGATCAAATAAGAAAATATTTGTTAAAAAACTCTTATCACAGTGCCTAGCACATAGTAGGTACAAAGTAAATGCTTATTTCCTTCCTCCAAGGTCACACAACTATTTACTGGCAGAGCTGAATATGAATCCATGTCAGCTGGCTCCAAATTCAGTGCTCTTACTGCCATATCTGCCTTATTTTACAGATGTGGAAATTGAGTTTCAGAAAGCTGCTACTTTCTGGTCATTCTCAAGCCAAGCATCTAGTCTCTAGCTTGTGTCCCTAGAACCCACCCTGGCTCCCTGCAGTCTGATTGGTGAGAGTTCTCTGTAACTAGCTTGAACCAGACCTACAGTCTCCATTGCTATTCTTTGGTCATCTTCAAGCCATGCTACATGCCATGTACCCTCTCTTTGATCCTTCTTCTCAAATCCCTTTCCATCTTAGGGAACAAAAATTATATTAATAGTACCATTCCTTGAAAGATCCTATCAACTAACTGCCCTATACCTCCTTGTGTCTTCCCAGCCAAAAATATTTCTTCCTGACCACCACTGCCTTACATGTATTGTCTTCCCTTATTAGAGTGTAAGTTCCTTCAGAAAAGGGACTGACTTTCTTTTCTGCATTTGTATTGTCTGGCATTTAATTAGGTACCTGACAAAGTAAGTATAGTGAAAATAACATAGTAAACTCTAAATAGATCATTTATCATTCATTCAGAAATGAAGTGGCTTGTTCAGTTTCACACAGCTATTAAGTGGCCAAGGCATTATAATGGGTCTTCAAGTATTTGAAAGGCTGTTACATGGAAGAGGAGAGTGAATGCTTAAAGAAAAGTTACTTGGGCTTGAGATAAAGGTTAAACTATCCAACAATTATTTAGCCTATTATTGAATGAATTGCCCCAGGAGGTACACAAGGTTATTATGAAGATCAAATGATGTATATTAGGTACTTTGAAAGCCTTTAAGCACTATGTACATGTGATGGTGAAGATGAAGCTAATTATTAGTGGGTTCCCCCTTTCTGAAACTCTTCATGCAAATGCTGAATGACCGCTTGGCAGATATCTAGGAGAGGAGAATCTTATTCAAGTACTGCTTGGACTCAACGATCTCAGGGGTCTCTTCCACCCTTGAAATTATGTAGTAACCTCTAGACCATGTTTTCTAATCAAGAAAAGGACTAAACCTTTTTAAAAGTAGAGGAGAAGAATGAGCCTAGCTTCAAGAAATATAGCTAATGGGGCAGTTGGGTGCTGTAGTGAATAGAGCACCAGCCCTGGAGTCAGGAGGACCTGAGTTCAGATCTGACCTCAGACATTTAACAATTACTAGGTGTTTGACACTGGGCAAGTCACTTAACTCCAATTGCCCTGCCTTCCCCCCTCCAAAAAAGAAAAAAAAAAGACTTTAGAAATCTAGCTAACAGGCAGAAGTGGTGGTGAGGAGCAAAGCATCAGGGATTGTTGGGTCAGAAGTGTAGTCCCCCAGGAGGGGGGGCCCTGTGGAAATGGGAGGAGAATATAGTTCAAAACCAGTATGCTGAGAACCTAGGTGGACATGTGTGGTTCCATCTTAGGGTATGTAGCAGCAAGCACCCAACCATACCCAGGGTGGCTGCCAACACAGGTTTTTAGACTTGCTTTTCTAAAAGAAAGCAACTCAAAATGAGTTAATGATCTTGCTTTAATCAAACATATGTCATTTACCTAGTTCAGGGGAAAAAGATCAGCACCCCAAACTTCAGAAAATACAAACAAGTTACAAGCAGAAGTTACAAGAAGACAGAGAAACAGATCAAGCAGACAAGCCTCCAACTGTCTGACCATTACATCCATACCTATTCACAGTTACCAGAGAGGGAAGCACCAACATCTGGGTTTTCAAACCCAGGGGGCTCTCAAAGGCTGCCCAGAGTCTCGTCTGGTCAAATCACACAACTCTTCTCAAAGTGAGCCCCCAAACAAAGCCTCACATCAGGGTTTATACAGCCTTCTCCTGGCTCAGAGAAAGTAACAACCCTCTTGACCCACTGCCCAATCGAAAAGCATTTCCAAAAACCAAGGGTCCCCCCCCCCCATAGGCTCCAGGTGCACTTAAGCCTATCAAAGGGCCTAGGGGAAGGGAAGATCTTAAATTCCCATAACAGGGTGTAATAGACAGTGGAGAACAGAAGGCAGGGATCAGGGATGAAGCAGACCAGGGAGGATTTCCCTAACTTCCTACCCTCCACTATGGTGGTACACATGGGCAAAATTCCTGCTAACCCTATGCTAGATAAGGCTCTAGGAGAGGTGAATCTGTTGGTTACATAGTGCCCAGGGATTTGTTTCTCTGGAGGTAGTTCTCTTTAGTATGATGTAGGTATAACAATCTTATGTTATAAATCTTCAAAGATTTCCTGTAAACTGGCAAAAGTCTCTCCTTCATTTAGATTGAGACATACACATATGGGAATATGGTTAAGTGGGAAGATTAGGTGTAGCTAGGATAGTATATTGCTTTTGTGGATTAAAAAATATGAACTGAATTCAAGGTATTTTGTTTATTTGTGACAAGTTATATTCATGTGACAGTTTTGTTTCTCTGAAAAGCTCTTAGACACTTTACAGAAAGTACCTCAACCTCCAAGGTAAATACCAAATTTATCAGCCTATTTGAAAGGATTTAGAGTTTTTATTCATTCCTTCAATATGTATTAAACACTACAGAGCCAAAAATGAAACAGTCCCTGGCCTCAGGAGCTTATATTCCACTGGGTGAATACAGCATGTACATAGATAATCTCATGCAAAAACATACAAAGTAATTTTGGTGGTGAGGAGGCACTAAAAAAACTAAGGAAAGACTTCATGTAGGATATGAGCCTTGAAGGGAGTTAGGTGATAAGGGGGTGTGTTTTAGGTGTCAGGGAAAGCCAATACCACGAGGCTGAGGCGGAAGAGAGAATATCCTGTACACAGAACAGCCTGGAGGTCAGTTATGTAAGAGGAAGAAATGTGAGAATAATTTGGAAAGATAAGTTTTAGCCAGAATGTGAAGGACTTTAAATGCTGAACATAGGAGTTTGTATTTTATCTTAGAAGAAATAGGGAGTTATTGAAACTTCTTTTTAAAAAAATTAACTTTTTTGAGGGGGAGGAAGGCAAGGCAATCAGGGTTAAGTGACTTGCCCAAGGTCACACAGTAAGTTTCAAGTGTCTGAGGTTGGATTTGAATTCAGGTCTTCCTGACTTCAGTGCTCTATTCATTGCATCACCTAGCTGTCCCTATTGAAGTTTCTTAAAAAAAAAAAAAAGATCTTTTATTGATGCCTTTTGTTTCCGCATTTTATTCATTTCTGAATATGCCTCTCTCCATCTCCTACTCATCTAACCACCCTTTGTAACAAATGCTGAAAACAAAAGGGACAAAAGGCAGCTCAGCAAAACTAACCAATATATTAACTTATATTTGACATGGTATATGAAAAATTCCACACCCATTGTCCTCTACCTGTATGATGAAAGGAGAAACAATGTTTCATCAACTCTTCTTGTGCACTAACCTTGGACATTCTAATTACATACATATTACAGGAGCTTCCTGAGCAGGAGTGATGTGGTCAGACCTGAACTTTAGGAATATTAATTAGGTAGTTCTATGGAGGATGGATTACAAAGGGGAGAGCCAGGAGACAGAGAGACCAAATAAGAGGCTGACTTTAGACAATCCAGATTTCCAAGTCCAAGTTATAATGATTGTGTTTTCCAGAAAGTAAAAATAAAAATTAAAAACAACTTGTTTAACTCTCAGTATGCAGTCTGAAATGTCTTATTTTATTAACACTTACTGCAGTTTTATGGCATTACCAATCATAAAGACCTTTTAATAGGATCCTCTATTTAAAGCTGTACTACTGCCAGTCTTATAATCATAACCCTCATTCTACAAATAGTACAGAGAGTTGTTAAGATATCTGGTCTTGGATTAGTGAGTTAGCTAGTAACTAGAGCTACACCTGGATTTAAATGGATTTCACTCCTGCATTATAGCCACTAGACCATACTACCTATATAGAAGCACCTTCCTTTCCAATCACCTTGTAAGTTCTTGTAAAAAAGTTGAATTAGTTATTTCCTTCATGAACTTTGCCAGTGATGAAGTGATTTGTCCACAAATGATTAGATGTTGTTTATCTTGTTTAGCTTATAATATTCAGTATTAATAAAATTATCTAAAATTTTTATATGGCATTTTTCAAACAACATCTCATTAGCACTTCAAATTAACCCTTTGAGATGGAATACCAAGTATGATAGTTGTTATTATTATTACTACTTTACAGATGAGGAAAATGTGACTCAGAGATATTGAAAGACTGGTTTATCATCACCCAGCTAGAAATTATGAGATAGAATTTGAATGCTGATTCCTAATACAGCTGTCTTTCCACTATACTATGTTGTTTTTCTCAAGAAATTTTTCAAGAAAACATTTAACAACCGAATACTCAATAAATCTCCTCTCAATAAACACACATTTATGAAGCTCCTACTATGTACCAGACAATATGCTAAGCACTTGGGATATAAATAAAAATGATAAAATCCCTGCCCTCAGGAAAGCTGCATTCTATTAGGGGGATGCAACCTATATTGGGGATTGGGAACCAGGAAAGGGAATTTTGTTCTTTGGAGCCAAAGGGATTATGAGTGGGACCATAGGAGAGTAGATTGTCATTCCATTTACAAAAACAGTGGTAATATTGATTCCTGTTCCTTGAACAAAAAGTAAAAGAAATATGGCGCTCATTTTCCAGTTGCTATTCTGTTACCTTACTATTTGGACTTACTACATGGCATTTCATTTTGTACCTCTCTAAAATACACTTATCAATAAATATCTACTAAGCACCTACTCCATGTCAAATACTGTGCTAAGTACTGGGGATGTGAATACAAAAAAGACAGTTCCTACCCTCAAAGAACTTGCAATCTAAAAGAGGAAAACAGTACAGAAAAAGAAGCTTCAATTTTCTTCTTCTTCTCCTCCTCCTCTTCATCCTCTTCCTCTTCCTCCTCCTCCCCCCACAATACTAGTTTCCCTCTTCCCTTATCCCAAACTCTCCTCACAATAAAGGAAAAAAAATCCTTATAGTAAATAAGCAAAACAAGTCCACTCATTCCCCATGTCTAAAAGTATAACTCTTATTCTGCACCTTGATTCCATAACCCCTCTGTCAGGAGGTGGGCAGCATGCATTGGTTCCTTGAGCCATAGCTGATTATTGCATTAATCAGAGCTCTTAAGTCTTTCAAAACTGTTTTTCTTTGCATTGTTCTTGTTTGACATATAAATAGTTCTCTTGATTTTGCTCCCTTCATTCTGCATTGGTTCATCTAAGTCTTCCCAAGTTTCTCTTCCTTTTTAGCTTTGACTATTTTAAATGAAAATCTTCCTAAAGTGAATCATGTAGTCTTCTGCTTTCTTAGAGTATAAATAATGCAATTTAACGTTTTATTAATGACTCAGGATCATCATTATAACATCTTTCAGGGCCTACTGAGTCGTGTAGAGATGATTGCTCGAACATTAAATGACTTCAGACTAGGGTGCCTTTTTGTCTGATTTTCAAATTTTTTTTTCTGGTCTGATTGGCTATAAGCCATCACTCCTTGCTATTAGTATGCCTGCCTTCTAATTTGTTGTATCTAATTGTCTGTCAAGTTGGAAACAAAATAACCAAGCTTATTAAAATTATGTCTGATATAAGAGTAATTAGGCAATGAGTAAATGTGTAACTCTCATGAATAAAGAACATGAGCTTTATTGCACAGAATTTCAGAAATCTAGTTATTCAGTTTTTTTTAAACTTGTTTCTTGATTCTCAATCATGCTTTAAACAGGTAAAGTTGCCAAATAGCTAAATCCAAGTTCAATGTCATTAGACAGAAAGGATGTGGTTTTTTCTTTCTGGAGTTTTCTGTTTTGATCACTGACCAAGCCTAGGATATTTGTTTGTTTTACCTATGGACTAGGTCAAAATGAAGGAATTTTGGTCTCTTACTCCCTCCTACAGAGTTCTAGTGTGTTGTCATTGATCATTCATGGGCAGGATGATGCAGGTGGAGGGGTTGTGGAAAAGTGCCTAGGAGAGAGCTTGTTTTTCTTCAGATGCTTAACTGTCAACTCATTGATGAAAATTGGGTGGGGAACTGGGCTGCTGATGTCGGTCCAAGAGCCTTTGGGGTTGGATAATCAGTATTCTAAGCTTCTCACTGGGGACTTGCTTCCAGTTCCTGAGAGTCAGGGCCATTTACCAAGAGCAGTGCTTAGCTGAACTGGGATCTTCTCACTGCACATTATTTCCTTTTCCTTTTGTTTTTCCCCAAAACAAAATATAGCAAAGCAAAGCAAAATGAAACAAACCAGATTTTGGATTTGAGAAGGAGATTGCAGATAATAGAATTCAGAGCTAGAAGGGCCCTTAGAGATTATTGAGGTGGTCTCCAACCTGGATGAAGGAAGAATGGCAGGTGATGTAAGTAAGGTCAGTATCACCTGGGGCAGAGTGAAGAGGGAAAAAGTTTTAAATACATTGGGCTGCAAAATGTAACAGTGAGGGAGGATCTCAGTTCCACTTTGGTTTGTGGTCAAAGCACAACAACCACCCTATCTGCTTCCTAGAAGAAGACGGTTTACAAACCACGAGATTTGCTGCAGTGTTCGCTCTTCGTGCAGAAGCAAAACGGTGGTTATTCTATTATCTTGATTCAATTACCCAAGCGTTCTCAGGGTCTGTGTCTTGCCTTCCTCCCCCTCTCCTGCGCCTTGCTGAGCTCTGCCTCGCTCTCCCCGTCTGGGCTGCTGGCCGCGGGGGCTGTGATGCAGGTATGACATATGGTCCGCTCTTGCCTCAGCTGGGATCCCCTCTGGTGTCTCGTTAACATGCGCTGCCTGGTGGGGCTGCATCATTGTTAAAGGAGATTCCAGCGCAGCGCGTCCGTCCCTCTTCTCTGGGACTCCGTGGCTACTAGGCTTGAAGGAAGCGGGGAGTCGGCTCAGCAGCAAATAACTTCCCATTACAGGTAAAGAAAGCAAAGTCCTTTCTTCTGAGATACCGCGGAGGGGAAATACTGAGCGTGAGGGAACGAGAGAGGCAGCTGGCTCTTCTAGGTTCTCATTACTTGTCAATGCTCCTCTGCTCTCATTTAGGGGCTTAAGTAGATAAATGCTGTTTACACTGATCTCTACATCTGGTAAATGAAACAGCGGAAAGGAGGTAGGACTGGGAAGGGGAAAAGCGAAGGGCATGGACTACTCAGCCCTGCCGGGATGCACAGTCACGGGAAGGTAAAGAGCAAGCTAGTGGGGCTGGGTTTTATGCCCCATATGGAACTATGAGAGCAATTTAATGTATGCTCTAATTGTGATGGGGGTTACAGATATTTTGTAGATTCTCTCTCTCTCTCTCTCTCTCTCTCTCTCTCTCTCTCTCTCTCTCT
>NW_027186296.1:60956256-60959422 GCF_028583685.1 Petaurus breviceps papuanus | reverse complement strand
TCTCTCTCTCTCTCTCTCTCTCTCTCTCTCTCTCTCTCTCTCTCTCTGTCTCTCCCTCTGCTAGCAAGCTTTAAAAAATTATGAGTTCCATTCTTCATGTCTAGATGGAAAGCAAGATTTTTATGATGAAAAAGATTTAAAAGGTGCTTTCAGTGTGGGTATGAGGGCTCCGCCAGCAGATGGGGGAGGTTTCTGAGGGTTGATTTATGGTAAAATGGTAAACGACTGGGGTGCATATCACTTGGCTCACTTGGCGAACATATATGTAGTGTATGTGGATTTGTTTGTGGATGGATTATTTTGCATAAGGCAACACACATATGAGTTGGCTTGTAGGGATGTGTGAGTGAATGCCTAGGGAGTAAGCACTGTATTGCTGTTTTGCAGATGGGTATTATATATCTTTACTGCCCTTAATAGAGCAGGGCCACTGTAATATGATCCGTTATCTGAAAATCACAAGCATACACTAAATTCATCATATGACATGACTTGACATCTATGCCCTTGACTGGGACAAAATCAATCCTGTGTGATGGGGCGACTCCAGCGTTGGTTTTCATCTAGACTTTTGCCTTGCCTGTCCCCTGTAAGTGGCTCTCTGCCCATGGCTAGTCATCGATGAGATGAAAGGTAGAAGCTGCCTCACAGATGAATTGTAGATGGCTCAAATGATGCTGTGTATCATTATTTTCTTGGCTCCTCTCTTCTGTCCTTTACAGGAAAGACTTTTTGCTTAAGGCAGATATAGTCATACAAAATTGGCTCATTGTGCACCTGAAGACAGTAAAGCAGGTGATTGTGGCATTTAACTTGAAGTCCACTTTAAGGCTAACCAACCTACACTTGATTCTGGGAAGCTCGAGTCCTCTTGTTCACCAGACTTCTAAGCTAATAAGTTTCACCTCTTCCACCACCATAAGCTACCATAAGTAAGACACCCAGTGGCATGAGTCTTGGATCAGAGGAAACTGGAGTTCAAATATTGCCTCAGTAAATACTGCCTGTATTAATTAATTCAATTCATTTTATTTCTCTGGACCTTAGTTTCTTTTATCTGTAAAATGAAAAGTTGGATAAGATGAGGCTCTAGATTTATGATGCTCTGATATAGATAGACCAATTGTACACTGCTATGTAGTGAATAGTAGCTGGGTTTCACTTCTCTCCTCTGGCTCACTTTTGCAGAAGAACTGATCAATCCTTGGTCAATGTGAGAATTTTTCTAAATTTTATAAACGTTTCATGTTGTATGACAGCTTCTCACAAGTACAGTCCCAGCAAAGTTCTAAGGTGATGTGAAACGCTTCTGAATTCATTTCTCATTGTCACCTTCTTCCTTCTCTGCCATCTGTTATTTTTCCTCTCCTAACCTTATAGAGAGCATAGAACAGAATCTGAAAATTTCTGCAACAGATTATATATGTAATATATTAATTATATATATGATTATACATATATGTATATCTGTCTGGCTATTTGTCTGGCTATCTATCTAGCTGCCTAGCTGCTTATCATTTTCCCATATTAGATGAAAATCTTGCCACACAAATTTCTTATTTCCTGAAAAAGGAAAAAAATGGATCATGTTGGGGCTTAGGATGAAAAACTGGAGAGCCACTATTTTATGACATACATATAGTATAATACTCATATAATTAGGGTAAATAATTGTAGCATAAATCATTGCTGTGGTCTTTATTTTCCTTTGAAACATCTACATGAAAACATGAATAAATTTAATATTTGATTCAGAGAAGTTGGAATGACCCTGAAATACAATAGGCTTTTGTGTTTTTCATTGTGCTCCCTGATATACCTTGAGAAATATTTTCTTGTGGGGGAAAAAGCCTCTAATATTTTAGACTTGGCATAAACAATACAGTATACTGATTTATTTTTCTAGTAACTGATTAAAAAGAATGAATTTTTCTGGAGAGGAAAAAGTGATAAAATTCATGTTTTATAGAGGATAGTAATTTTCAATTGTGTCTGACTCTTTGTGACCCCATTTGGGGTTTTCTTGGCAAAGATACTGGAGTGGTTTGCCATTTCTTTCTCCAGCTTATTATACAGAGGAGGAAACTGAGGTAAACAGGGTTAAATGACTTGCCCAGCATCATATAGCTAGTGCCTAAGGCCAGATTTGAATTCAGGAAGATGGAACTCTATCCACTGTGCCACACAACTGCTCAGGAATCCTTATACTGATGAAATTGAATTCCAAACCTCTCTCTGTGTTAGGTTGAAAATTATCTATCTGTATTTTTTTTCTATATACTTATATTTTACATAGAGAAAAGTGTATGGATGTTATTTATATATGTAAAGGGATAGAGATATATCTCTACCTATATAAAGAACACGTATACATTACTCTCTCTCTAAAACATATATACTATATAGGATATTCCAAAGGTCTTAGTGAAATTTTAAGCTTTTAAAGCTTAAAAAAACTTTGCTAAAACTTTTGGTACACTGTATAAGAATACACATTGCCCTTTGTGCAGTGGGTTTATTGTAACAGGATCAAATCTCTGAAATGGAGTTGAATACTTAAGAACTTTTGAAATGGAAGCTGTAGTTTAATTTAACTTTTCAAGGCTTTAAAATGATGTTAGTCAGGGACTTAATATGTAGTTAATGAAAAAAGAGGTAGAAATAATTTCATATTAAACCATGCAAAATAGAAATACAGCTTATGCTTAAAAAACCCACCACATAGATGCCAAACACTCAGAAAAGAGGTGGATGAAATTCAGGGGTGTGATGTTCTTTGGATGATTATTTGTGTTGGGTCTTGATTTGAGAAAGAGGAAAGGGGAGGAAATATAATGGGAAAGAATTTATTTAAATAAATTTTCTATATCGAGTGCAAATGACTACCGCCACAAACTTTTCTGTTAGCAATTTGCCTTAACAGTTACTGTTTATAAAAGGGGAAAAAGGAGCAGTATTTATTGTGTGAAGGACAGGAAGTTTCCGGGTCCTTTGACCCTAGAGATGAGCACTGGTGTGAAATTAACATCTCTGCACACGTGGGTTTTGTTGCCTGTCATGTAAAGAGGGTCTCTAGGTGAAGATGATTAGGTTAGTGGTGGAAGTAAGGGGATGTCCTAAGGTGTGTGTGTGTGTGTGTGTGTGTGTGTGTGTGACAGAGACAGAG
>NW_027186296.1:60901311-60956156 GCF_028583685.1 Petaurus breviceps papuanus | reverse complement strand
GAGAGAGAGAGAGAGAGAGAGAGAGAGAGATTGACGTTTGGATTTGTATTTATTGGGTTGTGTGGTATACAGAATTGTTTATTAATATACCTGGACATGAGAGCCTGGATTCTAAATCTGTTGATACAGGAGTCAACTGAGTGGTCCTAATTCCTTTAATATTTTAACATGAGTAAAGATTCAGAAATTTTATTTAATGTTTTTTCTAGGGTACTGTGTTGTGATATATGAGACACTCCAGAAATGAGTATGAATACTTAAAGTATTCATAGTAAAGCTCATAGAAAATTCATGTTTTCTTAGAGATCATCCTCTCTAACCTCCTTATTCTACAGAGGAGGAAAATGAGACACCCAAAGTTTAAATCACTAGCCTGTCAAATCTGTGGCAGAAGCAAGACCAGAGCACCAGTATGGCTACTGGTGACCAGTTCAGTGCTTTTTCTACAACAGAACTGGAGTAATATAGACATAGCTCTTTTTGCTAGAATATGACCTTTGGAATTCAAAGATTCATTTCCAGACTGTGACTTGCATAAGGGCAAGGACTGCATCTTAACTGGACTTTGTAGAATCCATACCCCTTTTCCCTTCTCACAATGGATAGCAGTGCTCTACTTATAGTCTGGGGACTAATAAATGTTTGTTGAATTTAATTCTTGTCTTTGAAGTGGGGAATTCCTGTCTGGGACTGATGACTCCTTCATAATTTCAGCCTAGTTGACAGATTTGTTGGTAGTACTATTTGTGTTTCCTAGGCAACTTAGCAGGGCAGGGAGGGGTGTGTGTTGCCATTCCGTTTTCAGAGTGGATTAGAATACACCAGCCTATTGATGTAGTAGAAGACTACATATGGCTACTTCAAGGGGAAATAATTATAATTACATAAAAATGATAATTATCTACAGAAGAATCTTTATAATGTAGAATTATCATTTATAAAGAATTCTGAATAGTTCATAGATAAGTTATTAGCTCTTCCCCTTCTCTCCATAAACAGCTTTATAGCTCTCTAAACTCATAGTACTTTGTAACCTCAGAAGATGAAAATATTTTGCTAGTTTTATTTCTATAGTGAGGCAGGACTGAAGAAGCCCAGGAATAATCTCCTACTCTTTGAAGGGAAGCCTCCCTTGTCTCTGTTCACATTAAAGAATGCCCTAGAATGTTGAATTTGTGGCCAACTACTTAAATGTTGTATAACCATAAATAACCTATAAACACAAACGTTTCCCTAAGCCCTGCATTAATATCCAAATTATCTCCTGCCTTTAATCCAAGACATTTAGATTGATATTGTAAACAGGACATAACAGCATATATTTTTTTCGTTTGGTCATTTAAGTCATATCTGACTCTTCATAATCCCATTTGAGATTTTCTTTACAAAGATACTGAAATGATTTGTCATTTTCTTTTTCAGCTCATTTTACAGATGAGAAAACTGAGGCAAACAGAGTTAAGTGACTTGCCTGGGGTCACATAGCTAGTAGGTGTCTGAGGTTGGATATGAACTCAGGAAGATGGGTGTTCCTGAGTTCGGACCTGGCACTCTATTCACTGCACTATATTGCTGCCCCAATATATAATAGAATACAAAATAGCATTTCTAAAATAGGATGGAATGAGATCACCTCTCCTTGGCTAGTTTGGACATACCTTGAAATGAAATTACAGCGACTCTTTGGCAAGAAACCATGGAGAAAGGAAATGTACTATAAATTAGATCCGAGTGTCAATAACGGATGAATTTAGATATCTACCCTTTAGTCTTTTGTGGAGAGAGAAAGTATTTACTTAGAAGATTCAAATCCTGTTTTGCTTTAAAAAAAATCAAATCCATATAGGTCTTCACCATCATTAACTATTGGGTGTACACTACATGTCTTGTTTTGGCCAGGTGTAATAAATAAATAAATTTAAATTTTGTAACAAAATTGTAAAAATCAGAGGACCAATGAATTTCCTACATATTTTTGTTAGTTTAATTTGTTGGAGGAAAGCAAACCCTTTTTGGAGGGTGTTAGTTTCAATTTTTTGGATCTGGTTGAAATTGTTCTTTTAGTCAGTGTTTTGTTCTCCTTCCTAGATCAAGAATCTTTCTTAACTTCTCTCCTACATCACTGGGCTCTCCTCTATTTCTACATATTAACTTTCAATCTCTTGATCTTCAAATACATTATCCTAGCTTTTCTCTTACATTCCCCTCCCCATTCAATGAAATTCACTTCAATTCAATTTGATAGACATTTCTTAAATTTATTTCTTAAGATGATTTATTACTATCTTCATGACTCTGTTTTGACTCTTCCTTTTCTTTGTTTTTCTTATCTAATATCTGTCAATTCCACTTCTGCAACAATATTTTTGGAGCCCTCAAGCTCAGAATGCGTGGAGGTGGAGAAATGAATACTAATGACAACAAAAAAGGGCTTTTTCAGTTTTGCAGGGAAAAGGAGGAGGATCAAAGCATGACTAGATTATGGTTTATAACGTAGAACTAAGCTTTTATTTCAGTTCAGTTTTCTCTGCAAAGAAGAAAATTGAAGTAAACAGCTAGTGGTAAACAAGAGGTTGAAATCCAAGATAACTGCAGAGAGAATATTAGAACATGTAGCTGTCCTCAATGAGTTCAAAGCCCTAGGTCCCAAGGAACTACTGCAGAGATTGCTCAAAGTACAGACAGCTTTGATTATAAACTCATTTTTGGTGATCTGTGAAAGAATATGGAAAATCAGAGAAGTTTCTCAGAACTGGAGAAGGGTAAATGTTCCAATTTTTTCCAAAAAGGAAGAGAGTAAGAGTTTTCAAAATATAGACCCTTGAGCTGAACTCCTTGTCCTGGTGAAAATCTGTGAAGTATCATTAAAGGAATTGCTGCCGAACATTTAGAAAACAAATTAGTGACCAGTAAGAGCCTATAAGGATGAATGGTTCAGTGGATAGAGTGCTGGTACTGGAGTCAGGATTACCTGAATTCAAATGTGGCCTCACACAATTACTAACTGTATGACCCTGAGCAGGTCACTTAACCCCATTTGTCTTAGTTTCCTTATCTGTAAAATGAGCTGGAGAAGCAAATAGAAAACCACTCTCTTATCATTGCCAAGAAAGCCCCAAAGGGGTTACAAGGAGTCAGACATTACTAATCAATTGAAAAAGAAAAAAGACCTGAGCCCCACATATCACAGAATTGCAGCATCTTTGAAGAATCACAGATATCTAGAAGTATCATTATCTACAGGACATCAAGGGCCTGCTGGTGGTTTCCATGTCTTCCACCTGTGAACTAACCTAATTAAGATTGTAGAAGTTCATCATGAGAGTGGTTGTAAAGTAATGAATTTTTAATCACAATAACTCTAGTATACCTTTTGCTAGGTCATAGAAGAGCTACTATTTGAATAAGAGGAGACAGTGTCCACCTTGATGAAATCAGACATAATCAAGTATGGTTATAGTGTTTTTTGTCCAACAATTCTGTTCTACAATGGTAAGAACTAAGCTTTATTTAAATTCTATGTAACCCTAGGTTCCTGAGGAAGGGTGGAGGGAGAGAGAATGAGAGAGTTAGAGAGAGACAGAGAGAGAAACAGAGACAGAGACAGAGAGAAACAGAGACAGAGGCAGAGAGACAGAGACAGAGAGAGAATGAGAGAAACAAAGAGACAGAGAGAGACAGAGAGAGAGAGATACACACACAGAGTGAGACAAAGACAGACAGAGAAAGAGATCCCTCCCACTGAGAATAGCCTTCCCATCTAAGAATATTGTAGACAGGTGAATATGGGGCAGAATGATCTAGTAGGACTCCAGGTAGCATGATCTTATGCAAGAGAGAAACTGTCCTGAGGCCCATCAGATTCTATAGTTATTGTTCATGCAGCTAGGAAGAATTTCATCTAAGAAATTGTTCATTTATGTGATCAATCAAAGAACACTTATTAGAAATTGTGATATGCCAGGCCCTGTGCTTGATAGTGGGGATTGAGGCACAAAGAATGAATCATTTCTATCTCCAAGGAGCTTCCATTCTAATGGGGGAGACAAGTATACATATAAATTAAAATACTTGAATACAAGGAAGCTCACAGTTGGGAGATCCGGTAAGGTTTCATATAGAAGATGGTGCTTGTTGTTCAATAATGTCTGACTTTCCATTTTCCATGTAAAGTCTCAGCTAATTGAGGATCAAAGTTGCCTGGACTTAATCTGAGAAGGCTTTCTGAAACAGGTAGATTTCAGACTTTAGATCTAGAGTGAATCGATGGATGTAGATTGGAATTCTAATTGGGGCTCAGAAGGTAATGTGTCAGTGGACACCAAAAGCATGGAAACTTGCAATAGGGCGAGGTCTTCTTTTTGTCATTTCTAGGACTGGGCTAGAGAGAAATCCTGGACTAGAGAAGGATCCTTATAAAAATTTTGTTGCCTCGAAGAAGTCAGGCTTTTGCTAAAATTATTTGGAATCATGGACTTTTAGATCTGGGTAGAACCTTCAAGATTATCTAATCC
Organism: Petaurus breviceps papuanus; assembly: GCF_028583685.1. Classification (NCBI taxonomy): domain Eukaryota; kingdom Metazoa; phylum Chordata; class Mammalia; order Diprotodontia; family Petauridae; genus Petaurus; species Petaurus breviceps. The sequence continues at coordinate 60,951,642 of NW_027186296.1, read as the reverse complement.
AAGGTCATTTAGGTAGTTAATGAAAGAGCTGAGACTAGACTTCAGGTCTCTAAGTTCATCTTTCCATCACATCTTGTAAGATACTTTTTGGTTTCTTTAGTTGTGTCTGTCTCTTTGTGACCCCATGTGGGGTTTGCCATTTCCTTCTCATTCTACAGATGAGAAAACGGAGGCAAATAGGGTTAAGGGACTTGCCCAGGGTTACACAGCTAGGAAGTGCCTGAGGTCAGATTTGAACTGAGGAAGATGAGTCTTCCTGACTTCAGTCCAGGAGCTTTATTCATTATACCACCTAGCTGCAATTTGGTTAGAAGGCATTGATTTGATTTTTAAATAGTTTGATTGTTAAATTGTCCTTTTTTATGTGACTAAATTGCAGTAGAGCCACAGTTACAAAAAAGATCATACCAATTAGAAGAGTAGAGAGTAGCATATTTATATACATATACACATGTATACATGCATATATATATATACACACATACATGTATGTATGGATATTTGTGTGTATATATAGATATTTTTGAGAGAAGCATATATTAAAGCCAAAATAATACAGCATCTGTGATCAGATCACTATCTCTCAGGGTTCCCTATTCTACTTGCCATGTAGGCAAGACTAATTCTTTCCCCAAAAGGTAAGTCTCTCCCCAGCACTTGATTGGTCCAGAGGCTAAGACCTAACCCACATCTTCTTTGGTGCCTCCTCCTGGTGGTCTATGGCTATATCGAAGTGACTTCCAGGTCACCTTTTATACCTCAGGGTATCAAAAGGTCCACCCATGTAGAGTTGGGACTCTTTAATCTTGGTGAATGTCCTGGGCTGCACAAGTCATCAGCCTACTTTACTGAAAGATGTCTTTCCATATGGAGGCCAAGGAAGTCTTGTCAACTGAGTGCTAACCTACCCTTTTGGAATCTTTTCTATTCTATGGCTAAGTAAACTTCCTTTTGTTAACTGTTGAAAAACCCATGAGTATCTCATTTAATTTTAAAATTATATCTAAATTACCAGGGACCTTGCCCTCATCGATTACAGTACCCATTAAAAAAAGAGCCTGAAAGGAAGGGCTTTAATGGGGTAGGTAAGAAATTTCATGAAAGAGGTGGGATGGGGAAGGGGGGGAGGGAGTGGGATGATGGTAATCATAATGGTATTCAGAAAACAACAGCTTGTCTCCAGTTCCCTGTAGCTGGAATTTGAGAACCATTAGGTAGAGCACCTGACTGATCTGACTTGCCATGATGGAGAATGAGGAGAGAGAAGATTGCTAACATGGCTGCATTTCAAATCATTTAGGGTTTTAGGGAACATATTCCATTCTTCAGACTGCTTTTGGCAACAAAAATGCAGCCAGTGCTACTCACTAGTATAGCCTGCTCCTTAAAGATCAAATCCATTCCACAGTTTGCTGACTGCATTTCCCACTGACTGTCACTCCTAAGGGCTCATTAGAAATAGTTCCAAGTACTATACTTTTGAAAAGTTCAAACTAGGAATGACAAAGGTGCAGTGCGAGGTGCAGAAGAAAGAGCCCTAGTTTTGTAGTTGGAGAACCTTGTTTGAATCGTGACCACATTAATACTTGCTGTGTGACCTAGGGCATTTTACTCTATCTCTCTGGGCCTCAGTTTCCTTCTCAGAATTCAAGTCAGACTAAACGAACTCTTGAGATCTGCCTTTTAAGCTCCAAATCTCTGATTCTCTGACCTCTCTGAGTTGCAGTCTCCTTGTGTATAAAATGAGAGGTTTGGACCAGATGTTCTCCAAAGCCCCTTCCAGCTATATTGTGAATCTGTTTTCTTTCTCTTATTTCCTGTAGTTATTTCTGAACCATGACTGGCTCTGAGACTGCCACAGTTGGCTCCCACTTCTTTGCTTTTGTGTTTCTCTGCTAGGTTTAAGAGATAAAATGACACTATCGATGCCCATGGGATGAAGTTGAAGTTCCAATTTGTAGAGGAATTCTTTTGAAACCTCAAACATGCGATTTTCTATTTTTGTTTCTTTAGAATATAGACTGAGAAAATTTGTGAGTTTATTATTATACTGTGTCCCAACACTCTGGAAATAGCAAGGAACATATTCCTTGGTAGGAGACTTCTTTCTTCAGCCTTTGATAACAAGAGAAAAGGGGCCATTAAAAAATTTTTGCAGTGTGCCTAAAGGACCTCTATCTAACAAGTTGGACAGGTGAGATATCATTCCAGTAAAAGGCTGTGGAAAAGTAGTGAAAAAGAATGATAATGAACAACTTGCAGCCAGTAGAAATGAAAAATGATTCATGCCATCTAAATATATTTTGTTTTGGGAGCCTAGACTCTTATCCACCATTATTTATTATAGTCTGACTAGTTCCTTAATTTTTTAGAGGCAAGATCAGAAAAACATCATGGAGGTAGGTCATGAGAGGATGGATAAATATGTGGTTAGGAGAGAAGAGAGGAGGACATTCCATACAGAGAGGCTGGAATAAGTAAATGTATAGAAGCAGAGAAATAGAAAACTTTGATTCATATACTTTGAGAAGACAACTTTAGTCAAACAGGAGGATTTGTGGCAGAGAGCAATGAGAGATTGCAAAATTAGAGTGAGACTAGATTGTGGAATTCTTTAGCGTCTGCATGTGAATGCTATCCTGTAAGTCATAACAAACCATGGACAATTTGCAAACAAGCAAATGCCCATGATTATAAAGTATTCTAGCCTTTAATTTAGATACTGAGCTGGCCATTGTCCTTGACTTTAGGAAACACCTTTGGTAAGCATCTTCTCTCCTTTTTTTGTGCCACAGTTGATACTAATAATTAGAAGGTCCTTGAATAAATTGCATCCATCAAGGAATCTTGTACAGTACTTTATCGAGGTTACAAAATAAATTCACATACATTATTTCATTTGCCCTTGTCAGCTCTGTTACAGAAAGAGCTGAGTACAAGGTGGATGGTGGGAGCAGTGGGGGAACCTAGTGGCAGAGACCCTAGTTAGGAGGCTGCTCCTGGCATGAAGTCTGAGCTAGAGTAGTAGCAGTGGGAGTGAAAAGCAAGGGCATTTTATGAAAACTTTTGTGAGGGAAGAATAAACAGAACTGGTGATTAACCAGAAGTGAGAATACAAGGAGAGGGAGGAAGAGTCAGAGATGACAGATTTCAAGTCTGAGAGATTGGTTTATAGTAGCTGCAGATCTTTTAACTTGATGCCAGTCTCCATCAGAAATTTTTGACACATTCTAGATCATTAGCTTGCTGTGATAAATTTACTTTTCTTTCCTAAAAAGTTACCTGCTCATATTCTGAGAACCTAGTATGTGGCAACCTTGATGAAATTTTGTCATGGCATCACAGAACCTTAAATTTAAAGCTAGAAGGGACTGTAAATGTCATCTAGTTCTACCACTTAGTTTTATAAAGAAGGAAACAAAGGTTCAGAGAAATGACTTGCCCAAGGTCTCACAGATGGCAGACCTGGTCAGAAGCCGGGTTCTTTGACCCTAAATGCAATCCTCTTTCATTGAAGCATATGAAACTGTCTAGCAGGGGACTGACACTGTGACTTAGTGGAAAAACACTCAGAGGAGTTGGGAGACCTGAGTTCTATTCCTGGCTCTACCAATCACCATGTTACCTTGAGCAAGTCATTAATTTCTCTAGGTTTTAGCTTCTTTCTCTGCTGTATAAAGGGACTTGATGTGATGATCTCTAAGTTCTCTCTCAGCTCTGACAGGTTGTGGTCTATGCTCAGGCTTGAAATAAGCAAATTTTAAAATTTCAGTCTATCTGATTTGCCTTGGATTCTTAAAATGCCTCCATGAATACTGGGATCGACATGGTCATATAGTTTCATCAAATGACATGGCTGGATGTAGACCTGAAAAAATAGAAATCTGACTTACTTTTGGCAACAGGGATTGAAAGAGGACAAAATAGTCCTACAAATCAGAATTGGGGATCTGGAAATGCTTTGAGACACATATGCATGTAAAAAACCCTTGAGACTAATTAAAACATTATAGAAATAAAACAAACTCATGGGATCAGTGAGAAGAATGAATGGAGCAAAAATTTCCATTGAGAGCAAATGGGTCAGGGAAAGGGAGCTGTGAAACAGGAGAATTCATGGCTCAGAGACAATGTACAATTCTTTGGTTTCTAGAGCCCCAAAGGGAGAAGGTGTGCTCATGGGCTAGGGAATCTAGGAAGACAGTGTGGATTATTGCCAAGAGTATTGGATTTGTAGTCAGAGGACCTGGGTTTGAATTCTGTCCCTTTAACTAATTACCAGGATGACTTTGGACAAGTCACTACACATCTCTAGGCTCCGATTTTCTCATATGTAAAATTAGGAGGTAGGACTAGATAACCTTTTCAGAACCTAGGAAAACTAGCAGATTGTCTTGAAAAAGTTACTCATACTCTTCACCATGGAGGTTGCGGGGGGGAAAGGGAGGCAGAGGTGCGTAAAAATGGGGAGTTTTTGCCAAAGAAAGCATAGTGGATTTCCTATCTTCAAATGTCCATGCTTAGAATTTGAAAATCACATAAAGTGCTTGATAGAGAGTCAAAGTGGACGAGATGACTTTAAAGGAAGAATGGGTTCTATATTTAGCCAATGATTCCCTCTTGAGGGGTAATCCTCTTTGTCTGACTTACATAGCTTTGGGGATTAGATCGATTTAAACTCTAGGCCCTGTCAGCTCTATCAGGCTAGTGTGGTACACAAAGCTTTGGGGTAAAACTGTAACCTGTGTGTCAGATGCTTGTCACAAGGGCGGTCTAGGTTGTCTTACTTCTATGACAATATTATCATTGGCTCCCCTCACTCAGGTATTTGGGACAATCTCTGCCCTGGACAATAGGATGATGGGTTGATAAAGTCATTTTCCTTTTGTGGAAGGTCACAAAAGTGGCTTGGTCACAGTGTACTCCAAATAAGTTTTACTAAAGACAAAGAAAACCAACATCTATTAGATAGGATGCAAGAGACTAATTACGGTTAGGTTTTGTCTATTTCTCTTCTGGCGCACTCAAAAGAATATAGTCATTTCCAATTGGTTTTTCTGCCTTCATTCTCTGCCCATGGTAATTCATTCAATACCCTGTATCCAGATTAATATTCATAGAATTGCAGAATTCTAGAGTTGGAAGTGGACCTCTGTGACTATCTATTATAACCTACACCTAAAAGCAATCTTTCTATAATACACTCAACTAATGGCTACTTAGCTTTTACTTGAGGACATTGAAGGAGAGGGAACCCACTATGCCCTGAAGCAGCCTGTTACACTTCCAGATAGTTTTAATTGATTTTGTCTCTTTGTTATTGTACACATAACTCTTAGTTCTGTGCTCATGGATCAAAAGAAAAAGTCTAATCTCTTTTTCACATGGTAACCCTTCAAATACTTGAAGACGGTTATTGCAACTCCCCAGGCATTTTCCAGGCTAAAAATTCTCATTTTCTTTAGTCATTCTTCATATAGCATGAACTCAAGACCCAAAACTGTTGTAGTTGCCCTCATCTGGATGTTTTCCAGTTTATCAGTGTTGTGTCCAGAATTGAATCCAGTACTCCAAAGGTGATCGGACCAGGGTATAGTATAGAAGGTCTGTGACCCTCCTAATCTGGGAAGCTATGCCCAAGATGACATTAACTTTTTTGGCTGCCATATCCCACTATCTTTCTTTTTTTTTTAAATAGTATTTTATTTTTTCAACATCCACTTTTATAAGATTTTGAGTTGCAAACTTTTTTCTCTTCCCCCCTTCCCCAAGATGGCAAGAAATCTGATATAGGTTATATATGTACAATCACATAAAGCATATTTCCACATTAGTCTTGTTGTAAAAGAAGAATCAGAACCAAAGGGAAAAAATAAGAGAGAGAAAAAAAAACCCAAAGAGGTGAAAATAGTATGCTTTAATCTGCATTCAGATTCCATAGTTCTTTCTCTGGCACATCCCACTTTCAACCCAGATTAAGCCTGCATTCCACTAAAACCCTGAGATCTTTTTCTAACCAATTGCTGTCAAACCATGCCTCCTCCATCTTGTATTTGTGAATCCGATATTTTGAACCCAAGGGTAAATCTTTAAATTTATCCCCATTACATTTAATCTCATTAGACTCAGTCTAATTATCTAACCTGTTGATCTTTTTGGACCATGACTTTATCCTTTCTCATTTTAGTTATTTCTCCCTGCTTTATGTCATTTTCAAATCTGATAACATGTCACATGAGCATTTATTCATTTGTGCCCATTCCTAAAACCACATTTTGTGTGTGGCATGACCATTGAGGATAGCAATTAATATTAATTGCATAAACATCAGCATGGCAGATGTATATCAGTCCTTGGATCCAATGTTAGTCATTTTTGTTTTTCTGTATTTGGTTCTTAGGAATTAATACAAAGTTTTTCCTCATAAGAACAATTCCCAGAATTTTCCTTATCTTAGTTCTCTTTTTCTGGTGGTCATTTCTACTGTGAATCTTCGATATAGAGCCACTTTTGGAGACTTCTCCATCCTGCAGTTCAAAGAAGAATTCAGGGGGGAAAATTCTTTGAATTTAAGAAATAGGTGTCTTGGGGTGGCCAGGTAGCACAGCGAGTAAGAGCACTGGCTCCAGTGTCAGGATGACCTGGAGATCGAATCCTGGGCTCAGACACTTAGCACCCACCCAGAAACACCTGGCCGTGTAACCTTGAGCAAGTTACTTAACTCCAACTGCTTAAAAAAAAAAGGTGTCTTCAATTCATCAAACTTTCTGAGGTCCAGCATACTGAAGGCAGGAAGTGGGAGCTTAGTGACTGTGCTAAGAGAGCTGCTCGGCTGAATTCTTGAGTTATTTTGGTAGTCCTTGAAAAAATAATTTATTGTACTACTAACTATACTCACATTGAATTTGTGTCTTCTTCCTGAGAAACGTGGAACTATCTAATACTGTAAGGTTCATCTGAAGGCTCCTTCCTTCTTAAAGCCCCTCAATGGTTCACCACATTCATATACTTAGAATTTGTATTTATATTGATTGAAAGAAAGAAATAATTTTGCTTTTCTAAACACATGGATTTACTAGTCCCAGGTAATTTGCTTATGCCTGCACAATGTTTTGTTGGGTATCCAGAAGTATTCACATTTTTATGACAATTTTCTATTGCTTCCCAACATGAACCATCCCCTATGGTTGGAATAACTCTCCATTGCTTCCAAATAAATTAGTCCATTTTACTGTATTGGTCATATTTTGCCCATAGATAGACCTGAAGTTGGAAAAATTTTGTTTCTTCCTGGTCCCCCTTTTACCTGACAGTCCAATGTGAATTATTACCCATTCTCTCCTGAACAAGACATGTATATTCCTACTTTCAAATACCTTTGTTTATCCTGTTTCTCCTACCTGAAATGCTCTCTCTCCTCTTTCCTCTCTGTTTACCTAAATTCTATCTTTTCTTCAGTGCTCAGTTTAAGTCCCACCTTTTGGAAGATTTCCTTCAATTACCACAGCCTACATAGATCCTTTCCATTCAACTCCAGCACTTAAGTTCTGTACTATTTATTTGGTATATAATGCCTTAATTGTTATTGATAGCTTTAGAATAATAATAAAAACTTACATCTAAATACTGCTTTAAGGTTTATAAGCTATTTTCACTTACAACCTCATTTCTTAGTTTTTCTTCTATAAAACAAGGGTAACAATACTCATGCTACCTATCTTACAGGGTAGTTGTGAGAAAAATCTTAAAAATTCTACAGATATTTGTGATAGTTTATAAGGTAGGTGATGTATCATTACCCTCATTTTATCAAATAAATGAATGAAGTTAAGAGAGTTGGATTGTTTCATTTAAGACCACAAAGCAGAGCTGGTCTTGGGCCCAGGTCTTCTGTCTCCAAGTTCATTTTATTATTGTTGAGTCTTTTCAGTTGTGTCTAACTCTGACCCTATTTGGAGTTTTCTTGGCAAGGATACTGGAGTGATTTCCCATTTCCTTCTCCAGTTCATTTTACAGATGAGGAAACTGAGGCAAAAAGGGTGAATTGGCTTGCTCAGTGTCACACAGTTAATTAAGCATCTGAGACCATATTAGAGTTCAGATCTTTCCTGACTCTAGGCCCAGTGCTCTGTCCACTGTACTACCTAGCTACCCAAGCTCATTGCTTTTTCCACTTCTCTCTGTTAATTAGTTTTCTTGTTTGGCATATGATGAGTTCTTCTAGGAATGGACCCTGGGAGGTGTAATAGTAATGGAATTTGAAGATCCCCTAGTATTGGCAAGTAAACAGGTACTTAGCACTTAATTTCAAGTTGATTATATTAAGCCTCTGTTAAGAAACAGAAGGTATGAACCCCTGTTGCTGACAAAACAGGAAGGGGTGGGTCAGGGAGGAGCTAACACCATATATAAGGAAAACTGGAGAGTGAGAACTTCTTGGAGCAAGCAGCATGGCTGAGGAGGAGAGGCCCAGGCTGGAGAAAGTGATTTTGATTTTGAGAACAGAGCTTATGGTGATCCCATCCTCACCACCAAATGTAACAACAATGCAACATTCACAATGTCCACAGTGGCTATGAATATGCCGTTGTAGTTGTGAATCACAAAATGTAACAGGTTCTCCACAAGGAGGACTCAACCAAAGCCTTTATTCAAATACCAGGACACCGAGTCCTAGAACCAGAAAGTCAAAGTCATTACCATAACCATGAAGTTGGTACACATGGTTAATTCAGTGAACACCTACATTCCCAAGCCTTCACAACAGAACAGGTTCCCTCAAGCAGGGATCCTCCTCTCTCACTCAAGGTAGCTACTCAGCCTGGTTCTCAGAAGCCATCGGCAAAAGTTTCACCTGGCTCCGAGTAGAAGCTCTGCCACCATAAGCTCTATGATTTCCTAAGTGTGGGGTTTCCCTTTATTCAGGTTGATTGCAACCCATCTATACCTTGATAGACAGTCTTCATGAGATTTTTGTTTTCCTTTTCTTCCCCTCCCTCTCCCCCCAAATTAATTACCTGTTAGCAAACTTTCTTGTGCTAAGCCTTTCTAGATTTAGGAAGATAGGCAGACTGGTCCTTGGATGACAAGCAATCCATTGAGGCATCCCATCCATGAAACCTTTCTGCCTTGCTAGGACCTACCAAAGTGTACATTACACAGGCACAGACATTAGGAATCCAGTGTTGCTTTCACCTCAAGATAAGACATCTTAACACAGTAGATCTTAAGTGGTAGGAGAGTTTATCATACACATAGGTGAAGAGGAAAAAAAAACCAAACAGCCCTTTGTTTTCCCCAGATGTATTAACTTTTTCCACATTAAAGCAGTATGGTGTAGTAGGAAAAAAAAACACAAACAAATCCAACAACACACACAGATTGGATCTGGAGTAAAAAAACTTGGGTTCAAATGCCAGTTTTGTTATTTACTAACTGAGTGAATATAAGCAAATCACTTAAACTCTCTGGGCTTCCATCTCCTTATGTGTAAAATTAGGGAGTCGGACCATATGCCTTGGAGATTCCTTCTAATCCTAAAACTAAAATCCTACCATTGTATTTTTCTCATAGAACGAGGAGGAGACTGGATATATTTCAAAAACAAAAAGTAACATCAACCTGTTCTATTGTTCTATTGACTTAGCCAAGCAGATGGGTCAATGCCTTCAGTTTTATACAAGGAGAAGTGACTATTACCTTAGGAAACTGGCTATAGTGTCAGAAATTCAGTTGCCATAACTAAGCAGTACATTCTGGAGTTGGTAGGGATGCTGGAATAGGAGCTGAGAGACTACAGACTCACTATTGATTCATTAAGCAGTCTAAAGTGAATCTCTCTGTGTACTTCAATATTCTCATGTTATAGAAGCTAGGCAATAACCTAGCCTGGTGTATCAAATACTTTAAAAAATAATTGTCAATTTTTTGAGGATGCTTCTGCTCTCTTTTTATAACACATCAAATCTTCAGTCAATCAATATGTGTATAAATCTTCTTCAACATTTTATAGAGATGAGGAAGTAGGCATATGGACTGGTAGATATTGATATTCTCTTTGATCACCTTTTTGGGGAAGAAGGCAGTAATACTATCCATTGAATTGTTTCCTCAATTGTTCAGTATCTTCCCATTTTAAAGAGAGTTTAAGGACTGATTCCTGTCAAACTTGTATTATATTTAGCATGAATTTCCTCTGTATAAACTTGGTTTGATACAAGTGTTTTTCCTGTTTTTATTTTTCTGTGCTATATTTGTTTCCTTATAAAGCACAACAGTGACTGAAATGTTGTCTAGATGTAATGTTAGCCCCTCAGCTCTGTACTCCCTAACACCATGTGCCTTCATCTTCACCTTGGCCATTTCCTACTCTACTCTGGAGTATGCCATCAGGTCCTGCCCCCTTCTGCCTCTTTATTTGAGAATTTTAATCAAACTACAGCTTCCATGCCCCCGTGGAAGGAGTATATCAATGGCCTGCTCTAATGTGACTTCCCAGATCTTTATGCCCTTTCCTGGCCACCATTCCCTTATAGGTGTCATCTTGCTCATCAAAATGCAAACTTACTGAGGGCAGGGATTGTTTCATATTTGTAGCTGCACAACTTAGCACAATACTTGGGCACATAGTAAGTGTTTAATAATGATTTCCATTTATTTATTCACTTTGCTACTGATGAAAATAATTTGTTAGAGAAATATTCAGAATTATCCCATTCTTTGGTGATTTGTTTTTTTCTTCAAGTTTTATCTTTAAATGGTCTTGATGATCTGGCTTAGTTGGGCCTCATACCAAGCTTGCTGAAAACTTTTTATCTTCTTCTCCCTGATGCTTTTTTTTGCATTAATGTTCCTGAATACATTGATCTAATTTGCACTGTTTTGCCAAGTACTTCATAGAATTCCTCTACTTCTTCATTGATATCAAAAAGTTCTGGTGCCTAAACTAAACATTGGCAGTCCTTTAGCTTGTGTTTATCTTGAGCGCTGCAAGGAGAAATGATGATGATGATGATCAATTTACTTATGTTATCTCATTTGATCTTTATAACAACTCTATGAGGTAGGTATTATCCTAATTTTATAAATGTAGAAATAGGCCAAGAAATATTCATAGGATCATGGATTTAGAGCTGGCAGAGGACTAAGAGGCCATTAAGTTCAATCACTTCTTTATACAGAGGAAGGGGGTATATGGGTTGTTCAGGGAGGACTAGCACCTCTGGTGTGAGAGCTTGCTGAGCCCTTTTCAGGGCTGCTCATCCACCTTTGGTGTCCAACCAATCACCCAACTTCCACCTGTGGCTCCAAGAAGCTGTATAGCATGTACAGCAGCCATACATAGGTAAAATCATCTTGGCATATGGGCTATACTAGGTTGAGGGGAACTGACAGTGCTCAAACCCATTAGTGAGATTAGGGAGATGCCTATCCCAAACACATGAAGACTTCCTCTCACTCTCATGGGCAGATGAGAACAATTTGTTCAGTGGCCATGAAGGCAGCTGAAGCAGGCATTGTGGAGTGCTTAGAGCTTGATCAGACATAAAAGAGGCCAAGGTCATCCAGTTGTCTTGACTTTTGTCTTCCTGCTGGACTTTGGTGGCTCTGGAAGGAAAGTGAGGCTGATGACTTTATGCAACTCTACCTCACTTAAATCCAATTAATCATGAGCAAGTCAGGATATTACCCAGTGATATCACTGGTCCTCTGAAAATAAAGAATAAGCAACAGTTGAGGAAATTAAGATAGATTAAATAGTTGGCCTAGAATCAGTCATCACTATCTGAGGCAGGATTTGAACTCAAGTATTTCTGACTCAAAGCCCAGCACTTCTTTTATTTTTTTGCTTTTTGGAGGGGGGGGGCAGGGCAGTTGAGGTTAAGTGACTTGCCCAAGGTCATATGGCTAGTAAATGTTAAGTTTCTGAGGCCAAATTTGAACTTAGGTCCTTCTGACTCCAGGGCCAGTGCTCTATTCACTGTGCTACCTAGCCACCCCCTAAACCCAGCACTTCTACTTCCTATAATTTGACAAGTTACTTGCGAGAGGAGTACAGGGTGGTTGTCGAGGTGGGTGGACTCTAGCAGTGTCCTCCATTCATTGAGGAAAAAAAGATTCATTCCTATAGGTTAGGTTGAATGCTCTCACTGAGGTATGGCTCCCTGTATTCAGGGGTCACCTTTGGTGTTGAGTATGAAAGACCTTGAGATATTTGGAGATATGTCCATCTCTCTTCCCTTCCCTGGAGGTCCAGGTCTTTAGTTCATGTTCTGAGTTTCAAATATTTTTGCTTTATTTTTCATAGATACTTTTGTTAGATTCATCACATTTCACAGTTGGAAAGAAACTGAGAGGGCATCTACTTTAACTTGCATAAAAATCTCTATAGCATCCCAGCAAGCAGTCCTCTTTAATACTGCCAAAGACTGAGAACTCACCGCCTTTTGAGGAAGCTTGCTCTAGTTTTGGATAGCTCCAATTATCAGGAAGAATTTCCATATATTGAACTGCAGTTGTCCTCTCTGCGACTTCCACCTATTGATCCTACTTTGTGCTTCTGAGCCCAAGGAGGGCTCAGGAGTTCTGAGTGAGGAGGAAGGAATCCTTCTTCCACATGTCAGAATTCAAAATACTTTAAGACTTCTAGTCTTGTTCCACTAAATCTTCCTTCTCTAGTTCCCCCCTCTTTTTTTTTTTTTTTTTTACAAATTCTTGTGTCCCTTCATTACTCTGCTAGCTCTATTTTGGACATGATCCACTTTGTCAGTGTGCCCCCTAAATCTTGGCACCCACAGTTGAACATAGTATCTTAGATGTGGCCTGATGAGGGTACAGTATGGTGGGATTATCCCATTTCTTGTTCTTTATGTGATATCTATTAATGTAGCCTAAGATTATATTAACCTTCTTGGCTTCATTGTCATAGAGCTGACTAATATTGAGCTTGTAGTCATTGAAAATCCTCAGTTCTTTTAAACATGAACATTACCTCATGACTAACTCTAGCCTATCCAGGACCCATTAAGAATTTTGCAGCTCAGTTCTATTTCTTTCCAGATGCATCTTTTACAATGCATTAGAAAAACTCTATTGCGGCTTGGATATCACTTGGAGTTCTGCAAACACAGTTGCTATGAGACAAGTTAACCTTTGTAATCTATAGGTCCATCTGGCCTCCACAGCAGGTGTTAGCTTTGGTTAAAGATAAGAGCATATTCATGATTCATCATTGTGAGTTCTGCAACCAAAAGCCCTTCCTTTTTTAAGTCTGAGAGCTACTCCATGAAGTGGCTTTGTCTTATAGGGCATTGTTTCCAATTGTTCATTTTTTCATTTAACAAATATTTATTAAATATCTAATTTGTATAATGCATTGTGTAAGATGCTAGGGAGATAAAAAGATAAATAAGGCATAGCCCGAGTCATCAAGAAATATACAATATACTAAGTGTGATGAGACCTATACACAGATAAATATAATAGAGATTACAACATGATAAGAGGAATGTAAAATTCTATGGGATGAAGGAGAGATTACTCCCAATTAGGAGTATTCAAGAAAGGTTTGATGGAGAAAGTGGTGCTTCTTTGGGGCCTAAAATGATGGTTAAGGATGTGAATAGAAAGAATGGTGGGGATTTAATTTTAGAGGAAAAAAATACAAAGATATAGGTGTTGGGAAAATATGGGACATGTTTTGAAAATGGTATAGTTTGACTGGGGCAAGAAGTGTATGAGAAGGGAGCAATAAGGGAAAGGGTTGAAAAGGCAAATTGGAGCTGGATTGTAGAGATCCTTGAATGCTCAAGCAATCAATTAATGAGCATTTTTAGGGGCCTACTGTGTGTCAGGAACTGTGCTATGTGCTGGGGGATAGAGAAACAAAAACGAAGATAAAATATTCTATTCCCTCAAGGAACTTAAATTTTTAAGGAGAACAGCCTGTAGATAGTTAGTTAACAAGGATTTATTAAGTGTTTACTATGTGCCAAGGAGGTAGCTACATGGTGCAGTGGATAGAGTTCTGGGCCTAGAGTTAGGAAGTCTCACTTTCCTGAATTCAAATTTAACCTTAGACACTTACTAGCTGTGTGACCCTGGGCAAGTCACTTAACCCTGTTTGCCAAGAAGAAACTACTGTTTCTTCAACTATAAAATAAGCTGGAAAAGAAAATGGCAAGCCACTCCAGTATCTCTGACAAGAAAACCCCAAATGGGGTCATGAAGAGTTGAACATGACTCAAATGACTGAACAATACCAACATACCAAGCACCGTACTTGTAACTTGTAACACAGGAATGTAAATAAAACCAAAAAGAAAGATAGGTCTTGCTCTCAAGGGGTTTACATTCTAATGGGGGAGGGGGAGGGAGATAGGGGAAGAGATAACAAATAAAAGAGAGCTAAAGCAGGGTGAGAGGAGATAGTAAAAAAGTATAGGAGTGAGGATGGGATTGACTTGGACATTTTCTCAAAATGAAGATCTCTGTGTGTCTCCTCTTTCTCCTTTCCTACCTCTCACCTCCCTCTCTCCATCTCCTCTGCTTTCCTTCCCTCTGCTCTCCACCAGTCCCCTTTTCTCCCAGGGTATCTGGTGATGGAGGTGTTCAGGTTAGCAGAAAATTAGTTAGTCCCTTTTGTATGACTTTTATCTTTGTGTACTTGGAATCATCTTTTCCCAAATCCCTTTCTCCCAGGTCATACAGAGTTGGTGACTCTGCTGGGAGAAAAGAATAGGGGAAAAACTTGTCTGAGGTGCTGTCCTACTTTAAGTTTCCTTCCTAGAATACCATTGTTTTTTTTTACTTTTTGGTGGTGGCTCTGCCATTTTAGGTTTGTGTTTCAGGGCTGATCCTTAGTATAACAGAAATCATTAGTTTTTTACACTACCTGAAAGTAAAAACCAAATAAGCTTTTCCCCCAAGCTAAGTTGCTAAGGATTGCTTTCCTTCCCTCCTCAGAAAATCATGAGGCCTAAGTTTACATGATTTGATACCCTGTTGGGGAAGTTTACAAAAATATTTTTAAAAAAAATCAATAAAATTCTCTTTCTATAGCTCCTGAGCCCCCAATTGAGAAAGGATTCTGATAATTCAGGCGGAGGGCCTAAACCTTTGTCACTTTAGCCTTTGTGTGTTTACATTGCTAAAATAGGTCACTCCCCTACCCCTTTCTGACTTTCCTTTTGCAACAATGAAGTGCACAGATTAGAAACAATAATGATTGATTACTTTATGTAGTTGGCAAGCTAAAAAGTAGTTAAGCAAAATTTCTAAATGTAACTTTAGAGAGGGAGGAGAGAGGGAGAAGTGAGGATGGACAAAGTGTTACTATCATACCTCTCAACAGATTCAAGCAGCTACAATGTCTCTTATCTTAGCCCTGGGTGGCATCTCCATGGCTTAGCCCTTTTTTCTCATAGTGATAACAGCAGCAAACACTTTCTCCATCTTTTTATCTCTTTTATTTCTCTACGGTTTCTCTCAAAGTGCTAACATGAACTCATCTCATACACTGTGTGTGTCTTCACTCACCTTTTGTCTCTTTCGTATTTCTTCTTGGAATTTCTGCCCTCCTTTCACAAGGAGATGATTTGCAAGGGATGAGTGTGTTATCTTTTTTTTTTCCTTTCTTCTCAGTGTTGATGTTTCCAGAGGCTGGTACAGTTAGGTACTCAGGAACTGGCATTTGATTGCCCCTGCTGCATATACATAATGGTAAAGAGTTTGGATTCCATTTAGTAGGGAAAAGGAACTTTTGAAGGTTTTAAAATTCATGATGGAATAGTACCAGTGTTGTGCAACTTAACTTCATTGGCTTCCTTAGAAATGATGTCAAAAACAAATATGTTTGTTTTCATGAGGCGGTCAACCAGTGGGGTAGCATTCCTCATTGTTGCTTGTATGCTAGAGTAATGAGGCAGGGGCTGGTCAGCCTGCTAGTTTGTTGTTCAGTGGTTGTGTTTGGATACCTGACTGTACATTTATTTGCTTTTGAGTTACTTGTATAAGCATAGCAGCTGATAGGAGTGCAGATTAAAAAAAAAAAGTTGGGAGACACGTCTTTAGGCAGGGGTGGGGTGGAGAGTGGAGATGATGGTGGCCTATGCAACCTACTCCAGAAAGAAAATAATGATGTTGAGTTGCATGACCTTGGGGGTGTTCTGTCTCAGAGGGAAGAAATGATTATGCTATTTTGAGAACTCCTTATTGGGCTCATATTTTCAATGTTCTAGGGAACTGGAAGGGAAGCCTGTTTTAATTCCACTACAGTGAGGAGGGGAGGAAAGCCATCCTTAGTAATTTAGCTTGGGGGGAAAAGCTTCTTTGTTTTTTTACTGCCAGGTAGTATAAAAGTAACTAATGATTTCTGTTATGCTAAGGATCAGCCCTGAAACACAAACCTAAAATGGCAGAGAGCCACTACCAAAGCTGGGCAAGCCTCGGCTGCTCCTTTTTCTTCTGCCTATTGTTATTTTCCCTCTATACAGAGCATCTCTTATTTACTATTTGAATTGAGTCAATACATCTGTCATGCTAGTTAGTAGCTTTCCCATCCCCCTTTCCCATCACTACTACCACCTGTCACCTCTCCATTCTCTTCTCTTCTCTTCTTCCTGGCACTTTCCTCTCCTGGGCGTGGATTTTATTTTTCAAATAATGATAGCTGGACTCTTCCATTGGTGATGCCTCAGTTCCTGGATGACTTGTCCTTGGATAAACAGCTTGGAGCTCAGAGCATTTGCTCCTAATCCCCAGATTATGATTTTGCAGCAGATGTAGCTCTCTGCAGGGTTGATATTCCAGTTGCTGGCAGGGGGAATATGTGACTGGTGGATTGATAGCAATTCTGTGACTGAACCTTTCCCAATTGTGGTAAGAGCTATTTATGTCTCTTCAGAGAATCTTTCATCTTCTATCTTGACAATTTGTTAACATTCAGTTAAGAAAGAAAGAGGTTAAAGAGCTAAAGAGGATAGTGGAGGGGAAAGAAAAATTAAGAAAGGAGATATAGAGATCTGTGGTGTGGGAGATGCAATTTAGTTTAGGAATTTTTCCAAGTATCTACGTTATTGTTACTTGAGATGCAAGGAAAGAACTGAGATCAGTGTATGCTCTCATTGTTTGCTGTGTATATTGCTTTGACTGGACCTAGTATATGTCAAATTCTACATCTCTCTAAAAGCTTTTTCTCTGTGTGGTCTCTCAGTGATGAATTAATATAAGTAATGTGGTTATTTACACCTTAGTGTTTACATGGTTACTCCCCAATATTCTACTCTTTAGTTAGAATGAAATCACTTAGTTTCTTACCCAATAACTTACTTGGAGGCAAAATTACAAAGCTGAGCATGTAATGTTTAGGACCTGTCTTTAGTGATGGGCCTTCCAAAATGACAAAAAGATTAAGAATAATACAGATATTCTGTGAATTGTACTTCAATTACCAATGGTTCCCCCCTACCGACCCACCCCCCAACCACACTAGGGAAATCCAGGTCAACATGAAGAGTTCTTTGGAAAAATGTGCCTAGAGATTGGCCTGTCACAGTTTTAAAGTGAAATCCCTGAATGCTTGACTGCTTGGCAGGAAGCAGTTTCTGCTCACAATCCAACTGACTAGGAGTCCTACCAAGGGAAAAGGAAAGGCACATGTTTGGTCATAACGACTAAAAAATTTAAGGAACTACAAATCAAGACTTGTATTTTCCCCTCTTTCCACTTCTCTGCTACCTCTTAAGGGGGATTTAAAACCAATAACCATATGACTTTATATAAACC
Organism: Petaurus breviceps papuanus; assembly: GCF_028583685.1. Classification (NCBI taxonomy): domain Eukaryota; kingdom Metazoa; phylum Chordata; class Mammalia; order Diprotodontia; family Petauridae; genus Petaurus; species Petaurus breviceps. The sequence goes on along the minus strand of NW_027186296.1, from coordinate 60,933,858 downwards.
ATACATTTAATCAGTGATTTGAGCTTCTGGGAAGAAAGGTACTCAATTAATTCACAGAATGATTTCTATTTATATTATCAACAAAACCCCAACTTTTGCCTAATAAATGAATAAACATTAATCAAGTCCCTGGTATGTGTCAGACACTGAATTAGGCAATAAGAATATTTTGACACAAATGAGATAGTTCCTGCCTTCAAGGAACTTACATTTCATTCAACTGATGGGACTTTGATGATACCAACTTCTGTCATAGATCTGAAGTCAGTAGTCTTGTTGGCCAGTACAGCATAGAAATGGGGTAGTACCATCATGTCTTGTACTTCACTCTTTCATTTACTAACCCCCCCCCTCCAAGGGAAGTAAATAGTTTAACACTCATTCTTGGAGAAAGCTTTGGAGGTCATTTAATTTTTTAAAGTCAGTCCTTCAGTCAGTACCCTCTTATCCTCTCCCCAAATAGTAATATCCTTTGATTATTCTTTTTAAAAATAATTTTCATTGAAAATAAAGATAGAGGTGGCAAAGGATCAGAGCAACATAGAAAAAAAGCTCCTTCTACCCAACCTAACTTAATGTAATGATAGTTTTATTTCTGGGTTGTAGGGACTATGATTCTAGATCTAAGGAATTTGGCTAGGCAGAGGTGTTACTTGCACCCAAAATTGAGGAGTTCCCTCATGGTGAAAGCAAATTTTAGGACAATGGGTTGGAAGTAGGACCCCTTACAAAATCTTTTTTTGGAAGCACAGAATGTAAACATTTTCAGCCTCAGTGTAATTGTCATGATGTGAATGAGTGGGCTACTTGGCCATTCTCACTTGGACATCTTATCTTTTACCAGGAATTAGATGATATTATCCCATAATAGTTGCTATCTAATGAAAAGCAGAAACATCTGACCCTCTTCAGTCAGATCTTTTTATTTTCCTCAGCATTATTCTTTTAGGTAGATTCTATTTCTATCTATCCTCATGCACATGATAGATGCACTGCTTTTTTTTTAAACTAGTATAGAAGCTGTCATTACCAATAGCTAACTATTTTATCTAATTTTTTGAGCTCCTTGTTCTATTCTGTGACCATTTAAGCAAGCCATAAGTTACAGTTAGAAAATTTAGGGGTCCAGAGCACTTTTTATCTTAGTCTCTTGTCTTGGAATTTGTGTTTGCAAAACATTAAATAAGAGCTTAAAGATATGAGTTTACATTCTAAACTGATACATTACTCCATTATCTCAAGATTTCCTCTCATGTTTCTTTGTACCATAGATATGGTGGCAGCCAGGTGGTACAGTGGATAGAGAGCTGGGCCTGGAGTCAGAAGACCTGAGTTTAAATCCAACTTCCAGGAGTAATTATGTGATGCTGGGTAATTCACTTAATCTTTGCCTGCATCAGTTTCCTCATCTGTAAAATGAGGATGGTAGTACCTATTTCCCAGGGTTGTTGTGGATAAAAGGAGAAAATATTTATAAAGTGTTTTGCAGCCTTAAAGTACTATAAAAATACTAGCTATAAGTTATCTTCTTCCTCCTCTTCATTGTTTTTATGCATAGTTCCCCAAAGCTATATCTGGCTAGCTTTAGCAAGTTGGTAAGTCATCACCTATGGCCCCAGAGACAAAGGACCAGCCTCTGTAAGTATGGAGAAGTTCATAAATAGAAAAATCGATGGATTTTTTTTTATCACTGTAGCCTATAAAACATTAAAATGAAAAACACTATTCTGTCCCTAGGCAGTTGCTTCTGCTTCTCCAGTGATAATAGCTGAGTGTCAGGAAAGATGAAACTAAGCATTTGTGGGAGATAGAACTCTTGACATCATTTAGCGTACACACATGCACAAAAGATTTGCAAATGGGCAATGAGTGAGTAGGACTTAGGACTAAATAGGAGAATGGGCTGTATTATAATTGGGAAACCGAACACTTTCAATAATGCTCCTTCCTTCAGAAGCCCATCTTTTTTTTGGCACCATTTTAATTTCAGTGATGATATATGGATCTAAATCATGAAATATCATGAGTCTAGAAGACTCAAAATTGCAAGTGAGCCAAAGGAAATTGAAAAACTTTATGGTGGGTGAAAGTACACCACAGTCTATTGGTAGTCATGACTTGCATGTGAGATGTGGCAAAAAATACATTTTTATAGGTCTATATTACTAGAAAAGGAAGTGGGCTGGTCACATGTCTAGAGTGAGGGATTACAAATAGGAAGTCCAGGTCCTTCATTTTTACTTCAGAGCTGCTAACAGAATCAGAAGACCTTTTGGGTCGATCCTCCATGGGGATATTTATGGGAGAAAAATGACAAGAATCACACAGGTCTAGGGATAGAATAATTGTGCTAGTGGAGAGAATTTTCTCATTGATGACATCATGGATCCATCAAAGTAAAGAAAGAAGGAATAGAATTGAGAATTCAAATTCACAAGGAGTCTGAAGGGATAGCCAAGGAGACACTGATTTAGATTAAAATGAATTGGCTGATAGAGGTGGTCAGAATTTAAGGATCTGTGTGGAAGAAACCTCCCCTAGAGTGGTCAATATTAGACTTGGCTACGTACTCAGTGTGCCTGATGCTGCTTACCTACACATAGCTTGAAATCTTGCAACTCTTCACAGATATAGTAAGGTTACTTTTGTTGTACTGAAGACAATTGCCTGAAGACCTATGACTGAAGAAGGGAATGGGGGGAAGGAAGGGTGGGAGAGAATGATAGATTAAGGATTAGAAAATACCTTAAAGGTTTGACAGCCTTATTTTCCAAATGAGGAAATTGAGAACTAGAGATTATATGACTTTCCTAGGCTCACAGAGGGAGAAACTAGAAGAAATGACTTTTGAATACAGGTCCTTTGACTCCAAATTCATTGTACCATCCTATATCCTAAGGAAAGGATGAAGTTACTGAAACTGTATCTATAGGAAGTACCACAAGTTCTTGGGTGGTGGTCACCAAAACTGGGAACTTCTCATGTCAATACCATATCCTAGAGTGTCATTAGGCATAATTCCTTCCAATTTGAAGTTTTACAAGCATTTTGATGGGATTTTGATTTTGCAAATGGTACTATCCTCTTTGTTGCTATGAAAAAATAAACAAGAAACCATATTTTAGCAGGGAAACAATGAATTCTATCTTAGTGCCCAAGTTTTCCATAACTTTTCATACCGCATTCATTAAATTATCAAACAGCTATTTAGGTTTAAATGAAATCTTTGAGCCTCGTGGGCCATCTGTTCAATCTATTTATTCTTTTGGTGAAGTCACGATTCTGTTATTTGCGATATTGAAGTCATTTCTATAATGGAAAATTACAGTACTTCTAAGATAGGATGAGGACATTCTATCTTGAATTCCTACCATATGGAGCTATTAGGTGATGGTGGTGGTGATGATGATGAAAATTTCCTTGTTTAAGAATTTTTAAGCTCTTTATTACTAGAGGGTTACTGTCATTGAGACCCCTTCCCCCTCCCATAAGGGAGGAAGACTAATGGACAATGAGTCAGTCTCACTTTTATTTAAGGAGAATTTTAAGCCTAGGAAAGATGAAAGGACTTGTCCCAGGAAATACCATAGGTTGCTAGTGGGAACAAGAAAAAAATCTGAAATGTGATGATCGGGACCTTTCATTTACAGAATCATATGATAATTCCTTATCTAAGGCTCTACTTAAAAAAATTGCAATTTAGAATCCCCAAACATTAGAATTCGAAGAGCCTTTGAGTATAATTTAATCCAACCCCCTCCATTTTACAACTGAGAACAGTGAGCATAACTACACACATATAACCTGTATTGAATTGCTTGCCTTCTCAAAGAGGATGGGTGGGGAGGGAAAAAGGGAGAGAATTTAGAACTCAAAGTTTTAAAACAAATGTTAAAAAATATGGTTTTGACATATGACTGGGAAATAAGATATACAGTATGGGGTATAGAAATCTACCTTGCCCTACAAGAAAGTGAGGGGGAAGGGGACAAGGCAGGGGATGATAGAAGGGAGGGAAGACGGGGGGGGGGGGGGGGGGGGGATAAGAAGAGAATGCATGCCATCTGGGATGGGGGGGAGGGGAGAGATGGGGAGAAAATTTGGAACTCAAAATCTTGTGGAAATGAATGTTGAAAACTAAAACTAAATTAATAATGAAAAAAAGAGAGAGCACAGTGAGGTCCAGAAGGGTGAAGTTACTTGACAAAGGCTGTACAACTATTGTGTGACTGAGGCAGACCTCACACCCAGGTCCTCTAACATGAAGCCTAACCACTCTTTCTGCTACTTTGCCACTCTGTTACTCATTTATATTTATTTTAATTGACATTTAACGACTGAGTAATCTTTAGCACGATGTAGCTAAGATGTATTGAGTTCATTTGTAAACAGTACAGATCATCTTGTCCTCAAGGACTTTCTCAGCTCTCTAACATTTTCACAGCACCCCAGGAGGCAGCCTAACATGGTAATTCTCATTTCAATCTCTTCCAGATGGAATGATGGAAAGCTGGTTTACACACACAGTTCAGTCAGTGTGTTTTAGGGGCTCCCAATCCATTCTAAAGCAAAAGCTCTTTTTCAATAGAAAACTATTGGTAGTGGCATTGTGTGCATACACAAATCTAGTTGCTTTGCTTTGTAAGGAAGAATCAAGAGAGGGATTCTTTGACCCTAGATGATAGTTATTTTGATTGGTTAACTTCAATACTAAAGAGCTGCTAAATTTTTATTTTATTTGTTTCCTCTGCCAAGGAGAATGATTTTTGAACTAGAAAGGGCTGAACAAGAATGGTTAAGATGTAATTGAAGAGAGGCAACTTAGTGGACTGGCTTTGTAATTATGAAGACTTGGGCTCAGGTTCTATCTTTGACACATACTAAATGGGTAATAATGAACACTTCAGTCATTTAAGCTTTCAGTGCCCCAGGTAGCTAACTCTAAGACTGTCGATGACAAATTAGTACAGCTTTGCATCACTTGTGGGAATTTGTACACCAGTATTTTCTTTTTTCTTCTTTTTGGAGAGGGGAAGGTAGGGCAGTTGGGGTTAAGTGACTTGCCCAAGGTCACATGGCTAGCTTTGTGTTAAGTGTCTGAGGCTGCATTTGAACTCAGGTCCTCCTGACTCTAGGGCTGGTGCTCTATTCATTGCACCACCTGGCCACCCCAGTACACCAGCATTTTCTTACACCAGTGAAATAAACTACAAGATTGAGGAGGTGTGACTAGAGAGGAGTTCATTTGAAAAATATCTGAATATTTTAGTAGTCTACAAACAATATGGGTCAACATATGCCATATGATATGGCAGCCAAAGAAGCTACAACCTTAGGCTGCATTAATATAGACTATAGGGTCCAGGGCTAGGGAGGTATTCTACACTACTCTGCTTTGGTCAAATCACAACTGGAGTATTCTATTAAGTTGTGAGTTGCATGTTTTAGGAAGGACAGTGATAAACTGGAAAGCATCAACTAGAATGGTGAAGGGCCTTCAGATCATGTCCTATGAAGAACAGCTGAATGAATGAGGTAATGTTTCACTTGTAGAAGACTCGAGGGAGATATAGTTATCCTCAAGTATTTGAGGGGCTGTTACATAGAAGAGGGATTGAATTTACTCTGTTTGGTACTAAAGACTCAACTATGCCAGGTACAGTGAATAGAAGTTGCAAAGGGGCAAATTTAGGCCTTATGTAGGGAAAATTTCCCAATAATGAGACCTATCTCAAAGTGGAATAAGCTGGCTTGACAGTGGGGTTTCTTCCGTGCTAGAGTTCCTCAAACAAAGGCTGGATGACCACTTGTTGGGTATGGTAGGGGGTAGTCATGTTTGTGAATGGGTTGGACTAGAAGATCTCTGAATTGCCTTCCATCTTTGAGATCCTGTAATTCTTCACGGATGAGATGACGGATGGGAAGATGGAGATCCTGAGGGACAAGTGAGTTATGTTATATTGCCTGTTGCTGGATATCCTTTCTGAGGAAAGAGGGATTGAGATCAGAAAAGGAGGATACGTTATGCATCTCTAGGCTGAATCTGCATGTCATTTTACTCAAATTCTCCACTTTCATAGCTACTATGTGTCCAGATACTGAAGCAAGATGTGACCCAACTATAGATCCACATGTACACATATGGGAAAACAGACATGCCACTCAATTCCTGGCTGCCTCTTCTAGAGGATCACATCATCCAGGACCAACCAGAGTAAAAAAAAATATCAAGGGAAATAGGAAGCAACATCATACCAGCACTGTAGTAAGAATTGCTATAAGCTCTTCAGAGCCTTACCTCACTATTCATTTTTTTATTCCCTAATGCACTTCTCAGACATATCACAAAGCAGGACTGACTTGAGAATCTTGGAAAAATTTGTAATCATTGGTCCTAGTGTGGACTTTTTCTTTTCTGACTGAAGTGTGGACAAAATTTCCATATCTTATTCTTGATGCTTAACTCAAGATATGTTTCTTTGCAATCATATCTTTTGTAACACTTATCTTCCTTGTAATAACCCTCCTCAATATGCTACTTCAGGAAGAAGACCATGGATTTTTAGGATATTTTTTGGAAATGCCTGACCTCTACCTATTCTTATCTTCATGACTGTTATCTTTCTATACTATAAATTATTTCATTTCCTGCTTTGTCACTGATAGGAATCTAGAATCTTCTGTACTTCATATTCTTTCTACAAGCCAAGGTATGTGGGGGTTTGTCCTTCCTACTGTTGTCATAGGGATTATGGAGACTTATGCAGCTTTTAGGAACGTGATATGCAATGCTGGAGGATTTTTTCCAGGGCTTCAATAACCCTATTTCCTATATGGCACTGGTTTTAAATGTTAGTTGAAAATAAAGCCCCCTGAATAATGCTTATGCAAATTTGTAAGACATAACCATAGTAATGAAGATAGTTGTATAATCTAAGGTTGAAGGTAGAGCCTATCAAATGAAAAAGACAGGAGAGTTTTCATGGCAGGAAGTACTTAGGGTCATCTCCCAGTTCTAATAGGGATTCAGCTCTCTTTGCCAGTTCTCCCACTCTCAGGTGATTTCTATGGTTGAACTTGGTTTGCACACAGTCCTATCTGTACATAATAATAGCTCGCTTTTCTATAGCCCTTTAAGGTTTGCAAAGTACTTTACACATGTTGTCATTTGATTCTCAATAGCCCTGTGGGCTATGACTGTCCACATTTAACAGAAAAGGAAACTAAGAACCTTGTCCAGGGCCTTATAGCTAATAAGTGTCTGAGGCAGGATTCAAACTCAGTTCTTGATTCCAAGTCTCATGCTATATCCACTGTATCACTTGACTCTTTTCATGTCAATCCTATACTTCTAAAGCAGGCAATGCTATGTCCTTCTAATATAGACCGTGCAGGGGTGCAGAGGATTACCACATGCAAACTGAAACTGGAACTGTTTGAGTGTGGAGGGCATCGGGTAGTTGTAATGAGACTTGGTCATGGGCCAGAATTCTGCCCTATCCTGCTGTGGATTTGTGGTATAGCATAGCATAGCATAGCAACTGTTTAATCTCTTGGATTACTCCTCCTATTTGACCATCAATCAATGCTATGTATGCAATTGTGAAGAGCAAGTGAACTTTTAATATTTTATGGAAGTTCCTTTAGAATTTTCTCAAAAATTGCAACCTTCAGTTTGAAAGGCTTTGCCTTGGAAACCTGTGTAATTTAATTTGGGAAGCACAAGACAATTTTAAGCATGGAGTCAGATGGCAAATTTGTAAGAAACACTCATAGTAATGAAGATGCTTGTATAATCTAAGGATGGAGGTAGAGCCCATAAAAAAATCAGTCTATACTCTACTTGGAACTGAGATTTCTGGGAAAACAACCAGTTTTATAGCAGATTCTGTCACTTTTGCTGGGACTTCTTAGTACAGGGTCACAGTGAGTGTCCCTTTATATAGTGACCGATGAATGAATTTCAGAGGGTTCAGAGAAAGAATAGGTAGTAACCCATGGTATAGAATTCTACGGAGGAAGCCACCCCAAGAAAGTTGGGAAACTAATTAAAATAAACATCGAATCTCGAAGACTTTACATTGAAGAGGAAGGGGAAATTGAGAAAACTATCTATATATAGGACAGTGCTGCTTGTGAATATCTGCCAAACTAGTTACCATGGAGAGCAGCTACAATATAGGAAGAATAGCTATAGCACATACCCAGAAATTCACCAGGGACAAAAATCTAAGAAAGAAGTTAGCAAGAAAACCATGTTTATACAAAAATTTCCATAGTATCAACAAGAAACTGTGAAGTAATCCTAGTGAAAGGAGGCAAATTTGGCATTATAGGGATAATAAATAGAGAGTACTGTAAACAGCTCCTGGTCTTCTTGGGCAATTAGGTGCTGGGGCATATGGCTGTCACTCATATACTCTTCTCCCCCCCCCTCACTTTTTCAGCCTCTTGTTTTTGTCTTAATACCCCACCCTGCTGCCATGCCAATCCTTTCTTTATGTAGAGTAGGAAACTGTGGATATGGCATCAGGTGGTGAATTCATAAGAAATGATCCACAGTAATGAAGATGGGGTTGTGAAGTCTAAGAATCATAGCAGACTCATCTCAAAATCAAAACTCAAATTCTCTATGCAATTAATATCTTTGATGCAAAGGATCATTGTTTTAATAAGCAGTTTAGTAGATTAAAGGACTATATAAGCAGAGAATTAATCACATGGCCTTGTATAGAAGGAATAGGTTATGCAAAAGAGGGGCAGTGTGGGGGGCTAGGATTGTATATTAAGAAGATATGTGATGAAATTAAGGGTCAATTAGAGCACTGGAGTGTGTGGAGAACATTTAGGTGAAATTCAATGGATGTAGGAGTAGTAATGATATTTTTGTGTGTTGAGTAGGGTATCTGGTAAGAAAGAAGAAATAGATGAGGAACCAGATCAAAAGTCTGTCACAGAGGTCTTGAAATATTGATGGGGAGACTTCAAATATCTGGAAATCTACTGGGCTTCTGTTTGTCAAATGAACACCAGTTCATTTCTTGTCTTGGCATAATAGTAACAGTAATTGTATTTTAATAGTACTTTAATGTCTGTAAATTATAATATTATAATATAATAAATTATAATAATTGTAATATCTCCTTTTATCCTCAAAACAGCCCTAGGAGATAAGTCCTCTTATAATCCCCATTTTACAGATGAGAAAACTGAAGCAGACAGAGTTTAAGTAACTTGCCCAGTCATACATTTAGTAAGTGTCTGAGGCTGAATTTGAACTAAAGTCTTCCTCATTCAAGGTCAAGAACTCTATCCACTGTGATGCCTACCTGAATCACAAATATGATATATTAAGTATTTTGTCCTTAAAAGATAGGAGGTGCCATGCTCAGATGGTATACTGCTTCAAAGTACATGAAATTTCCATTGTTGGTGAGAATTGTCACTTGGGTACCCTACCTCTTCCAAATGATCCCATATTGCCAGGCTTGCCTTAAATATACTATTCATTCCTGCATTGTTCCCCTCCATGGCTATTTAAAAAAAAAATTTTGCTTTTAAGTATCTAGAGCAGGCATGGCCAGTGAGGCTGCTTTTTAGATGAAAATTGATCAAACTGCTTACTTTGTTCTGACATTTCAGATCTCATTATGCAGTGCTCTCTGGTATTGGCATCCAAGTACTCTGCTTTCCTTAACCCAAATGTTGACTTCGTTGCCCAGCTGCTCACCTTGCCATTGCTTCTTTAGAGAAGTTCTCAGTACATTTCTAGAGGGCAGATTTCTTTGCTCCCTCCTCATCTTGTGGGAAGAAATGATCCTCAGAACAAATCTTCATTTTTGATTTTGGAAGAAAAAGGAAATACATTTGAAACAGCTTAGCACTTTGGGGAGACTAGGTGGCACAGTGAATAGAGCACTGAGCCTAGAGTCAGGAAGACATTTCTTTCTGAGTTCAGATCTGGTCTCAGACATTTGCTAGCTGTGTGACCCTGGGTAAATCACTTTACCTTATTTGCCTCAATTTCCTCCTCTGTAAAATGATCTGGAGATGGAAATGGCAAAACACTCCATTATCTTTGCCAAGAAAACCCCTAATGAGTTCACAAAGAGTTAGACACAACTGAAAAGTAGTTTAAGAATAGGGATGAAGGAATTACAAAGAACGACTTTGTGGTTGCATCAACTCAATGAAGTCCAAGGTTTTTAATGTAAAAAAGAAATCTGGTAAGATTCTACTTTTTTCATGTTCATTGAGAGCAAGTTTTGTCTATCACAGATCCATCTCCCCAAAGCACCACCTCTGTAGTCCTAGGATACTGCCCTCATGACACTTTATTCACTTCAGGACACTTTGGACTTGACAGATAAGCAGTAGCCATTTCTTTAGTATTTCACAAGGTGACAAAGTTACTCTCTGCCTCAGTAAAGTTTTTGCCTTTAGAAATGATAGCACTAGGAGTGAAGTAGAAAGTTGATGACAGATGGATATAGTTACCTGGGTCATATTCCCCTGGCAAAACCTCAGCCCTACTCTGTGCCTTTGAACTTGAAGGGAGGCTGAGAGGCAACCTCTCCTTAATACGGGCACCATATTACCAGGACAAACTTTAGTGTTAAACCCCCTTCCCATACATTGCTTCCCATGAAATGCCCATCTATTTTCTGATTCTTGAAGTGATGATACATTTTTTTCATTTAGTCCTTTGCTTGTTTTGTGTTTGTCCTTTGTTTATGAAGAGGACCCTGGCATCAGGGGAAGTAATGATATGACTTTCAGTTGACTTTGATTTGAGTGAGAGAGGCCTTTGCATGGTCATCAGCCTCACTTTCTCCTGCAGAGCCATCTCAATCTGGTGACCAGACAGATATTCATCAGGATGACTGGAGATGGCCCAGGATGCAATGGGAGACCTGGCTCTTTTAGGCTAAGCCCTTTTTATGTATTCACTCAGAGTGAGGCAATGCCCATTCAGTGAATAGTCTTCAATAAGTAGTGAGTCTGGGGATGGCCCTTTTAATTAGAAAAAGAAGGGGTGGTGAGGTGGTGCAGTGAATAAAGCACTGCTCCTGGAGTCAGGAGGACTGGAGTTCAAATCTAGCTTCAGACACTTAACACTTACTAGCTGTGTGACCTTGGGCAAGTCACTTAACCCCAATTGCCCTGCCTTGCTCCCTCCAAAAAAGCAAAAACAAAAATAAGTAATTAGAAAAAGAAAAAAAATCAAGGTGGGAGGGGAAGACCCTTGAGGTTGCTGTTCCAAAAAGAAACAGTTACCATTGACATTCACTCTAGGCCGGAGGGCCCCAAATATAGCCAAAGTGAAATGTTTAACACAGTTTGTGAGATATTTCATTTTGTATAAGGAAAATGCAAGAAATGGTATGATCTGGTGGAGAGTCAGCTTTGGAGTCAGGACTGCCTGGGTTCAAGTTTTCCATTGACACATACTATCAATGTGGCCAGGGACAAGTCACTTAACTTGCCAGTGTTTCAGGTAACCTTCTAAAGCTACTGATTACAGATGCCTATAACTGCATCAATAGAGGGAGTTAAAACATACCAATGAAGTCATATATCTGGAAGGAAAAAAAAAAGGAGAAATGTGAATGCACTTATCTCTCTCTGAATTGCAACCCAAGGGGTCCAAGTGCGCCCTAAATTGGGAGGCTTCATTTTCCACCAACATCCTGGGGACAAGCTTAATCACATAGTCTTCTCTGTCTAGCTAAGATTTTCAGCACCCACAGAATTATTTTCACCTTCTCCCACCAGTGAGTCATCTTTAGAGACTGCTTCCCTTTGGCAGAAGGTGGGATGAGAAGACTGGGGGAGGTGTGAAACCTGTTTCCATCCCTTCCAATGAAAATGACAAAGCAGTTTCTAAAAAACCATGTCTTATTTGAGGCAGAGCAGTTGCATAGATAACTCCTGGCCTGGGAGTTTGATCACTGGACTCTTTCTCTTGCTTGAATAAATACCTGGGCGCACAGTATGACTCATGTGTGCTCTTCTTTCTTTCGGGTTAGAAAAACTGACAATCATCTTGAATTTGTGTGTTGAGTGTTTAGAGGTCCTTGTATATTGTCTGTTGTCTTCTGTTATACGGAAATAATTTTAAAGACATACCAAATGCTATGTGATATCAATAATAGGTGCTACATACAAAAAACACAAAAGATTTGTGTTATTATTGAAATAATTAAATTGCTTCTCTTTTTTTCCCTCAAGGATTTATGGCAGGAATATTAACTTGGGGCCCATGAACTTATTTTTTAAATTATATTTTGAAAACTATTTCAGAATGCTTCATTTTCTTTGTAATTCTTTATATTTTTATCTTGTGAATTTCAAAACATTATTCTGAAAAGAGGTCCATAGGCTTCATCAGACTGCTAAAGAGGTCTATGACACAAGAAAGGTTAAGAATCCCTCATTTTTGTGTCCTAGCTCTCTGGCAACTATCTTTCTGCCCACCTCCCATTGTAGCTTCAGACTGCAAAGGACCCTTTGAGGTCAACTATTTCAACCTCCTTTTAGAGTTGAGGGACCTGCGGTTCAGAGATGCTATGACCGTTCCCCACAGTAAGTGTCCCCACAGGATTTGAACCCTCATTTTCCAAGTCCAAATCCAGCACTCTTTCCATTGTATCGTGCTGATTTCCCAGTATTTTACTTAGTATATTTTTTTCTAGCTTGGGGCCTAAATCCCCATTTCTGTGTCTATTTTTATCATTATGATCAAAGGACTTTTAAAGAGCTATAAAGAGCCACAGACTACAGCGGGAGAAAACCAATCTTAGTTCTGATAAACATAAGAGGTTGAGGAAGGGCAGAGTTTTGCTCGGCAATGTGTCTTCTCTGAAAGAGATGCTCAGTCAAGGCACATGCTTTGATACTGGAGAAAAAAAGAACGAGGTGTGTTCTACCATGGTAGTCTAGCCCTTTCTCTTTAAAATGAGGTTATCTCCTTTATGCAAGGGAATTTGACTAATTCTAATTGAGATCTCTTTTAGATGGAGTGCTAAATTATTCATCCGCAGGCAAAAATGGAAAGATTCCAGTCCCAGAGCAGTTCTAGTTGAACTTGCATATGCCCATTTGTCAAGGTTTAAGGGGCCTTTGGATAGCTCAGGGCTTTGGAAATAGGATGTGGAACCTTTCACCTACATGGAGACAGGCTGGGTATTGTCTGATGGCTGAGTTATTCAAACAGTCAGTGGTTTACTGTGTACAGTTTCTATGCAGGGCTTAGGTGAGAGGTTTTAGCACCACAGAAATTAGATTTGGTTGTGTGTTCTTGTTGACTTGGCCCTCCCCCTCATTTCACATGGTCATTATAAAGGTGCTGGGGGTATAAGAAGTCTTCTGTGGGGGTCCAGATTTCTCATGCTTTCTGCATGTGAGCAGGGAGTTACAGCATAACATTTTAAGTAGTGATAATATATACAATTTTATATTTGAACTCTGGCAATTCCACTTATGAAGATGTGTGTTGTCAGGGTGAATTAGTGCTTGGGAGAGCCTGGGTATATGCTTTTGCTTATTTTTCACCTTTTGTCATTACAGTCCTTTTTGCACTCCTCACCTTTGTTTCAGAAAATTCTTTATAAGATATCTTTGGCTATCAGTCTCACCAGAAGAATACTCTTGAGTGATTTGTGATGCTGATGCTTTGGGAATTGAGGACATCATTAATATATTATTATTGTAATTCTTATGATGATGACTATTATCATCTATGCCATCTGGAATCCAGCATTTCTCTTCGGTATCAGTAAATCAGCAAGGATTTCAAAACAACTATTTCATCAATGGAGAAGCTACTTCAGAAGTCACTATTGCAGACAATGGTGAGATCTCAGAAGGTACAAAACAACAGTGAGCTCAAGGTGAGGGGAAAAAAATCAGTTCATATCACTATAGTGTCACCCAACATAATTATCCAGCAATGGGCCAGTTATCTCCAACTCTGTGCCTCCAATTAAGATTTTCCCATATCAACTGCTGCCTGCCTTGTCAATCCCTCCTGCACAACATCCTTCTGTCTTCTCTCCAGTCACATGGAGAGTCACAATCTAGTTCAATCCATCAGGCTGGATAGAACAGAGGTGCTAAATTGTAGTGCAAGACTCCCTCGAGCAGGCAGAATCTGATTGAAATGCAATTGGGAAGTGTTTAATAAAATAAAAATACAACGCAATATAGGTAATGTTAATTTATGGTTTTCTAGATCAGTATGTGGATCAGCAGGGATCTGTTCCTATTTGAGTTTCACATCACTGGTTTAGAGCATTGGGCCAAACCAAGTGGCACAGTTTAGCAGGGATAGATGTTAAAGCCTCACATTTGGATAAAAAAAAACAAAACTTGGGTGCTAAATGGGCAAAACTTGGCTAGAGGACATTTAATCTGAAAAAGGTCTGGGGGAGGTAGAGCATTGCAACCTCAATGAATCAAAAATCCAATGTGATTTCAGGGTGCCAAGATACAGGAATGGGGAGGGAGGGTATATGAATATATAGTATATATATACTGCCATACAGTGCTCTGATCAGATAATACTATTTTCAGTTCTGAGTACCATATTAAAAAAAATCTTTTATTCACTTATTTTTAGTTTTCTACATTCATTTCCACAAGATTTTGAGTTACAAATTTTCTCCCTGTCTTTCTCCTACCCTCACCCCAAGATAGCAAGTCTACTGAATATCCCTTCCCCCAATCTGCTCTCTCTTATATCCTCCTCCATGCCCCCCCCACCCCAATTTTCTGGTAGGGCAAGATGGATTTCTATACCCCAGTGCCTATATATCTTATTTCCCAGTTTCATGTAAAAAGCAATTTTTAAACATTTGTTTTAAAAACTTTGATATCTATATTTTTTCCCTTCTTCCCTCCTCACCCACCCCCACTGGGAAGACAAGCAATTCAACATAGGTTATATGTGTATAGTCACACAAAACATTTCCATAGCAGTTATATTGTGAAAGACTAATTAGATTTCCCTCCATCCTATCCCATCCCCCCACTTATTCTATTTTCTCCTTTGACCCTGTCCTTTTTCAAAAGTGTTTGCTTCTAACTACCCTCTCTCCCAATCTGTCCTCCCTTCTATAATCCCCTCGCTCATCCCCTTCCCCCATACTTTCCTGTAGGGTAAGATACCCAATTGAGTATGTATGTTATTACCTCCTTAAGCTAAATTCAATGAGAGTAAGGTTGATCCATTCCCTTTCACCTTCCTGCTCTTCCCCTCCTTTGTAACAGTTTTCTCTTGCTTCTTTTATATGGGATAATTTATCCTTTTCTATCTCTTTCTTTCTCCTTCTCCCATTATATTCCTCTCTTACCTCTTAATTTTATTTTTTAGATATCATCCCTTCCTATTCAACTCATCCTGTGCCCTCTGTCTATGTATACATGAACACATCCACATACTCACATATGTATTTATACACACACCCCCTCCTATACATGCATATGGGTATACATATATGTGTATATATATGTGTGTGTGTGTGTATATATATATATATATATATATATACTGAGAAAAGTCTCATGAGTTACAATGATCATTTTTCCACGTAGGAATATAAATAGTTCAACTTTAATAAGTTCCTTATTTCTTTTTCCTGTTTACCTTCTCATGTTTCTCTTGCTTCTTGTATTTGACAGTCAAATTTTCTGTCTAGCTCTGGTTTTTTTCCATCAAGAATACTCGAAAATCCTCTATTTCACTGAATGATCATATTTTGCCCTGAAGCATTATACTCAGTTTTGCTGGGTAGGTGATTCTTGTTTATAATCCCAGCTCCTTGGACCTCTGGAATATCATATTCCAAGCCTTTTGATCCCTTAATGTAGAAGGTGTTAGATCTTGTGTTATCCTGATTCTGTTTCCACAATACTCAAATTGTTTCTTCTTCTTCACAGCTTGTAATATTTTCTCCTTGACCTGGGAACTCTGGAATTTGGCTATGATATTCCTAGGGGTTTTCTTTTTGGGATCTTTTTCAAGAGGTGATCAATGAATTCTTTCAATTTCTATTTTGCCCTTCGGTTCAATAACATCAGGGAAATTTTCCTTGAGAATTTCTTGAAGGATGATTTCTAGGCTCTATTTTTG
Source organism: Petaurus breviceps papuanus (assembly GCF_028583685.1). Lineage (NCBI taxonomy): Eukaryota > Metazoa > Chordata > Mammalia > Diprotodontia > Petauridae > Petaurus > Petaurus breviceps. Next base: position 60,917,726 of record NW_027186296.1, on the reverse strand, counting down.
ATCATGGCTTTCAGGTAGTCCAATAATTTAAAATTATCTCTCCTTCATCTATTTTCCAGGTCAATTGTTTTTCCAATGAGATATTTCACATTACCTTCTATTTTTAAAAATTTGTTTGGATCTGTTTTATAGTATCTTGATTTCTCATAAAATCATTAGTTTCCATTTGCTCCAACCTAATTTTGAAAGAATTATTCCCTTTAGTAAGTTTTTGAAATTCCTTTTCCATCTGGCCAATTTGACTTTTTAAGGCATTCTTTTTCTCCTTGGCTTTTTGGGCCTCTTTTGCCATTTGAGTTAGTCTATTTTTAAGGCATTATTTTCTTCAGTATTTTTTTTTGTATCTCCTTTAGCAGGCTGTTGACTTGCTTTTCATGATTTTTCTTGCACCAATCTCCTTTCTCTTCCCAATTTTTCTTGCACTTCTCTTACTTGATTTTCAAAATCCTTCTTGAGCTCCTCCATGGCCTGTAACCAATTCATATTTTTCTTGGAAGCTTTTGATACAGGAGTTTTGACTTTATTGTCTTCTTCTGGTTCCATATTTTGATACTTTTTGTCCCTCAAAAAGGATTCTATGTTTTGATTGCACTTCCTCTGCTTGCCAATCTTGCTAGCCAATTACTTGACTTTTGAGCTCTTTGCCATGGTAGGACTCTGCTTCCAGAGTGGTGAGAGCTGTGTCCCAGATTGCTTGGGTTTTCACAAATGTTGTCAGGGCTATGAGGATTGTGCCCTCTCTACAGCCACCACAAGCTCTGGCACACTGGCCACACATCCCAAGACCACCTTCCAGGACTGTGACCCACATCCAAGCAGATCAAAGCAAGAGTGATTACACTCTGAATGTTTGTTTGGTCCCCTTATGGGGACCAAGCCAGAGATCTGGAGGCAGCCATGCCACACAGCAACAGCTGCAGCCCCCTGCCTCCGTCACTTCTTGCCTGGGGCAGGGGCCAGACCACACTCTTTCATCACACATTTCTAACAGAGTTCCCCACTGACCTTTTCCTTTTCCTTTGGCATTTGTGGGTTAGAAGTCTGGAAACTGCCACAGCTGCTGGTGATTCACTCTCCTGAAGTCTGCTCCAGCCATTCTGTGCCCTGGGTCTGGTACCATGCTGCTCACACGGGGCTGCTCAGCCCCCAGTCTGTTGTTATAGACCCTTCCTTTCAGCCTGCCAGGCTACCTTCAGTAGGAGATTTGTTTCTCTCTGTCACTTTGTGGGTTCTGTAGCTCTAAAATTTGTTTAGAGTCATATTTTACAGGTATTAGATGTGGTTGGTGTGGGAGCTTAAGCAAGTTCCTGCTTTTCATCTGCCATCTTGGCTCTGCCCCTGGGTTCCATATGCTGAGTAGGACACTGGGTGACTGGAGATCATCCAGAAGAAGGTGACCAGGTGATGAAAGACCTTGAGATGAGCCCTTATGAGAACTGGCTAAAAGAAATGGGAATATTAAGCCTGAAGAACAGAAGACTTAGCTGGGGACCTGATTGTTATCTTCAAGGTTGTAAAAGATTTTCATGTTAGAAGGAAGGAAAGAAGGAAACAAGCATACTTTTAATAAGTGCTTCCTATAGGCCAGGCACTGTGCTAAGCACCTTTTACAACTGTTATCACATTTGACCTTCATAACAACCCTGGGAAGGTAGGTGCTATTTTTAATCATCATTTTACAGTTGAAGAAACTGAGGTTGACAGAGGTTAAGTTACTTGCCCAGAATCATTCAGCTAGTCAGTGTCTGAGACAGGATTTGAATTCCTGAGTGCAGGTCCAACACTCACTCTGTACACTGTGATAGCTAGAAACCTCAAACTTGCATAGAAGATAATTACACTTGTTAAACTTGGTTGGGCTCCAGAGGGCAGAGCTATGGTGGAAATAGCAGAAGGGCAGATTAAGACTTGAGGTAAGGAACATGGAACTTCTCCCCTGTCTCAACCTCCAGCAGCTATTTCCTCCTTCTCTAAACTTAGGTTATATCTATTCTATATGTATCTCGTATATAATTACTAATGTACATGTTGTTTCCTTCAATAAAACATAAGCTCCTTGAGGATGGGTGCTTTTTCTTTGTATCTTTAAGACTTAGCACACGGCCTGACACATACTTAGTGCTTAATCAATGTTGCTGATTAGTTGGGTGTATGGGAGGGGGCATTTTTGTTCAGGAAGGATTAGATTGCATGATATCTAAGGTTTCTTCCACTGTGAGATTCATTGATTCTCGAGAAAGAAGTGCTGTGATGAAAGCAGCATTTTCAGTTATTCTGACAATGGCATGTAGGATGGATTGGAGGATAAGCCAAAATGATTAGGACACAACTAAGGAGACAATCCAATCTTAAGGTGATCAAGGCCTGGGTAAGGGGTAGGTGCAATGGAGATTGAAAAGTCTTTTATCTTTCCAACTTATCCTCTAGAGAAATAACCAATAAGTGCCAAAGTAGCCTACCTAAGTCCCATGTCTGACCATGCTGCTTGCCTGTTTTGGAGTCTTCAATGGATCACTATTTTTTCTAGGATAAAATACAACCCCCATAGTCAGACATTTAAAACCCACTACCATCTGTTTCTTACCTGTCCAGGCTTATTTCATATTATTCCCTTTTACAACTTTCTATTACAGCCAAACAGTCCTACTGATTTGTTCTCTGAATTTGGCATTCTATCCTCTTCCTTTCTGCCTTTAAGTAGTCTGTCCTCTCACAAGTCATGACATCACCTTCCTGATGCCATGGTCCTCTTCAAAAATGAAGGACAAACAAGAAGTCTGGGCTCCATTCTTTAGCTTCTATCAAGTTTGAAGTCACTTCTCATGTAGAGCCTTTTCTCTTTTACCCTTTTTATGTACCCCTTCCTCCTTTACTTGCTAACTACTTTGTCTCTGCTCAAATTACCTCACTTTCACTTACATAATTATGACTAATCATTCTCTCCATCAATCCAGAGAGGCTTAGGCAAATGCCAGGCTTGAGCTCTGGGTTACACTTATACATGTCCATTTTGCATCCACTTAACAGAATATAGGCTCCTTGAGGGCAGGGTCTGCTTTTTATTTCCCACCTTTTATCTCTAGTGCCTAGCACAGTACTTTGAATTTAATAGGGACTTAACCAATGTTTATTGAGTTGAATTGAATCTAAGACAGAGTTCAAAAGCAAAATATGACAGGACTTGGTAGCAGATTGGATTTATGGGACAGGGGAGAGGGAAGAGTAACAGCTGACTTTTAATTTCTATAACTAATTTCACTTCTAAGCTAAAGATCATAATTTTTATTTATTTTTAAATTTCTGGTAAGAATAGCTATCAAAACACGTTTTGTTTACTCCTAATTTTATATGCCCTAATATAGGACCATCTCCATTAAAAACAACAATGAAACAAAAACCCAAAAGTTTGATATTAGCTTTAGATTTTTTGAAAACAGACATCAAATGTAAGCTGCTATTCAATTGTCATCTTCAGGCTAATTCTGGCAACAAATAAGACTTTCAGCAATTTAGGTATGTAAAGGTGAGAGCCAAAGATAACATAGCATAGTTCTTATCTCTAAAGAGCTTGCAAATGTTTATGTAGGTGGGGGAGGAATCAAGATGGCCAAGTAGAAACAGGACTTCTGTGGGGCTCCAGCTTCCACTTCCCCCAATTCATGTAAAAGGTGACTCTAAAGAAACTTTGGAGCTACAGAACCCACAAAATGAAACAGAGAAGCTAACCTCCTACTGAGGACAGCCCTGCAGGCTGGCAGGGAACAGCCAGCAAAGTGCTCTGGGAGCCAAGCCCAGCTCCACTGGAGCCTGAGGTTTTAGCCCCAGGGTGGGCCTGACTAGCCAACAGCAGCTGTGGCATTTTCCAGAATTATCAACCCATAGATGCTAAGGACAAAGTGAGAGGTAAGTGCAGTGTGGACTTTGGAATCCAGTAGTTGGGAGTGCATAGGCTTTCTCCCCTGGGGAGAGAAGCAGCTGAGGCCCAGCGGCTGTGCAGCCACAGCCACACATGGCTGCTTCAGCTCCTGGCCTGCAGACTGTAGGGAGACCAAGTGACCAGTCTGATGGGTAATCGCTCTTGCTTTAACCTGCTTGGATCTGGATTGCAGTCTAGGGTGGAAGTCCTGGGGTGTGTGTCCAGCTTGCCAGAGCATGTGGAGGCTTCAGAGAGGGCATCCAACTGATACCTTCAGCAGTTGAGAAAACCCCAGCATTTGGCATAAAGCTCCCCTGTCTGGTAGCAGAGTCCTACTGTGGCAAAAAGTCCCAAAGTTAAGCAATTGAGTGGCAACATGAGCAAATGAGGGAATCAAAGTAAACAGAGCAACCCAACTTTATACTCCTACTTTGGGGGACAAAAAGGATCAAAGCATGGAACAGGAGGATGACAGTGAAGTCAGAACTCCTGCACCCAAAGCTTCAAAGAAAAATTTGAGCTAGTTACAGGCCATAGAGTACCTTAAGAAGGATTTTGAAATGCAAATAAGAGAAGTGGAGGAAAAATTGGGAAGAGAAATGAGAACTATGCAAGAAAATCATGAAAAGAGAGTCAACAACCTGACTGAAGAAAATAATACCTTAAAAAAATAGATTAACTCAAATGGCAAAAAAAAAGACTAACTCAAAATTGGCTCAAAAAGCCAATGAGGATAAGAATGTCTTAAAAAGCCAAATTTGCCAGATGGAAAAAGAATCTCAAAAGCTCACTGAAGAGAATCATTCCTTCAGAATTAGATTGGAGAAAATGGAAGCTAGTGACTTTATGAGAAATCAAGATACTATTAAACAGATCCAAACAAATGAAAAAAGAGAAGGCAATGTGAAATATCTCACTGAAAAAAACCACTGACCTGGAAAATAGATCCAGGAGAGATAATTTAAAAATTACCGGACTACCTGAAAGCCATGATCAAAAAAAGAAGCTAGAAATCATCCTTTAAGAAATTCTCAAGGAAAACTGTCCTGATGTTTTAGAACCAGAGGGCAAAATAGAGTTTGAAAGAATATACCAATCACCTCCTAAAAATATCTGAAAAAGAAAACTCCTAGGAATATTATATTGTCAGGTTTCAGAATTCCCAGATCAAGGATAAAATATTACAAGCAGCCAGGAAGAAACAATTTGAGTATTGTGGAAACACAATCAGGATAACACAGGTATCAGGATAACACTGAGGTATCGAAGGGCTTGGAATATGTTATTCCAGAGGGCAAAGGAGCTGAGATTAAAACCAAGAATTACCTACCCAGCAAAACTGAGTATCATGTTTCAGGGGAAAATATGATCATTCAGTGGAATAGAGGAATTTCAAGCATTTTTTTAAAAGCAATCAGGGTTAAGTAACTTGCTCAAGGTTACAAGGCCAGTTATTTCTGGGTGTGGTGCTAAGTATCTGAGCCTGGATTTGATCCCCAAATCATCCCGACACTGGAGCCAGTGCTCTTACTCTCTGAGCCACCTGGCCGTCCCAAAAAACCAGAGTTGAATAGAAAATTTGACATTCAGATACAAGAAGCAAGAGAAGCATGATAAGGTGAACAGGGAAAAGAAATCATAAGGAACTTATCAAAGTTGAACTATTTACATTCCTACATGGAAAAAATGATAATTGTAACTGATGAAACTTTTCTCAGTATGAAAATAGTTGAAGAGAATAGAAATATATATGGGTCAACCTTATTCTCATTGAATTTGGCTCAGGGAGTGAATGACATACACATTAAATAGGGTATCTCACCCTACAGGAGAGTAGGGGGGGGGAAGGGAATGAGAGGGAGGATGATGGAAGGAAGGGCAGGCTAGGGGGGAGGGAAGTTGGAAGCACCCACTTTTGAAAAGGGACAGGATCAAAGTAGAGACTAGAACAAGTGGGAGGTGGGATAGGAGGGAGGGAAATATAGTCAGTCTTTTACAATATATCCACTATGGAAATGTTTTGCATAGCTACACATGTACAACTTGCTCATCTTCCTAGTAAGGGTGGGTGACAAGGGAGGAAGGGAATGAAACTGGAATTCAAAGTTTTAAAATCAAATATTAAAAAGATATATATATATATACTATTATTAATATTATTTTACATATAACTGGGAAATAAGATATACAGGCACTGGGGCATAGAGATCCACCATGCCCTACTGGAAAGTCGAATGGGGTATGGAAGAAGATATGGGAGAGAGCAGATTAGAGGAGGGGATGTCCAGTGGCATTGCTATTTTGGGGCAGTGGGTAGGGGAAAAACAGGGAGAAAATTTGTAACTCAAATTCTGGCAGAGATGAATGATGTAAACCAGAAGTTAATAAAGGGTTTGATTTGAAAAAAAAAAGTTTATATAGGTTAAAAAACTAAATGAACTTTTGATTTATTTGACTAATAACCATAAGATTTTATGATTCATATGTGAAACTGTGATGAATGACCTTTCCCTCTCAATATATTTTTAACCTTAGAATCAAGATTCATGCATTTAGGAGTGGGAGGGACTTTAGGGACAATCTAATCTAACTCCCTCATTTTATAGGTGGGGCAACTGAGGACCAGACGGATTAAGAGACTTCTCATGGGTAGGAAAAGGCAAGATTTGCATCCAGGTCCTCTGATATAGAATATTGTCCTGTTTTTTCACTTTGCCAAGCTCCTTTTTCTCACTCCTTTTCCCAATCATGTGAGCATCTTCTCCCTCCCTTCCTTTCCTAATAAGAGGAGATGCTAGCTAGGGCTTTGAGAAGACTAATGGTTTGACATGTGTTATATTCTTTCAAGAACAATGTGCTGGTCATCTGGACAAGTGATAATTGGCTGAAAATTCATTCAATTTAGTAGTTTAGAGGAAAAACCCTCCCAAACTGCCTTTAAAATAACTGAACTGTAAATTCTCTTTTTAATGGGAAACATTATTAACCTTAATGGAAATAACTGGTGACTTCAGCCAGGGCAGAAAGCCTATTAGTTTGCATGCACTGGATAATGTTTATACACCTGCAGGAACTAGCTAGAGGGAACCAGATGAGATTTCTAGCTGTTTTATAATATTTACTTTAAAGAATGCAAAGGTCAGTACGGGGCTTAGATGGTTGGGGTGATGGAGGATGTTTAAATACACTGGAAGCAGCAGTTATTTTCCTTGGCATGTTTGAAGGTGAAAAAGGAAACCTCCTGTGGGGAATTCAGTGCTAATTGCACATTTGCTGGGTCTTGGAGCACACACTGTCCAATATTTCACCAACTCTCTAATTTAACATATTCTAACTTATTTTTCCATTTTCAATTTTTTCCAGTGGAATAGAGCTGGTGACAAATGATCAAAACATCATCAGTAATTTAAAAATGACATGTAATTTCTTCTTCCTCTTTGTTAATAACCCTCCTTAATAATTCATGACTTCATTTGCAGACTCCCCAAGTCTTAGTTAGATTGGAAGGACTATAAAATGGGGCTAAATTCAATAGATTTTTCTGAACCTATGGAAGTAGGCAGTGACTACTGAGACTCCATTGTACTTTCATTTTTTTTTATGACATAGTGATCTTCTGGCCAAGAAAAGTGTATTTAATAATGCTGTTTCTTACTCTTACCACTCTAGTCAATGATGCTAAGCCTGTGTTGGCAGCTGGTAAATTCTCTTGTCTCATGAAGACGGTTCTATAATTAACTCCAGCAGTTGCTGCTGTGTTAATTAACACAAGGATTGTAGGATGCTGAATTTAAAACAATTAAAAAGGTGTTATGAACATAGCTGCTTTGCATGGACACAACCTCCAGCAATAGCAGATGTTATAGGTTTTGTATTTGGGAAACCAAAACTTTGAACGTAACCCAAGACTGGTGCTCATTAACATAAGGCTTGAAACATAAGGTGGTAGTTCCTAAACCATGATCAATGAGCTTCCTCTTGGAGGGATGTGGGTGGGAGCTATCTTAAATCATATATAAAAATATAGCAATGTTTCATATTTTTCTTTCATATATTATGGTATAGTGAAAAAAGGAGGAAAATCTAGACTGAGTTCTGCAACTTCAAAACTCTATCCTCTTAGGCAAATCATTTAATTACTTTAAGCCTCAGTTTCTTCATCTGTAAAATGAAGATATTACTTGATCCACTTGTCTTAAAGGTTATTATGAGGAAAAAAAGATATGTGCTTTTAAAATTGAGGTTCCTCTTCATTGGTAATTAGGAGGGTATTTTTCCAGATATAGGTTGGACCAGACAGCAACTGAGCATCCTTCCAAATCTGATATTCTATAATTTTGTATAAGTGTAACTCACCACTGTCATTATGTGACTCACTGATATTCTTCATCAAGACCCTCTCTTCTCATTCCCACACTCATTCTGGTGAGTTTTTTTCTCCACTAAGTAAGAGAGCCTTCATTAAAAGTCTGCTCTGATGACTCATTGTGAAAGTGACCCTTGGTTCTCCAAAGCTGTGCCAGTGGATTATAGCTGCTGGAGGTCATGCCAAGTTACAAGGGCTTCAAGTATGGGCTTGGTGATGAATGACCACTTAGGAAAGGTCAGAGAGGCTGATGAAATTTGACCCCAACAATTCATGAAAATCAAAAACGCTGAAGTATGGAAGTGGCTGCATTCTGCATTGTTGAAAACAGAACTTTTGAAGTCTTAAAGTGAAGAGGAGAGGTAGAGTATATTGTAATAATATTTTGCAAGGCTGAAATAGTCAGTGGTTCAAGAAAGTTGGAGAATTCCTATGCTGGAATATTTTGCAGGTGACCAAGGTTAATCACTTACCTTCTCTCTGTTTATCATTTTCCTCTTGCCTTTCTCTGACATTCTTGGAGACTGTGGAAAGCACATTGTATTTGGAGTCTGAGGACCAAAGTTCAAGTCTTGATTTTGATATCTTCTACCTATGTGACATTGGATAAGTCACTATATCTCTGTTTGCCTCAATTTTCCTCTTTATAAAATGAAGGAGTTAGACTAAATGGAGGCTTAACTTGTCACAAGTAACAAGTTTCACCTAGATGCCTCTATAACTACTAAATTTGAAGCATTACACTTGGCAGGAAGATTTCTGACTCAGAGAGAAGTTTTAGAGTCCTTTCTTCTTAGCTCATGGAAAATAACACAAGTTTAGTTAAATAGAGGGTGATAATAAGCACTTTGGAGGAGGGTACTATCTCGTGACTGGGTATTCTGCTTCTCTTTGTTTTTTCTGTGTATCATATGCTCTGTCTCATCTTCTCTTAGAGAATAAAGATGTCCAATTTCAAATACCTAAATACACATATTTTTGTTCAGATGAAATTCACTCTTCCCCATTTTATATAACCAGAAAGCACTGTATCATCTAGCTGCTAGATTCTAGCACATTCTTTATAATCCAGCATGAATGGCCTGCTTGGTGGAAACTCTAAGAATGGTAGACATAGTACCTAAAAGGAAATAACCAATCTTAGAGGCAGAGGAATCAGATTATGGTATCTTGAAAAAATCTGACCTATAGTGTTTTATTTTTTTCCCCTACAGTATTTTAGTAAGGACAAATGTCATGGGGGAATAGAAGATGTTAGCTTATCTCTTTAGCTTTATCTTTGCTTAAGGTCAAGAGAGCTCTGAAAGTCTATAGGAAAAGGGAAGATATACTTGCTTTCTCCTGTGTGAGGAGTATTAGGAAACCAAGTATTAGTGGTTAGCCAGTGACTGAGCAGATGGTGCAGAAAGCAGCTCTGCCACACAGATAAAGGGAGCTTGTTGTGTCTGAAGGAAATGCCTTCTCTGACATGTCTGGCCTGTGGTGCTACAGAGCACATAGGAATAAAAAAATTGGTGATGTACTCTTCATTCCGATCACCCTGCAACTTTCCAGTACTGTGAGATAAAATGATGAAGAGAGGGAGAGGAGGGGAGGGAGTTTTGTGATACCACAGCAGACTTCTTAACCCTTTCTGGGTCATGGACCCTTTGGGCTGTCTGGTGAAGCCTATGGAGGCCTTCTCAGAATAAGGTTTTTAAATGATTGAGGGAAATTTGGGATTTCAATTACAGGCTAGTGAAGATGAAGTTGTAAGTTTTTCCCCCAACCAAGTTCATAGATCCCAGACTCCTTGAGGTAGTCCAGATTAAGACCCCCTGCTTTAGAGGGTTTGCCATGTAGACCATTCTCTTAGATGAAAAACTTGGGATATGTGATTTCATGACACTAGCCCTGGGATCATTTCACAAATGGAAGTAAGACAGATCGCTAGAACTCTTTAATTTATGTGCTGAGTGATTTCAGGAAAGCTTTTAATTTTCTGGTGCCTCTATTTAGTCCTGATAATGGCTTACAGTCTGAAAGGGGATGATTAAAAAAATACAGTATAATAAATAAAATAATAATTGTATAATAATTCTTGCAGATCCATCATTAGTAGGGTGTGTACTATGAATTGTGTTTCTCATAGTGGGGGTAGATTCCCCTGATCTATCTGTCCTCTCTCATTCAGTACTTTTTGTGACCACGGACATGGCATTTAAGGCAGTAACCAGGGGCACAAGCAGAGCAGAGATAACTGGTTTACAGGAGCCTTAAAGCCTTAGATTTGACCCCATTAATACCTTGCCCTACAGCAAATGTTTCCTAAAATAATTTGACTTTTCAACTTTTTTTTCCACTGAAATCTATTGATAGAACCATAAATGTTTGATTCGAGGAGTCCATGGCTACTGTCAGAAAAAAAAAGCACATTGAAGGAAATTTAGAGCAAGACAGAGAAAATTAAACCTATTTGCTTACTAAAAAGCAATCACAACACATAGTAGGCATTTTTCATGTATTTTCCAATTACATTTTAGTCTGGTTATGGCTGCACTAGGAAGGATTGCAGTGGCAAGCAGCCAGCAAGCCATGTGTTTGATACCTCTGAGATTAAATACTTTATCCAGGATGACATAGCCAGTGTGTGTTAGAGGCAAGATTTGCACTTAGGTCTTCTTGACTAATGTAATCACAGGTTCAACTTGTGATTTTTTAATGACTCTAATGCAAAGGTGAGAATAAAGTTAGATGGTGAAAATATGCTGAAAAATGTGTTTCAGAAATAGGAAACTTCTCTAATGCTTATAGAAACCTCACATCTATATGAATACTTTCTTCAAGAAAGTATTGGGAAGCACTAGACATGCCATGCACCAAATGACATTTAAAAAATGGAATTTATTCTAAGAAAAAGGGGGCAGCTTTACTGATGAGGGAATAATTTCAGAATCAACTGTTTGTATAGAATCTGATGATTTACTTATCAAAGCAAAGATGAAAATCTATGCAAAACTTGGAAAAAGAAGAAAAATAAGATGAGTTATACAACTGAGACAACTTGCACTTGACCTATTTATATAAACAATTGGGCAAAATATAAAAATTAAGGGAGAGAGAAAAGTACAAAAGAACAGACATTGATGTAAATGATCACCATTTTCTAAGGGTGGTTAGTCAATGTAAATCGATCACCATAACCAGGAGATCAAAAGAAGCTGGATACCACCTCAGCCAGAAAATACTTGATTTCTCTGTCAAGTGTGAGGATTTAGCAGCCAAGGACAACAGTGGTTTAGAATATAATCTCATTTGTAAAACATTATGGAGAAAAATGGTGGAATATTTCTAGAATTATCACCTTATATATAGCAAGAAGCTAGGGAAGGTAAAAGAAAAAAATCTTTACTGAAAGCTTAGCAAGGGATCAAATTATGCCAAATCATTATTGTGTTATGTAAGGAAAGGCGATAAATCGATGAAAAATGGAATTAAATCTTGCCAGAATTTGATAACAAACTCTTTTCTCTATTGATGACAGTGAAGCTGCCATATTTGGATAGTAGCATCATAGACACTGCATGAGGAAATAGAAATGATACTAAAAGAAATCAAGAGGGTAAAAGATGTACTCTTGTATAGAGTAAGTATACCCAGAGCAGGTTTTTACTGAACCTGATGCAATTTTTGAGGACTGAGGTATTGATTCTTAGGATATATAAAAGAGGAGAGGATACCAAATAATTTGAAAAAAATCCCAGACTTTATTATGCCCCCAGAATGTTGACTAATAAAATATCAGTAACTATGAACCTATATGTCTAATTTCCCATGTATACAAAATCTGAGAGGATTCTTCACATATATAAAGGTCATCTTTGACAAAAGTATAAGAAGGCAATACGCATCTTTTTTTTTTTTGGGAGAGGGGAAGGCAAGGCAATTGGGGTTAAGTGACTTGCCCAAGGTCACATGGCTAGTAAGTATTAAGTGTCTGAGGTCAGATTTGAACTCAGGTACTCCTGACTCCAGGGCCAGTTCTCTATTCACTGAACCACCTAGCTGCTCCCAATAAGCAACTTTTGCAAATAACACTAGTGTTCTTTAATAATGGGGGGTTCTCTGACATGTTCACTCCCCTCCTGGCTCAGTTTGCTCTCTGGAGTTCTCCACCTATTCAGCTGCAACCTTGCCCCCTTATTTCTTCTGCCCTTTCCACTTTCCCTTCATGTGCCTCCAGAGACTGTCTCCTTTGCTTGTTTTTCTATCCTGAGCACTTAGCACAGAGTCTGGTTCAGGGTAAACACTTCATAAATGCTCTGTTTATTATTCTACAGTAAAGCACATTTTTACAGTCATGCAATTGATATCTATACAAAATTCAATTGTAGTTATTGCTTGTTTATTTTTAGTGATCAGTAGCCTAGAGACCTTATAACTCTTAGTTCAGTGTTCAATACCTGCTGGCTGGCAGATGTAAGTGCAGTATCAGTGCAAGGGACTAAACCTGCAAGAGAAACATTTCATTAGGGAGATTTAGCTGAAGTAGAGAGAGTGAGGTTCAAATTAAGGGCAGATACTTAACTCTGTGAATTCCTTTCTGCATTTCATAACTGTCTTTATCCAGGCTATAAAACACACTCAGGTCATCCCTAGCTTCTAGAAATACTTAAAATTGTAGTCTAGATAGGAGTTTTGTGAGACAGATCCACAAAGTTTGTTATTAATGGGCCATTCCTTTGAAATACATTTATCAAATGCCTATTCTGTGTTATTTTGTGTGCTAGGCATATGTACATATTGGTGAATAAATACATAGCCCCTACCCTCAGGCAGCTTATTCTAGATATACAGTAAAAATGTGCAATTATGAGCACAGATAGTTAGGTATATGAATAGTAATAATAAATTCCTGCCACCTCCATTTGAATTTGGGAAAAAATATTCCATTTGGTGAGAGATAAGTCAAGCTACATTGACTTCTTTGCTAGAGCATTAAAAAACACATCTACAGGGACATTTCTTGCTGGAAGGTCAGATCAGGCTAATTATAGCCTGTGTTTATCCATTTCCAGGGAGTCTGACCAGTTTCACATATATATTTCATGGCTCCCTGGCCACTTTGAGGCTTGTGGTGTAGGTGGATAGCATTGTGCCTGCCTGCAGGATCTTGAAAAAGTCTATGAACTGAAAGTATGATGAAGAGGAGGAAAGGGAAGGGAATTAGCATTTATATTGTATCTATTATGTGCCAGATAGTATGTTAAACCCTTATTACAAATATTATCGCATTTGATAACTCTTAACAACCCTGTAAAGTAGGTTCCATTATTGTCCCCATTTTACAGTTGAGGAAACTGAGGCAAATAGAAGTTAAGTGATTTGTCCAAGGTCATATAGCTAATAAGTTTCTGAGGCTGAATTTGAACTCAGGTCTTCCTGATTCTAGGTCCAATTCTCTATCCACTGTGTCTCCAGTTGCCTCATGAATGAGGAATTGTACAGGATAGTTCTATCCTCCCCTGATAGTTCTAATTCCAGAAGCCTCTCCTTTATACACATTAACCATTATTAAAATATGGAACCCCTTCTCTCTGACCCTCAGGGATGTCAGGAGAAAAAAATTAATATCTAAAGCAGTATAATACACTGGGAAGAGCCCTGGATGTGGATTCAGAAGATCTGGGTTCGAATCTACCTCTGTAATTACCTGTGTGACCTTGAGCAAGTCACAAGCTCTCTGAGCCCCAGTTTCCTAATTTTTAAAGTGTGGGAAGTGAACTGGATGACTTCTAATGCCCTATCCAGTTCTAAATTTATGATCAAATAATCCTAAAAAGGCCTGAACTCTTTAAATTGACTGATTTGTGACAGGGTGAGTTCCCCACCATGGGAAATGTTCAAACAAGGACCTGATGAACACTTGACAGGAAAGGTGCAGAGGGGATTGATCCCCTGGTCAGGGGGATGGACTAGTTAACCTCTAAGGTCCTTTCCAGCTTTGAGATTCTGTGATTCCTTTTGAAGCAGAGATAGATGAATTATTACCTTTAATGAAGCACTTCCTGTGGGGTGGATATTGCCCAGAGTATATAAGAGACAAGATCCTTCTCCTTAGGAATCTCATGCCTTTTAAACTGGCATCAAGCATTCCATCCTCTTAACTTTCATTATCAGGACTAATATTTATGTTCCTACTGCCCCTTCACAAGGGCAGATATTCCTTGCTGCCAACATCCTACTGAACCAAAATAGACATGGACATAGGGACTGGGTTTAGAAGAAGAATACCAAGTAGGATATATTGATTTTGGTGGTATAAGCCATAGCTGGTGTTAAAAGGTAAATTGCTTAAGTGTAGGGATGATCTTTGCCTTTATATGTATCTGTTACTGCTTTCATCTCTGCTGTAGAATTTGAAACCAGACCTTCTGACTCCAAGGCCAGTGCCCTTTTCAAGACAAAAAAATTAAAAAAATGAAAACAAACAGCAAAGAACCACAACCTGTCAGCTGAGTATTGCCAGCTAAATACTGCCAAGTTTCAGATGTTCTTTCAGTCCATTATTCCTCAAGCATAAAATGGACTGGATTCATGACTCATATAAAGAGTTTCCTTTCTCAATTATGCAGGTCACTAATTGGAATTTCTCTGTTCACATAAAGCACTGGGGACTTAAGACTTTATTTAAAGGTGAATTCATTAGGTAAAGAGCTAAGGTTGGTGGAGAGAGAGGTAAGGGAAAAGAGGAGGGAAATACTGCTTGGAAAGAAAACTAGTTTCTCTCTCTCTCTGTCTCTTAAGGGTAATGGGTAAGAAAAAAACATATAATTTACTCCAGTTGATATCTAATTCTCCTCATATTCTCCTGGCCTCAGTGAAAACACCCTATTTCTTCCTCTGGTTCAGCTAGAGCCAAGTGGGTTTTATTTTCCTTTTTCTTTCTTTTCTTTTTTAGGATTCTACTAATAATTTGGGGAAAGAAAATAGAACAACTTGAAGTTTAGAATCATGGGAATTTTATCCTAAGGGATCACTAATCTATGTTACAAATGTTAAGCACAGCTTTTTGTCTTGCCCCTGCTGAGGCGGGGCAAACACATGTCAGTAATTAGAAAAATCAATCCTAGAAAGAAGAGTAATTCTTGCCTGAAGTAGAGGAAAAAAGAAAAAAAAAAAAAAAGCCAGCATAATCCAAAACCCCCCCCCCCCCAGATTGGCTCTGAAATGTCTATGGAACCCAGAGATCTGTAGGGTTGAGAGAGTGAACCCTTTCTTAGAGTTAAAAAGGGCATTGAGTGCTAAAGAAGTAGAAGGCAGTTGGGGGAGATGCAGCATTTGAGAAACTGGCCAGAATAATTAATTCTTTTCTCAGCCTACAAAAAAATGTCAAGATGTCTCATGTTAGAGATTGTTTGGCTTAATAAGCATGAGATCCAGCCCCTGGAGGAATTTGGGTGGTCAGCATTTATCATTAGTGATTGATTTGATTCTGAGATGAAGAGTGAGGGGTTGTGATATATGTGGTCTTCAAGGCAAAGATTGGGATGTCCTTGGTAGTTGGAAATTTTGGGTGTGAGTCCTGCAACTAAGTGACATCCCAGACCATGATTCCAGTTGGTGTGATAGTAATGGCAATTAAAGATTCCCCTGTATTGGCTTGGTTTTCAAACTGATTGTGTTAAAACCCAGAGCTTGTTAATCCCACCTGTGGGATGGACTTGATGTGAAAAGAGAGTCCTGAACTGGAAGGAGCTGGTGATGTAGATTTGGAGAGACAAGAGAGAGGCAGAGAGAGAGACTGATAGAATTGCTGGGGGCCACTTTGAATTGCCCTGGACTTTTGAGACCTGCCCCCTGAGCTGCCAAGGACTGAGGAGACATGGCTGTTTTGCTGGTACTTTGTCTGTCTGTTTTGATGTTCTTTTGCCAGATTTGTCCACTGGTGAAAGACAGTCCTTTTGTTGAAGAAGTCCTGGAACCTGGCTGTTGGCTAAGAGCTCCTGAGACTGTCCTGCAGACAGAGAGTGAATACTGTCCACTGGTGAAGGACAGTGCTGTTGTTGCAGGGGTCTGGGAACCTTTCTGTTGGTTCAGAGCTACTGAGACTGTCCTGCAGACAGAGTGAATACTGTCCACTGGTGAAGGACA
>NW_027186296.1:60857983-60901301 GCF_028583685.1 Petaurus breviceps papuanus | reverse complement strand
GAGACTGTCCTGCAGACAGAGTGAATACTGTCCACTGGTGAAGGACAGTGCTGTTGTTGCAGGGGTCTGGGAACCTTTCTGTTGGTTCAGAAGCCCTGAAGAAGGATTTTCTTGTTGTATGTTTACAGAAATCCTGGGAGAGGGCTTTGCTAATGTTTTCAGGGGTTCTAGGACTGTTCTACAGACAGAGGATGAATTAATGAAGGGACTGGCAATGTATCTTGTGGCCTTGCTAAGCCTTGTCTCCCCAGGAACTAAGATTGCTGAGAACTTGCCTCATGTCAAGATGAAGAAAAGACCTCCATTTGGGTATTAAGTGCTGTGCTTAAACTTGATGTAACTCTGGGGTAGATTCAATTGTGATCCAGGGGTGGGGAACTTTTGACCTTTTTGTGCTCTGTGATTGAACAAATGAAGGTATTTTACTTATGTTTGGAAACTAATCTCCATTTGAGAAGAGGGGCTTTGTGGTGGACTAAATGAAGGTACAGCCTAGGGGTGGAGTAGTATTTAGAACAGGGACTTTGTAATTGATTGAATGATTAGAAGGTCCTGGGGCGGGGTAGTACTTGGAGATTATTTAATCACACTTAGTAAATGCTGTATTTTGAATGATGTCATGTTTTGACCTTCTCTGTTCTTGGTTTGTCACTGAATAAAATGGAGAGCACCTATGCTGGTATTCTGAACCTTGGGAAGTTGCCTTTGCTTGGCATTATATTACAGTTGGGAAGCCATGAACAGAGAGACCTACTTGGATTTAATCATTATCTCTGAATTGTCACTTCTGAACTTCCTTGGCTTTTGCAAATTAAAGAGAATGTTGGGGAGAACTATAAAGCAATATTTATTTAGCATCTCCTGTGTGCAGGGTGCTGTTAGGCATGGGATACAAAGATATAAGATAGTTCTTGCCCTCAAGGAATTTTATTTGACTGTGTAGGGCAGGAATAATAGATTTACATATATGTAACTGTGCAATGATGGGACCCATGTGAAATAAAAAATAATGGGGTAAGGGAGGAGCTAAAAACTATGGGACTCAAAAAGGGCTTGTTTTAGGAAGTAGCATTTTTACTTAATTTTGAAGGAAGCTAGGGGCTTTTAAGAGGTGAGGAGAGAGAGAGAGAGATACTCTGAGGAGTGGCAGACATTCTTTGTAAAGGGACAGAGGCAGAAGATGCAATGTCATGTATAGGAACAGCAAGTAGGGTGGTTTGGTGGGAGGGTACAGTGTATGAAGGAGAGTAATGGTGATGTAATAAGCCTGGAAAGGCAGGTTCAACCCATACTGGGAAGAAATTTAAACAGGCAAGTTCATATTTTATCCCTGAAGCAATGAGGAGCCACTATGGGAATGACATGGTCAGACTGGTGGTTTAGGAATATAACATTGTCAGATATGTGGAGGCAGGGAGGCCAATTAGAGAGCTATGAAGCCATTGTTACAGTCCTATTGAGTTGTGATAGGGTTTGAACTAGGTGGCTATATAAGTGGAAAAAGGGAGATAAATAGGAGAGATATTGAGGAGGTGGAGTTAACAAAACTTGGCAGTTGAAGTATAGGGGATGAGGGAGAGTGAAACATTGAGGATGACTCCAACCCGGTGAATGAAGTTGATTAAAAGAATGGTGGTACTCTTGATGGGAAGAGGGAGGTTTCAAAGAGGGATGGGTTTTGAATTTTTATCCTCCCCCCAAAAAAAGATAAGGAGCTCTTTGTTTGGATGTATTAAACTTGAGAGGCCTATGGGACATCCAGGTAGAAATATCCAGCAATAGTTGGAGTTGCAGAGTTGGAGAACCATCAGAGATAAATATGTAGATTTGAGAGTCATCTGAATAAAAATTATAACTAAATTTGTAAAAATTGTTGATATCAGAGAGACAGCATAGAGAAAAGTTGAATTATCAAGAGAATCAAGACAAAGAGAGCCCAAGGCAGATTCACCATGAGAGAGTAGGACAATGATAATGCCCTGCAAAGGAGAATGAGAAAGGTCAGTAGTGTGCATGTGTGTGTGTGCGCGCGCACGTATGTGTGTGTGTGTGTTGTGTAGCAGAAGCTTAGCACAATTCTCTATCACTTTGGAGAGGTTAGTGAGATTACTTTATAGAGTGCCTGGGAGAACAAGTCTTGAGGGTGTGATCATGAGGTGCCTTATAAAAGTTAAAATTAGATTAAAGGAAGGGAAGGAAGGAATGAGGACCTGGAGATAAACCTTTGGCCAAAACTGGGGACTGACGCTCCGCAGTTGCCTAGGGTTCTGCAGAATGAGTGAGTGAAAAAATGCTGAATTTGAGGCAAGAAAAGCTGAGTCCAAATCCTGGCCTTTCTACTTAAACAAAATAATATATTAAACTATTAGTGATCTTCAGCCCTGGAACAAATCACTTCACCTTTCCGGGTGTCACCTTGCTCCTCTAGACAAGGATGGGATGGAATGATGTTTAGGGTCCTTTATAGCTTTAAATCTATGAACACAAGGAGATGCAATGAGGCCTGCTTTTAAAGAAATGTGTACTTTTTAAGGCCAGACAATCCTACTCATGGTACGTAGATATTGACTTTGTGATGAGTTAAGGTCCAGTTTTAAAATTTCAGGTTTCTTGACAGGGGTATTCTTGCCTTGTCAGAGGTTGGCCTGTCACCCTTATACCAGAATGCCTGGCAGATACTGTCAGAGTTTGTCATGTACAGAGAGAAAAGGGCGAAAACTCACGAGGGGTTTGCGAAAGAGAAAAATTGCTTCTAAATGTAGCTTGTAAGAGTAGTAAACCCAAGATCAAAAGACCAAAATGAAAAGAGATTCTTGACTGAGACAGACTACAAGTCCATCTTTGATGGTCATTGCCTTAGGGATGCCTTTGGCAGAAGAGCTTTTCCATTGATAATCATTAAATCCTAGGAT
The DNA here is from genome assembly GCF_028583685.1 of Petaurus breviceps papuanus. Lineage (NCBI taxonomy): Eukaryota > Metazoa > Chordata > Mammalia > Diprotodontia > Petauridae > Petaurus > Petaurus breviceps. Next base: position 60,898,389 of record NW_027186296.1, on the reverse strand, counting down.
TAGAGTCCCATCATCTAGGGATAACCTTGGAGTGACAGAGCAGAGAGCAGGATGAGCCTTTAGTCTAAGCTGTCAGAACAGCTTCTGAGGTTGACCAGCATTATAATTGCTGAGTTATCATAATGGAATTGTTATCGCTGTAATAGCCTGCCTGATACCATGGGAAGGGGGATAATTATGCTCTTTGGGTATTCCTGAGGCTGGTCTCTTTTCCTCTCTCCACTAAGTAGATGGAATATCTTATTTTCTATTCCCTGGACTCTTCTCTTGAAGGATATATTGTTATAAAGGAGGTAGTAGTGGAATGCTGTGGAGAGAGTGCTAAGTTTAAGGCCACAGTCTTGGGTTTGAATCCTGGCTCTGCTGCTACATGTGGGACATTGAGGAAGTCACTTTACCTCTAAGGAGTTTGAATAGACCTATGAGACCCCTTCTAACTCTAAATCTATGATTATGTTGACTTTTCATAATGGTACAATGGATTTATTTATTGCATTCTTTACACCACTTGTATAGCAAAGATAGACCTGCCTTTTTCATATTTAGTTTCATTCTAAATGTTGGGAGCCTCAAATGTTATTCTTAAATGTCCTGTGTCCTATAACAGGTCCTTGTTCATTTCTGGGATCATGAAGTTGAAGTGAAAACCATGGAATTGGGACCATTGGTTTCATGGGGAAAAAAAATCTACTCTGTAATATACTTAATTTACTCATGAACTCTGGATATGGGTAGGAATGGAACTAGGCAAAAGGAAGATGACTTTGGCGCGGGGGTGGCTAGGTAGCACAGTGAATAGAGCACCAACCCTGGAGTCAGGAGGACCTGAGTTCAAATCCGGCCTCAACACTTAACACTTACTAGCTGTGTGACGTTGGGCAAGTCACTTAACTCCATTGCCCTTCCAGAAAGCAAAAAAAGAGATGACTTTGCCCTCTAGGCTTTGGTTTTATTCTTGCTCAGGGTCCTTAGCCTGGCAAGATTCAAAGCATGTTGGGGTCCCTGAGGGAGGGAACTGTGAAGGGAAGGCAGGGACTTTTACGTTGCATAGTTCTGTGGAGCTTAAAAATTTGACAGAGGATATCTCCATAAAGGAATTAAGTGGGAGTTACTATTAAACTTTATGCTTGAGTAAGATAGAGGATCTTTGGAACCAAAGATGGAGCCAAACCTCCAAGATGGAAGTTTCTTTGAAACCAACCCATTCATTTTTTCTTACAGTATAACAGCATTCCATCACATTCATATACTGTAAGTTGTTCAGTTGTTCCCTGGTTGACTGATGCCCCTTCCAGTTTCCAATTCTTTGCCATTGCAGAACTGCTATAGATGTTTTTTAAGATATGGGGTCCCTTTCTTCTTTATCTCTTTGGTGTAGAGGCCTAACGGTATCGGTAGGTCTAGGGTCAAAAGTTGTGAACAGTATGATACCTTGTTAGATGCAATTTCAAATTACTTTCAAGAATGTCAGGACCAATTTACAGCTCACCCAACAGTAAATTAATGCCCTTTCCCTGACAGCCCCACATATTTGTCATTTTCCTTTTTTTCCCCAGCTTTGCCAATATGATGATTGTAAGGCAATTAAAGTCCATTCAGGACTTTTTCTTACTACACAAGAGTAACTGTTATCATAACTTAATTAGAAACATAAGATCACAGAGCAAGAAGGGACCTGAGAGATTCAGTCCAAACTCATTTACATATGAGGAAGCTGAGAAACGGAATATAAAAATAATCTGATATGAAAACAGCTCCATGATGAAAAGTACTGTAGGAGCATGCAGAGTTGTTTTAATTTGCATTTTTCTAATTATTATATATTTAGAAAAATTTTTTAATATGGCTATCGATAGTTTGGATTTCTTCCTCTGAAAACTATTCATATCCTTTGGCTATCAATTGGGGAATGGCTCTTATTCTTATAAATTTGAATCAGTTCCCCATAATTTTAGAAATGAGCCCTTTAGCAAGGAAACTTGCTGCGAAGGTCTTTTCCATTTACCTGTTTCTCTTCTATTTTATTTATTTTTATTTTTTGCCTTTTGCAGGGCAATTGGGGTTAAGTAACTTGCCTAAGGTTACACAGCTAGATTTTTTGTGTGGGTGTTAAGTGTCTGAGGCTGGAACCGACTCGGGGCGACGCTTTACTCACTGCACCACCTAGCTGCCCCTTCTCTTCTATTTTAGCTGCTTTTGTTTTATTTGTGCAAAATTATTTAATATTTATAATCAAAATTGTTTATCTTCTGTGATCTTCTTCATCTCTTGTTTGGTCATCAATTCTTTCCATATCCATAGGTCTGACTTTTCCCCTTGTTCCTCCAATTTGTGTATGATGTTTAAATTATGTACCTATTTGAAGCCTATCTTAGCATATAGTATGAGTTGGCCTATATCTAATTTCTACTGGATTGTTTTCTAATATTCCCAACAGTTTTTGTAGACCTCTTGCCTCAATAACTGGGATCCAAATAAATCCAAAGATTTACTAAACACTAGGCTACTGTGCTTGCAGTTACTTGTAGAATGTCCCACTTTTTATTATAAAGGTAATACTATTTTAAAGTCACTTCACTCCTTTTTGTGGAAAGGGAGGATTTAGAAGTCTGATTAATTTTTCTCAGGTGAGTTGGGTTGGGTTATTATATCAATATATCCCCTAACAATTTTGCTCCTGTAATACTTTTCATCTTTGAGCTGTTTTCATGTTAGATTATTTTTATACTCTGGTTCTCAGTTTTCTCATATGTAAAATGAGTTTGGACTAAATCTTCTCAGGTTCCTTGTAGCTTTATTATTCTATGATTTCATGCTTCTAATTAAGTTATGATAACAGTTATTCCTGTGTAATAAGCAAAAATCCTGAATGGAAAAACTAGGCTCTGCGTTTAGATACTAAGACCAAAATAACCTGCCTGATTAATTTAGCAAATATGCCCAAATGACAAGACAGCAGTATAGCATGCATTTTGGCTCTGATACCCTCTTTTCAATCAGTCTCTCCTGAGAAAGAAAGAAGCAAGTGACTGCTTCCTTCTGAGTTCTTGTTGTCAAAGAACCCTTCCTCTGGGCGTCACTAAAGGAAATTACTAGGGGAGAAAGCACCTTCTTCTAGTTTGTGTTATGAGGATGGAGAGAGGAAGTCATGCTTTAGAGCAAGGGTTCTTACCTGGTATGCTGGATCAGCAGTCAGATTTGGAGTCAGGAAGACCTGAGTTCCAGTTCTCCCTCAGACACATAACGATTGTGGGACCTTGGGCAAGTAATTTAACCTCTGAGTGACCCAGGTAACTCTTTAATATTGTAAATAAGAGCAGGTGCTGATCTGCATTGGTAGAAAGAATTACCTTACTGCTAGTTCCCTAAATCAAAGAAATTAGACACTGGGGTAATAGATTGTTATTGGTCAATAATGCTGATGATCTCCTAGCACCTCTCCCTGACTCATGTGTGATCTCATGTGTTTATGTGCCTTTATTTCTCAAGTCCTTTAAAAAAAAAAAACCTGGTCTCATGGATAACTTTGATTTTAGTTTGAGATTTGGGGTCAGTCTCTACTCTCCAGCACAGCAAGCACATCATCCACTATCTGAGTAGCTTTGATTGAGTGTTGTTTGGACCATGGTCAACACATGTAGTATCACTGAAATAGAAAGAGTATCAAATAGAATAATCACTAAGTCAAGTTCTATCTCTTTTGTCTATGTAGTTCCATGTAGCTCTTCTGTTGATGTAAATTAATTTTTTTAGAGGTGGGGAGGCAGGACAATTGGGGTTAAATGACTTGCCCAAAGTCACATAGCTAGAAAGTGTTATGTGTTTGAGGTCACATTTGAACTCAAATCCTCCTGACTCCAGGACCAATGCTCTATTTATTTCGCCACCTAGCTGCCCCCTGTTGATGTAAATCCTTCATCTCTTCCTATCCCCAAGCATTCTTTTGTTCTTGTTTCCTTTTGGGCTATCACTATCCACTCTTCCTCAAGTTCCTCTTCATTTTGTGGTTTATGAAGATAAAAAATAATTCAATTAGTAATGATGTTTAGCCTGGAGAAAAAAAGACTTATGGAGGGAGACTTATGGAGTATCTGGAAAGATTGTCAGGTGGAAGACGGCTTGACCTTGTTCTTTTGGGTCCTTGAGGAAATAACTAGAAGGAGTGGATGGAAGTAGAAGACAGTCAGAGTTAGACTGTGTGTGAAGGAAGATTTCCTAACAATTACACCTATCCCGAAGTGGAGTGGGGTTGCGTGGAGGGTAGTGGATTCCTCCTCTCTGGAAGTCTTTAAGCAAAGGCAATATGACCCCTTTTCAGAAATGTTGTAATAGGTATTTTTATTCATGCATGGGTCAGATTAGATGTCCTCCAAGGTTCTTTCCAACTCTGAATGCCTGAGATTCTGTGAAACAAGGGTTTAAAGTAGCAGGAATAAATGAATTAACTAACATTTATTGAGTGCATACTATCTGCCAAACACTGTGCTAAGTATGAATAAAAAGGCAGGGTGGTCTCTGTTCTCAAGGAATTTACATTCTAATCAGGAAAAACATGTACAGGATGGTTCAGCTAAAGGGAAGACAGCAAAGACTTTAGAAGGTGCTATAGTAGGGAAAACAGTAAGGACAAGTGATGATGGATTGTAGCTGGTGTCCTATGTAGATCCACCCCTATTGGCGAGGGAGGGAGTAGGCCTGAGGATCAGAGTGGAGCAGCACTCTGAACTCTTTCCACAAGGGTGGGGATGGTGGAGAGGGTTGGTTTACTCAGAGGAGGGAAAGAAAAGAAGGATTAGGCAGGAAGACTAGGAGGAAGGTGAGAGAGTTTGAGGAGATCTGAGTGGGTATATACAAAAGGGGAAAGGTAGACTTTTAAAAGTCAGTAGTAATAAATATCCTAGGTCTTTATGGAAATGGAAATGTCACAAAACTTACTAATTCAAGGATTCATTCACTCAGCATTAGTGTATGTCTTCGGAGTTAGTCCTTCCCAAAACTTCTACACAGCATGGTACAATGGAATGAGTCCTGGCTTTGGAGTCAGAGGACCTGGGTTCAGATCCTAGGTCATTTTGGTAAAGTCTCTTCCCTCCTATGTGGTTTCTTTATCTGTAAATGAGAACTTTGGACAAGATGGCTTCTTTCAATTTCATGATTCTATTTGTTTTGAGGTGGGGTAATTCCTGAATTTTCACCTTCATTTTGAGAATTAAAAAGCAGATGGGAGTGTGGTAGGGTTGGGGAGCAGGGTGCTTAAAATAGTATATTTCACCCCCACCAAAGAAGAACACAGGAAAGAAAAAGGGTCATTGAAGCATTTAAAAAATGCAGAAAATAAAACAGAAAGAAGTTCATAGGAAAACATAGACAAGCAATATAGCTTTGAAAATAACATTTTGAATTTATTATATACTTTAAAACAAAAGCAAGCTGTACATAATAGACTTGTGGTTCCACACATAATCCTTTTTCTCTTCTACTCTGTATATGGGATTACTCTTTTTTTTAAAAATTATGGTGTTCATTAAATTCAGAATTATTTTAAAAAAGTAAATATTTTCCTAAGTGCTAAAGGACAGGCAGCTCACTGGAGCCACTGAATTTTCTTAAGATTCATTTACCTCTCAGAAGACTCCATATACATGTCTCAATCTCATGGGCCTCCTGCTCCGTGCCAGAAAAATAAAGATGAATTCTTCACTGTGTTATATACTCCAAAAGGTGAAAAGAAATGTAAGGAAGTGGGTTGTCCCCAATTAGAAGTATTTAATTGCAAACACTTGGAAGGAGATTGTGCATTTTGTGGTAACATAATTAATAGTCCAATTGAATCTACTTCTTCACTACGATTTTACCAAGAATTGCCTTCAGGAGAAGAGAAACTGTTATCAGTGCCTGCTAAGGTATAAGAGAATGAGCAAGACATCTCTAGGCATGAGGGAGCAGGTGGAGAGACTTTGGAGATATCCTATTATTAATGATAAGGGACACAGAATGAATGATACCTTTTAAATAGCCCAGTCATTGGGCACTACTTAAAAAAAAAGAGGTTCATTAAAAAGAAAAATGAGCTTAAAAGAATTAGGAAGTAATGATGACCTTTGCAGAAATAGCTTTTGATAAGGATCCAGTTAGGAAGGACTGGCCTTAGAAAACCAGAGCACATATAAATCAGCAGACCTTGAAAGTGGGAGGGAGAAAACAACATTAGCTAGAGTCCTTTCAAAACAAGATAAATATGCAAGAGGCATTCCTCTCCACCCACCAGAAAACAAAACAAAACAAAACAAAAAACAAGTGAATTCTGTGAGTTCAAGTTGCACATTAAGATAAATGATTAGAAGGCTGCTGCCCCAGAAATTAATAGCTGCAATAGATCATTAAGCCGCTACCAGGGGTGGCTCTTCACGCTTTCAGAGAGGACATCTACCTAGGTTAGATTAATGGATACTTTCAAAGGAACTCAGGAGTTATTTATTTGTTCATTGGGATGTTGCTGTGAGCGATTGTTTTGTGTGAATGCCTTATCGACAGTACTGTGCAAAAGGTAAGAGGTGGTGAATAGTTTTTCAGGCAAAGTTTGAATATTGTGCCTTAGGTATGTGACTTTCCAGGGGAGACTTTCAACTATGATTGTAACCCATGGGATTTAACTTTAGCAAAATAAATGCCTTCCTTTAAATGGAATTTTCTAGCATCTAAAATGTGTCATCCAATACTCCTGTGGCTCAGTGATGAATTGTGGGTTTTCTCTCCAACAATTCAGTTGGATAATAACCCATCCATATTTGCTTATCCTATATAATTCACAGAATCTGTAAGAGGAGATCCACCCAATGTGCCTAGAGCCTTCCTTACTTTCCCTCGACATCACAAGGACATTATTGGCTGTTTATCAGTTGCCCTTCCTTCTTTTTGACTGATCCATTTTCTTTCTTGATCATGCTTTCAAAATGCATATTTATAAAAGGTAATAGTAAAAGATATCTTTTGTCAAGCCCCTCCTCTGCAGAGGAGAATGTGTCATATATGGGAGGAAGAATGGTACATCAGAAAAAGATATGGACTTGGAGTCAGAGGAATTTTGGTTCTGCCCCTTGCTACCTGTGTGACCTTGAACAAATCACTTTACCTTTTTTTGCCTCAGTTTCCTCTTCTGCAAAAATGAGGAATTTAAATTAGATGGTTTCTGTCCTTCCTAGATCCTAAATCGATGATTCTGTGGTCCTCATTTAAGATTATGCAATCATTCTACTTGTATGTCTTTAGCAGAGGTACATGGTTTTGGTGACAGCAAGTAACCTGATAATACTACCTGGGTGAACAGCTGGAAGTGATACCCAATTTGAGTTCAAATCCTTGTTCTGGTATTTACTACCGGTGCGACCTTAGATACATCAACTTTCTGAACTTCATATTCCTTGTTTGTAAAATAAGGATGATACTCTCCCAGCCTCTTTTACCAGTCTATTGTGTGGGTCAAATTTATGTAAAGCACTATAAGTACTAGTTATGATGGCCGGCTTTCTTGGCTGCTCCTTTGGGGGAGCTGCACAATCAAGAATGTGTAGCTTCATGATAACTGTTATTATAGATTTAAAAATTCATTAATCTGTATTTCACTGTAGAGTTTGTTTTTATAGTGATAATACCTCTAGTAGTTTATTTTTACTTATCAAGTTCTTCCTTCTTCCTCTACTCCTTCCTCCATCTGTCCTTCTATAATTGTCAGGTCTTCCTTTTAAATGGTTTGAATCATTAAAGTTTTGATGGACTGCTCAGAAGAATAAAGATGGATTGGGGACAGGGTGAAGATAATTGGCTTTTCTTCCCCTTCTTTGGGCTTCTCCATAGATTCATACATGAATAGGCTGTCAGAGCGGTAAATAACCTATGTAGACAGATATCTGCTTCCCTATAATTCATCACTTCAACAGGTCATTGAACATGAATTATAACTCTGCCTCCTGGAGCTAGCTGAGAATACTGGGAAGCCTGCCTTCCCCATTACAGTCTCCCTCAGTTATTTCCAGTAGAATGGAAGATCTTTGAGGACAGGGACAGTTTTGTCTTTGCAGTCTCTGTACCTATCTGTGCTTAATCAATCAGTATTGTCATGGTCCAAGTTGTTAAATGAAAAAAAACTCATTTGTATCTAGATTTTTCCCAGTGGGTTATTTGGTCAGGTACTTTCAATTTGAGTATTTAATAATTTAAGTTTTGGAGAAAAGATGCCATCATGGGTCTCTGTCTAACAGAGAGCTAGGTAAATTGGCTTCGTGTTGGCCAAGTGAGGCTGATAACTGAGTTAAGTCTGAAGTAGTGTCTCATCAGTACCTGCTATTGTGCCATAAGCAATGGCAGACGCTTAAGTTTCCAACTGGCTAACAATGTATGGGTTGCTGGCTGTCAGGTGGGTGGTTCATTTTACTAAAGTATTTTGCTCTCCTCAGACTCACTCTACTTTTCCCTAGAGACAGTGTCTGGGTACACAGTCTATAAAATGTGCCATTACAGCTAAAATGGCAACTGTCTCTCTTCCATGGTCAATATGGAATGCTGCAGTTTTATTGATTGGATAGCAGCCATTAAGACTTCTACTGTCAGCTAGTCTGGGCCTGGTGAGCTTTATTTCCTTTTGCCACATAGACATATACTCACTTTTCTTAGTTATCAGTGTTTTCTCTATTTTCTCTTCTGTATTTTGAGTATATGATTGTGCTAACGTGCAATGTAGAAAACAAGTTTCTGAATACCTAACATTTATTTGTTCATTAGTTTATTCAACAAACATTTATTAAGCACTTACTTTGTGTCAGGCACTGTGCAAGCCACTTGGGTTATAAAGTAAAAAAAACACCCAGTCCATTACTTCCATGAGCTTATTGAGGGGAAAAGATGCGTCCATGGAAAAGTATATATGTGATATATGCGAAGTTGGTCCAAAGTAATCTCCAGAAAGAGGGCCCTAACAAGTGGGGAATCAGCAGGGTCTTCCAAGAGAAGGTGAAAGAGGAATTGAGCATTGAAGGAAACCAGAGATTGATTGTACAGGATGGAGTTGAGAAGGGAGTGAGTGTATTCCAGGCACAGCAAACAAAATGAGAGAAGGTCCAGAGGTGGGAGAGGAAATGTCATGAGTTGAGTTTAATGATATAATCAAACAACACTTAGGGTCAATTTGACAGCTGAGTCATCGTTTACTTTGCTCTAACTGTGTGAAAGGTATTATAATAGATTTTACAGTATGTATCACTGATTTTATGCTCCATCATAATTAGGCACAAAGGGTAGGTAGAACATAATCTTGTTGAGGATGGAGACTGTATTTTTTTAAATTTTGGCTTTTGTATTTCTAGTAATTAGTGTGTAGTTGTTGTTTGATAAATACCTATTCAACTAAACTGATGTAAGAATGACTGTGGTTACCTTTGTACAGACAAACCAAGTTCTTAGAGTTTTTCTTTTTTCTTTGCTAGTTTCCACATACATGCCAATGTTGATGGGTTTCCTTAATACCATCTGTGACTATAAGAAAAGAGAGCAATTCCATAAGTTACAAACAAAATCAGTCTCATTAACTTTGTATTCACATCTTGTATAGCTTGCTTCTCAGTTCTCTCTTGCTGAATGCCAAATGCACTTATTAGAAAAAACAAAGGCATTGGCGATGACTCCTCTATAACTGGGGCCCCCTGTTCCCCATTTATTTAGCACAGGGCTGAGGCTCCCAGTGCTCCTCTCCAATACTTCTCTAGTTCCTTCTGTCCCCAAGCCCATCTGAGGATTTCTGGAGCAGTGCTTCCAAATGTTCTCTCCCCTACTTGAAGGATTATCCCTAGTGTCCAGAGAGCCAGAGGGCTTCAGGAAAATCTCTGGGGCATGAGGTTATAAATTATTGAGGTTTGGGGCAGGAGTGTGATCACCACCCCTCAGAGACAGAGAGAAGAAAAAGAAATAGATTAGAGAGGTAAGACATGCAATTGGGTAATAGAATGAACTCCTTCTAAGCAGATGGGTTTGTGACATTGTGTTTTTGGTATGGCAATGGTGACAGACCATGAGGCCAGAAGGATTATGGAGGGAGGAAACATTCCTTCTTCTTTCCCCCATGTTAGCCTCCTGAGAGGAAGAAGCCCAGCCCAGGGACCTCTCAACCTCCACGCTTCTGACACCATCACACCCCTCTGCTAGATTTCCCCTTTCCCTACTGTTTTACAGTATTATTCTACCTATTTGGAAGGAGCCAAAGCTGGGGACTTCTTCCATGCAGGATTCCAGGAACAGCTCAATGTGATCACAGTTACAGCTGTCGAGTGTCAGCAGAAATGGGTAGAGGGGGATACATGCTATTGAACATCATTTCTATTTGTTACCAGTTAGGATTATATGGATAGATCCTTGCTACTCCATCCTTCCACACCATCCACCAACCCATGCCCCATGGCAGCATTTTCTATTTACAATCTCAGAGCTGGAAGGAACTTCAAAGATTTTCTGGTTCAATTCATACCTGAAAAAGAATCCTTCCCCTTGTCACTTGTGTTGTCCCTGTGTTCTTTGCCCAGTCTTATGGGCTTAACAGAGCAGATAAGAAGGTTTAGTGGAAATAGACTTTATCTGGGATTCCCTAAGCCCAAAGTAGGCAGTGTAGTCCCAAGCATTTATGAAATGAGTGGTGAGTGGGGATCATGGGAGCTATACCTCACATTTTTTTTTTTTTTGACAGCATTACCAAGGTGGACATCCCATGCCTTGGCCACCATCATTAAAAACCCTATTTTTCTCCAAAGCCTGGTGGTGGATTGAGTAGGGGGCACTCCCACTCCCTGGAGCATTACTGTCTTCCCTTTATATTTGGGAATCAGAGCTTGTTGTAGTTCCTGAGGCACAGTGCCCTATGACCCACAGCCCACAACATCTATGTATTACCTTTAGCCTTTCTGGTTAATTTACTTCCTGTGACCTCACAGGAGTTGGAATAGCTTCCTAATATTAAGACAAACATGAACCAAGTTAAGCCCACTCCTGAATCATAGCTGCATAGGCTGCTAAAACCAAAAGGCATTTGAAAAGCCACTAGGATGCACTGATTATACAGATCAGGATGCTGAAAGCCAGAGAAATATAATGACTTATCAAAGGTCAAATAGCCCATGTGCAGCAAAACCGAATTTCCAACTTGAATTTTCTGACCCTGAATCCAGTCCTCCTACCATTTCTTCCCCCTACATTCGCTCCTATGTAGCAGGGGCTTTATAATTCTGCTTTTTATGAATGCATATATTTTAAATTGTTATATAAAAAAAGGACTGGATAACTGATGGACAAACCTAGCCTGTGCAACATCTTCAGGATATCATTTCACGGATCCCTAATTGAGGCCAGGGGAACTAAAATGACTTGCCTGAAGTCATACCACTCATTAATGGAAGAACAAGGACAGTAACCCAGGTCCAGAGTTCTTTTTCCCTTGCTGAATTACATCTGCCCATGTAATAAAATATGTAACACAAACATTTTTTCAAGCATTTTAATAGTTAAATTGGATTGCTTAAATAACAGTTTTGATCACTAGAAACTGCTGTGGTTGTCTGACAGGTCTTAATTTGGGGTCTGTGAACTTTTTAAATAATTTGGTAATTATTTCAATATATTGGTTTTTTTTTTTTATACATACCATGTATTTTGTTTTATTATTATATCTAAAAACATTCATTTTGATGCATTTGTAGTTTATATGAGACTTATGAAGAAATCCATGGCACAAATGAGGTTAATACCCCTGCTTTAGAAATGTGTTTCTTAAAAGCTGATTGCTGTAGAATTGAAAACAAAGGTTGCCTGCAAAAAGGCCATTTAGTGGTATAGAGACATGGTTTAAATCATTTCTCCGACCATTACTGATCCCAATTCAGATAGTGATTAAGAAAAAGAAAAGGGAAACTGGACTTCATATGAACATCTGCTTATTACTTAGTCAGGGAGTCAGAAAAGTAGTCTTCTATAGACTGCAGAATATAATGTGTTTATAATATATTGCCTGCTGCCACCAGCCTCGGTGGGAGGCATTTGCTGGATGCTGTGAAATCAGTGGGGTTAAGAAAAAGAAAAAGAGATTTGATTTTAAGCCAAGCACCAAATTCCCTAATTGGATTAAGGCCTAGTACAGTAACAACCTTGTTTCCAGAGCCTTCATTGTAAATTAATATTAAAGGAAGGGGGAAAAAAAGCAAATAAAATCCCATTAGATCTAATCAAGAAAACATAAGGCCAGTTGCAACTGCTGAGAACTGAGGCAGTACACAGCAGAGGGTGAAGGAGTTCTCTGGTAGGTAATTTTCAATCTACAGAGATGGAGTATGTTGTGGAGGCATTAGGGGAAAACAAAAAACAAAACCCTCTTTCTAAAAAACACTCCCGATTGTGATATTTCAACAGAAACTCAGCAAAACCTGGTTCAGAGCAGCTGAAAATTTCCTAGCTAAGAGCTTTTCCTAGGTTGTCAGTGCCCCATTGCTAGAGACAATTGGAATTGGAAGCATAGAGATGATTTGTTTCTCTTGAGAACAATCCCTTCTTCTCTGAAGTGATGTAATAACAATGCTTTGCATTTCCACAGTCCTTTTCAATTTACAAAATATTTTTTTCCCATTCATTATCTCACTATATCCCCTTAGGCTCTTGATCTGTTATCCTACGATTTTCTCTACAATCCTATGAGGTAGGGAGAACAATTTTTCTTCTTCCTACCTTACAGAGGAGTAACTTTCCTCTCAGTTAGTGAAATGAGTTTGTTCATGATGCCTTAGGGCAAGCAGCAAAACTACAACTAGTACCAAAGTCTTCTTGGATTACCTTTTTCTTCCAAAATTTCATTTGTCCTTCTGCGTAGACAAATAGTTACTGTTTAATTTGATTAATTTTTATTAAATTTTTTGCAAAATTTACTAAAATTTTGCATGGTCACTGTCTCAACATTTAGGAAGGAAACAAGAAAATAGCTGCCTCTATCCCAAAGCTGTGTGAACATCAACAAACAGATCAAGGAAGTAAACAAGCCAAATCCACACTGACTTGTGATGAATAGAAAAACAGAGGGACAGGGAACTGTCGATTTGCCAAGGACAAGATGAACACTGAGGAAATCCTACTCCTGGTCTTTAGAAATGTTGACATTTTCATCTGTTCATTATTTTTTAATGAGTTTTCTTTTCACAATTCTCTTAGTACAATTTTCTTGACTCCTTGGGGCAAGACTTATAACTGCAATATAGTTATGAATTATTTAAATCATGAATCCACTGTGCAAAGACTATATTAACCTGAATTCTTTGTAGAGAGCCTAGAACCCAGTCAATATTTAGATTATTGAAAAACAGCAGAGTGTCAAGGAAAGAACACTGTCAGGAGACAAGCATTTTGAGTCTTGATTCTGCATCTTCCTGTGTGACCTGGGAGAAGTACTTTAACTTCTCCTGGTCTTGTTTTGTACCCTTTAAAATGATGGTATTAGATTAGGTGACATCTAATTATGCTTCTAGCCCTAATGATCTATGAATTCCTTCTATGAACTGATTAACATTTACTATGGTCTTGATTTCAGAGCCTAGAGATTAATGAATGAGGGGAATTTTCAGCAAATAACCCATTCCAAAGGCTCAAATTAAAACCTATAATTAGAAAACTACTTGCCAAAGGATCTGACCAGTGCCAATTCACCGAGCTGTCATAATGTTCTGTTCTGTCTGTTCCTCTCTGTAAAATACAGTCTATGGGGGGAAAGATAAATTTAAAAAGAAAAAAAGAAAGCCAGGCTTTCTTACATGCAGTTTTGGGGGAGGGGGTAATAACATTAGTAGAAAGAAAAGCATATTCTTGATTTGCTTTATATGGTTCCCAGAGTGACACAATATATACTTGGGCCCCTGATAACTTGTTATCTGATATTGGATGTATTGTGGGAGAGTAATCGGTATAGCCATCTAAGCTGCACAATATACATGTGGGTACTTAATTCTTGTTATCTGATAGTGACTTGATTGTAGGAATGCTAAAAATAACCAAAATACGAATTACCTATGAAGTTCTCCTTCATTTTGTTTATCATTTCTGATTTGAAGGTCATGGAAATCTGGTTTTCCCCATGTCTGACTCCTCATTAGGATCTTTTACTGCCTGCCATTCATAGAATGTCTTCTAACTGTGGGTGTCCCCCAAGACTCTGTTCTAAGTTCTCTTTTCTTCTTTTCCTATTCCCTGTATCTTTGCAATCTCAATAGGTCCCATGAGTTCAATTATTTCTATGCAAAAGATTCTGAAATCTACCTAGCAGGGCCTAATGTTTCTCCAGGGCTCCAGGTGTTCAATCAGTATGTCAATCAGTTAAGAAGTATTTATTAAGCCCTTACTATGGACCAGGCTCTTGGGATACAAAAAATGGGCAAAAATACAGTACTTCCCCTCAAAGAGCTCACGTCTCACAACTATGTACATATAAAATATAAACCATTTAAATGGAAGGTAAATAAAATGGGCACGGGGGAGAGCAGACTGGGAATGACCTTTGGCAGAAGGTAAATTTTGAGGTAAGATTCCATGAAGGAATCCATGGAAGCCAGGAGGCAGAGGTAAGAAGGAAACATTCTAGGCACAAGAGACAGTGAAGGCATAGGAACTGGAATGTTTGCACACAGAACAGCAAGAAGATCAATGTCACTGGATGGAAAGGTACAAGGAAAGGAGTATGTAAAAAGAGTGAACAGATAGGAGACAGCCAGGTTCTGAAGGCCTTTAAAAGTCAAACTGAGAATTTTATACTTGATCCCAGAAGTAATAGGAAGCCATTGGAGTTTACTTTGTGTTGTGTGTGTATGTGCATGTGCACACATGTGTGCATGTGTGTCACATTTTCATACCTACATTTTAGGAAGATCACTTTGACATTGAATAAAAGATGGACTGGAACAGGGGAGACTTGAGGCAAGATCATTTGGAGGGTCTTGCAAGAGTGAGGAGATGAGGGTCTGCCCTCAGGGTGCCCTAGGTATGTGTAAGGAGAGGAATATGCTACGGATATTGTGAAGGTTGGCAAGTATTTGGATAAGTAGAATAAGTGCAAGTAAGGAGTCAAGGGTGACACTGAGGTTGTGAGCCTGGATCACTAGGAAGATGGTTGTGCCCTCAACAATAATTAGTGAAGTTGGGAAAAGATGAGCAGAAAGATAATGAGTTCCATTTTGGACATGTTGAGTTTGGGATGCCCAATAGGCAATTGATGCAAGGGTCAAGATATGGAGAAAGGTTAAATGGATTTGAGAAAAATCTGCATAGAGATGATAATTGAACCACGGGAGTTGAGAAGATTCTCAAGGGTAGAGAGAGAAGAGAAAGGACCCAGGAGACACTCTTGGACAACACCCACAGTTACTGGACATGACCTAGAGGAAGCACTATTTCTTAGAAGAATAGTTTCCATTTATTTGACACATTAAATTTACAGAGTACTTTGCTTCTAGCAGCCATATGAGGAAGAAGTTGCCCATTGGAAATGAAGGTAATACTCTTGAAATGATGACATGAGCATCAGGCTAAACTTTGAGGTTTGATTTTTTTCCAGTAGGCTTTTGTTTTAGTTCATTTAAGTCTTCTTTCACAATCCCTTTTGTGTCTGTTTACACAAGTTAAAGAGATGATTGGAGTTAAAGATATAGTAAGGGGCCACAGAATAAAGCAATGGTAGTTTGCCTAGTCAAGTATCAAATTATGACTTTGGACCCATTAGTACCATGTTCTTCTAATCAACTTTTCTAAAAAAAAAAAACCAAACCAAACTTCTGAACTCATGAGGTTATAAGTAGACTCAATTATCTGGATAGAACAAGAGACAGAATCGAAATTTGATAGCCTATTGAAAGTAGATACATAGAGAGTACAAAGGCAATTTCTTTCAGGCAGAACTGGACACACTTTAATACTGTTTCAGAAAGAGGCTACTTAGTCTTTTTCTGAACTTCATTTCTTTGTTTTCCAAGCTGCCAGTGGGACTTCAAATTTGAAGTAACTTTGAATCTTAAGGCCAATGATATTTATCTACAGATCTGTTTAGCCTTAAAATCTCAAATATACAAATAGTATGTAGAAAGGAAAGGAGAAAATGGAAAATATCAAGTGCCTATTTTATTCCTTTGTCCTTTCAGCAATGAGGCTTTAAAGTTAAGGATTACTACCTATTATTTAAGAAAATTTTTTTTGCCACTACCCTGATTATATTGATATATGACACAGACTTGCATTAAAATCATACTGCTTGTAAGAGACTATAAAAATGTAATGTCTATGTGCTAAAAATACCCATGCTTATTTTTGACCTTCTTCTTTCTCATAATGGGTGACATTTGACAATCTCCTTACTTTCAGAGATGACAACCTTTGAAACTGTTGTCAAACTGATTTATTCAATTTGGCCACATTCTAGTTAATTGGTTGATTGAGTGAGTCATCATTTAGAAGTGAACATCACAATGGAGAAGAATTCCTTTTAAAAAGGAGCCAGAAAGCAGTAGGTGTGAGTCTTAGCAGTCTAAGTAGGTCACTGACAGGGTGGAACCAAGGATATCTGACTATCTCTATCAGACTCTACTCATAGGAGACCTAACCAAGATTTCGTCAGGTAAGGTCTTGAATAAGATCACCATGGATGCTGAAGAAGTGGGGGTGCTGTTGGTATTCTCTTTTCTTATTCATCTACTTTTTTTGCATTTATTTATTTATTTTATGATTGGTAAAATTCTTTATTAATTTGTTTATTTTTAGTTTACAAGATTCAGTTGCACAATCCCTGGAATTTCTCCTTTCTCCTTCCCCTCCCCCCCCCCCCCCCCTGGTGTCATGCAATCAAGTATAGGATCTGCAAATACTTATGCAAATGCATTAGACATTAGTCAGGTTGTAAAGAAGGATTGTAACCAATGGAATGAACAATGATAAAGAGGTAACAAAACCAAACAAGAAAAAAAAAGAGAGCAGGGAGTTTGCTTCAATCTGCACACAAACTCTATTCTTTCTAGTTCTTTCTCTGAATGTAGACATTGCTTTCCATCATGAGTCTTTTGGAGTTGTCTGATAACCTTGCATTGCTGAGAAGAGTCCAGTCTATTAAAGTTGGTCATCACACATACATTGTGTCTGTAATTGTGTAGAAATTTCTTCTGGTTCTGCTCTTCTCACTCAGCATTAATTTGTATAAGTCTCTCTAGGTAAATATGAAGTCCATCTGTTCCTCATTTCTTATAGCACAATAGTATTACATTACATTCATATACTACAACTTGTTTAGCCATTCCCCAATTGATGGGCATCCCCTTAATTTCCAATTCTTTGCCACCACAAAAAGAGTTGCTTTAAATATTTTTGTACATATGGGTCTTCCTCTCACTTCTATGATCTCTTTGGGATACAATCCTAGAAGTGGTATTGCTGGATCAAAGGGTATGCAATTATTTATAGCCCTTTGGGCATACTTCCAGATTGCTCTCCAGAATGGTTGAATCAGTTCACAACTCCACCAACAATGCATTAGTGTCCCAATTTTTCCACATTCTCTAAAGCATTTGTAATTTTCTTGTTTTGTCATCTTAGACAATCTGACTGGTGAGATGTGGTACCTCAGAGTTGTTTTGATTTGCATTTCTCTAATCAATAGTGATATAGAGCATTTTTCATATGCTTATAGATATCTTTAATTTCTTCCTCTGAAAACTGCCTGTTCATATCCTTTGATGCTTTATCAATTGGGGAATGACTTGTATTCTTATAGATTTGACCCAATTCTTTGTATATCTTAGAAATGAAGCCTTTATCAGAGACATTGGCATTGTTTATACAGAAACTTTTCAATTTAATGTAATCAAAATTATCCATTTTGCATTTTATAATGTTATCTAACTCTTTTTTAGTCATAAAGTCTTCCCTTCTCCATGAATCTGACAGGTAAACTACTCCTTGCTATCCCAGATTGCTTACAGTATCAGCCTTTATACATAGATCATGCACCCATTTAGACTTGATTTTGGTATACAGTGTTAGATATTGGTCTATGCCCAGTTTCTGCCATACTACATTCCAGTTTTCCCAGAAGTTTTTGTTAAATAGTGAGATCTTATCCCCCAAACTGGGGTCTTTGGGTTTATCAAACAGTAGATTACTATAGTCATTGACTGCTGAATTTCGTGTACCCAATTGTGATAGTAATGGCAATTAAAGATTCCCCTGTATTGGCTTGGTTTTCAAACTGATTGTGTTAAAACCCAGAGCTTGTTAATCCCACCTGTGGGATGGACTTTTTGATGTGAAAAGAAAGTCCTGAACTGGGAGGAGCTGGTGACGTAGATTTAGAGAGACAAGAGAGAGAGGCGGAAGATCTTTTTGGAAGCAGCGCCTTGTGGAGAGAGAGAGACTAAGAGAATTGCTGGTGGCCGCTTTGAATTGCCCTGGACTTTTGAGACCTGCCCCCTGAGCTGCCAAGGACTGAGGAGACATGGCTGTTTTGCTGGTACTTTGTCTGTCTGTTTTGATGTTATTTTGCCAGATTTGTCCACTGGTGAAAGACAGTCCTTTTGTTGAAGAAGTCCTGGAACCTGGCTGTTCACTAAGAAGCCCTGAGACTGTCCTGCAGACAGAGAGTGAATACTGTCCACTGGTGAAGGACAGTGCTGTTGTTGCAGGGGTCTGGAGACTGTCCTGAAGACAGAATGAATACTGTCCACTGGTGAAGGACAGTGCTGTTGTTGCAGGGGTCTGGAGACTGTCCTGCAGACAGAGTGAATACTGTCCACTGGTGAAGGACAGTGCTGTTGTTGCAGGGGTCTGGGAGCTTTTCTGTTGGTTCAGAAGCCCTGAAGAAGGATTTTCTTGTATGTTTACAGAAATCCTGGGAGAGGGCTTTGCTAATGTGTTCAGGGGTTCTAGGACTGTTCTACAGACAGAGGATAAATTCATGAAGGGACTGGCAATGTATCTTGTGGCTTTGCTAAGCCAGGAACTAAGATTGCTGAGAACTTGCCTCGTGTCAAGATGAAGAAAAGACCTCCATTTGGGTATTAAGTGCTGTGTTTAAACTTGATGTAACTCTGGGGTAGATTCAATTGTGATCCAGGGGTGGGGAACTTTTGACCTTATGTTTGGAAACTAATCTCCATTTGAGAAGAGGGGCTTTGTGGTGGACTTAATTAAGGTATAGCCTAGGGGTGGAGAAGTATTTAGAACAGAGACTTTGTAATTGATTGAATGATTGGAAAGGTCCTGGGGTGGGGTAGTCCTTGGAGATTATTTAATCACATTTAGTAAATGCTGTATTTGGAATGATGTCATGTTTTGATCTTCTCTGTTCTTGGTTGGTCACTGAATAAAATGGAGAGCACCTATGCTGGTATTCTGAACCTTGGGAAGTTGCCTTTCCTTGGCATTACATTACACCAATCTATCTCATTGATGCACTACTCTATTCCTCAGCCAGTACCAAGTAGTTTTGATGACTGCTGCTTTATAATACAGATTAAAATCTGGTATGGCTAGGCCACCTTTCCTAGCATTTCTTTTCATTATTTCCCTTGATATTCTGTAACTTTTGTTCTTCCAAATGAATTTTGTTACTATTTTTTCTAGTTCTATAAAGTAATTTTTTGGTAGATTGATTGGTATGGCACTAAATATGTAATTTAATTTAGGTAAAATTATCATTTTTATTATATTAGTTTGACCTAGCCATGTGTAAGGGTTATGGGATTTAAAGATCTTCCATGCCCCATTGGACTTGCTGATGTAGCAGGAAGGAGCGGAGCAAGAGGAAGTGGAAGCCAAGCTAGAGTTCCTGTGTTGGCTGGCAGTGGCAGCGACGGTGGCAGCAGCAGTAGAGGCAGTGGCGGCAGCAGTGCGAAGCCCTTTTTGAGTCAGCCAGAATTTCTGCTAAGGACTCCTGCTGAGCACTGCCAGGGGCTGGAGCTGCTGGGAGCATGCTTCCTGGACGCTGGGTGGTTGCTGTGAGTGGGGAGAGGAGGACCTTTGCCTGAGGTAGCCTGTTCTGTTTTAAAGGCTTGAGTATGTGGGTGCTTTCTATTTTATCTACCTGTGCCAATTTCATAACTACTCTGATGGCTTTCACTTTCTGGTTTTGGGACTCAGCCTTTTGGTATTTTAATAAATTTTCTAGCTTATTCCCCCATATGGCAAGCCTGATGTATTTTGTGATGGATAATTATATCAGCATATCTGTAATTTCCATAGGCATTGTGAATATGGCATTGCTGATACACTATGAGCAATTCATGTTTTTCCAATTAGTTAGATCTGACTTTATTTGTGTGAAAAGTGTTTTGTAGTTGTGTTCATATAGGTCCTGGGTTTGTTTTGGCAGGTAGATTTCCAAATATTTTATAATGTCTATAGTAACTTTAAATGGGATTTCTCTTTCCATCTCTTGCTGTTGGATTTCATTAGAAATATATAGGAATGCCAAGGATTTATGTGTGTTTATTTTATATCCTGCAACTTTGCCAAATTTCTTTATTGTCTCAAGTAGTTTTTTACTTGATTCTCTAGGATTCTCTAAGTATATCATCATATCATCTGCAAATAGTGATAGCTTAGTCTCTTCTTTGCCTAATTTGATCCTTTCAATTTCTTTTTCTTCTCTAATTGCTACTGCTAACATTTCTAGTACCAAATTGAATAAGAGAGGTGATAGTGGACATCCTTGTTTCACCCTGATCTTATTGGAAATGATTCTAGCTTATCCCCATTACATATAAGATTTGCTGGTGGCTTTAAATAGATGCTATTTATTATTTGAAGGAACACTCCATTTATTCCTATACTTCTAGTGTTCTTAATAGGAATGGATGTTGTATTTTGTCAAAAGTCTTTTCTGCGTCTATTGAGATAATCATATTGTTTCTGCTAGCTTTATTGTTGATATGATCAATTATACTCATGGTTTTCCTAATATTGAACTGTTCTTGCATTCCTGGAATAAAGCCTACCTGATCAAAGTATATTATTCTTGTGAAACAGTAGTCTTTTTGCTAATATTTTACTTAAAACTTTTGCATCTATATTCATGAGGGAAATTGATCTATAATTTTCTTTCTCAGTTTTGTCTCTTCCTGATTTAGGTATCAGTACCATATTTGTGTCATAAAAAGAATTTGGTAGAACTCCTTCTACACCAATTTTCCCAAATAGTTTGGAGAGTATTAGAATCAATTGTTGTTTAAATGTTTGATAGAATTCTCTAGTAAATCCATCTGACCCTGGAGATTTTTTCCTAGGGAGTTTGTTGATGGCTTGTTTGATTTTTTTTTTCTGAGATGGGGTTATTTAAGTAATTTACTTCCTCTTTAGTTAATCTGGGCAGCTTATATTTGTAAATATTCATCCATTTCACCAAGATTGTGAAATTTATGTGCATGCAATTGGGCAAAATAATTCCTGATTATTGCTTTAATATCCTCTTCATTGGAGGTAGATTCACCCTTTTCATTTTTGATACTTGTAATTTGGTTTTCTTCTTTCTTTTTTTTATCATATTGACTAAAGGTCTATCAATTTTATTGTCTCTCCCCCCCCATAAAACAGCTCTTAGTTTTATTTAGTAATTGAATAGTTTTATTAATTTCAATTTTATTAATATCTCCTTTGGTTTTCATTATTTCCAATTTAATATTTAATTGGGAATTTTCAGTTTGTTCTTTTTCTAGCTTTTTAAATTGCATGCCCAATTAATTGGCCTCCATTTTTTCTAATTTATTCATGTATGCATTCAGGGATATAAAACTTCCCCTAAGAACTGCCTTTGTTGCAACCCACAAGTTTTGGTATATTGTCGCATTATTGTCATTCTCTTGAATGAAGTTACTGATTCTATAAATTTTTGTCTGACCCATTCATTCTTAAGGATTAAATTATTTAGTTTCCAATTCGTTTTTAGTCCATCTTTCCCCATGGCTCTTTATTGCATATGATTTTTATTGCATCATGATCTGAGAAGGATGCATTTAATATTTCTGCCTTTCTTCACTGAATTGTGAGGTTTTCATGCCCTAGTACATGGTCAATTTTGGTGTATGTGCCATGTACCACCGAGTAGAAGGTATAGTCCTTTTTATCCCCATTCAGTGTTCTCTAGAGATCTATCATATCTAGCCTCTCCAAAATTCTATTCACCTCCTTAACTTCTTTCTTGTTTATTTTGAGGTTAGATTTATCAAGTTCAGAGAGCGGGGAGATTGAGGCCCCCCACTAGTATAGTTTTGCTCTTTATTTCTTCTATGAATTCCCTTAACTTCTCCTCTAGGATTTTGGATGCTATATTGCTTGGTGCATATATGTTAAGTAATGATATTGCTTCATTATTGATGGTGCCTTTTAGCATGATATAGTTTCCTTCCTTATCTCTTTTTTGGAGGGGAAAGGTAGGGCAATTGGGGTTAAGTGACTTGCCCAAGGTCACATGGCTAGTACAAGTTAAGTGTCTGAGGCTGGATTTGAACTCAGGTCCTCCTGACTCCAGGACCAGTGCTCTATTCACTGTGCCACCTAGCTGCCCCCAATTCCTTATCTCTTTTAGTTAGATCTATTTTTGCTTTTGCTTTATCTGCTATATGGATTGCTACCCCTTCTATTTTTACTTTAGCTAAAGCATAATATATTATACACCAGCTTTTTACCTTTACCTTGTGCATATCCCCTTGTTTCAGATGTGTTTCTTGTAGACAGCATATTGTAGGATTGTGGATTTTAACCATTCTGCTATCTGCCTCCGTTTTATGGGAGAGTTCATCCTATTCACATTCACAGTTATGATTACTCTCTGTGACTTTCCCTCCATCCTATTCCCTCCCTTGTTTATATGTTTTTGTTTCTTCCTTCTCCCTTCCCCTCCTTAAGAGTTTTCCTTTTGACCACCCCTCCCTCAGTATTCCCTCCCTGTGCTCCCCCCTTTACCTATGCTTTCCCCTTACTATCATTTCCCTTCCTTCTAACTACCCCTCTTTTTTACACTCCCCACCCTCCTACTGCATGTAGGGCACAATGGATTTTTATACTTATTGGAGTATGTTATTCCCTCCTTGAACCCAAACCGATGAGAGTAAATTTCATACAGTGGTCCTCTCCCTCCCTCCTTTCCCTCTATTATAATGAGTTTTGTATCTTTTCACATTAGAATCCTAAACTTAACTGATTATGTTGATCCTTCTTTGAACCAGAACCAATGAGAATAAAGTTCATATGATGTTCATCTCGCTCCCTTCTTCCCCTCTACTATAGTATGTTTTCATGCCTCTTTGTGTGGCATAATTTACCTTTTCCTGCCTAACTCTTTCCTTTTCTCCCATTATAGTCCCTTTGTACCCCTTAATAAGGTTTTTTTTTTTATCATCAGATTAATTCATTTATATCCATGCCCTCAATCTATGTATATCCCTTTTAAATGTTGTGATAATTATATAAATTTCAATATTGACAGGTATCAGCTTCTCATATAGGGATATAAACAGTTTGCTCTTATTGAATCCCAAATTATGTGCATGTGTGCATGTATGTGTGTGAGTGTGTGTTTTCCTTGCTTACCTTTTTATGCCTTTCTTGAGTCTTGTAATTGGAGATCAGACTTTCCATTGAGCTCGGGCTTTTTCATCAGGAAAGTCTGGAAGTCCCTTATTTTATTAAATGAAATATCCTTGCCTGAAAGATTATTCTCAGTTTTGCTGTGTAGTTGCAGATTCTTGGTTGCAGTACTAGCTCTATCATATTCTAATCCCTCAGATATTTTAATATATAAGCTGCTAGGTCCTGTGTAATTCTGACTGTAGTTCCACAATATTTGAATTGTTTCTTTTTGTCTGCTTGCAATGTTTTCTCCTTGACCTTGTAATTCTGGAATTTGGATACTATATTTCTTGGAGTTTTCAACTTGGATCTCTTTCAGGAGGAGTCTGGTGAATTCTTTCAGTAACTATGTTAACCTCTGATTCTAGGATCTCAGGACAGCTTTCTTTGACAACCTCTTGGAGGATGTTGTCCAGGCTGCTTTTTTCATCATGGCTTTCTAGTAGACCAATAATTCTTAGGTTATCTCTCCTGGATCTGTTCTCTAGGTCAGTTTTTTTTTTCCAGTAAAATATTTTACACTTTCTTCTAATTTTTCAGTCTTTATGTTTTGTTTGACTGACTCTTGATGCATCATAGAGTCCTTAGCTTCAATTTGACTCATTTTAATTTTTAGCGAATTATTTTCCTCGTTTAGTTTTTGAAGCTCCTTTTCCATATATTCAGTTTTCATTTTTAGGGAGGTATTTTCTCCAGTTAGATTTTGGACCTTCCATCCCAGTTCACAAATTTTACTTCTTTAGGATTCTTTTTTTTAGTGAGATTTTTTTTTCCAATTTGGTCACTGTAGATTTAAATTTATCTTTTACTTCTCTAATTTGGCTTTTAAAAATCTTTCTCGAGCTCCTCCAAGAGTGCTTTTTGGGCTTGAGATGAGTTCATATTTTCTTCTATGGTCTCAGGTGTGAGTATAGAGTCCATGTTGTCCTCTGTATTTGGTTGTTCTTGCTTGCTATAATAAGATTGGATCATTTTTCTTGCTTTTGATTTCTCAGCTTCCTTCTTACCCATTGTGATTGCCTATTTCCTGACTGCACTTCTCAGGCTGGGAGCTAAGGGCCTGGTTGTTGACTTTGTGTGCTGTAGCCTCTGTGTGTCTAGACTGAGGCCAAGGCCAGTGCTCTCAGTGTTTCCTCTGAGTTATCCTGAGGCTCACAGAGTAACCTGTGGGGTAGGGGTGGTCTGGCCACTTCAGGTTTCCTCCTCTGTGCCCCTGGGCTACAGCTCAGGCAGGCTCAGCAGCTGGTGGCGGGCAGCACTGGTGTCTGCAGATTCCCCTGGTGGTGCTAAGGCACACCTGGACTTGTGTTGTTAGTGCTTACTGTCTCCAGCTCCCTGGGCTTCAGGAACTCCTGCTGGTCTACTGAGGTGGGGCTTGTTGGGAGACCTCTTGCTCTTCACTTCAGACTCTGTACTGCTTTAGTTGCACCCTTCCTCAGTGACTCCAAAGCCTGAGGCTGTTTCCATTATTTTAGGATTTTACTCTGGGTGGGACATTTATCTCTGGGTCAAGGAGGGGGAATCAGAGCAGCTAGGGTTTACTCTGCAATCTAGGCTCCTGGAAGTTCAGGTGGATGATTTTTAAACATCCAGGCTGTGGGCTGACAACCCCAGGAGAAGCTGCTGTCACTGCTGCTGGCCCTGCACTTCCTCTTACCCAGCCATCCTGTGGTGAGACAGCTGTGAATTGTCCTTGGGGTTGGTGAGTCTGCTGGCTGGGGCTCCTTCTCACTTCACTGTAGTCTGCTTTCAGGTCCACACTAGTGTAGCCCCCTGTGTGCTCTGTGCTCTCTCTGCCCAGACTAAGTGGGCAATTTCCGGGGTGGGAATCTGCCATGCTCTGTCTCCCAGTGGATTCTGTCATTCTAAAATTGGTTCAGATTCACTTTTTAAAGTTTAGTGATGGAATTCATGGAGGAGTTTAGGAAAGTTCCTCCTTCTATTCCACCATCTTGGCTCTGCCCCTACTCATCTACTTATTAACCCTGTCAAGCATTATCATCTTAATGTGTTATTTTTGTTTATATTAAATTCATCATATCTTAGCACTAGAAAGTTGCTACTATGAAAAGGAAAAGTTTCCATTGTAAATTTTATTTATGTTTCTTTGGTGTTTCATTTTTCAAGTAGATACCAATAATGACTTATTTTTAATAGTACTTTACAGTTTATAAAGCACTTCCACATTCATTATCTTATATGATCCTCACAGTGATTCTGTTACTTGGACAAAGCAGTCATTGCCACCAAGTTATAGATGGGGAAAAGGAAGTTCACAAAGGCTAAGCAGTTGACCATGGTTCCATGAAGTCTCCAAGTGAGATTTTGTTCTATCATTCCCAAAGGGATCATAGAGCCTTCCTTGAGAAAATTTCCTTGTATATAATGACTTTAACATCTCTCTTCTAATTTTATTCTTTACACAAAACTGTAATCTTTAATATCTGGACTGTCCCCCATTTTGACATAGTGGCATTTTCCCTTCCTTGGAATGATTTCTTTCTTCTTTGACTTTTCCTCATTTGATTATCATCTGTGTTTCTCTTTATGTTCTTGAGGAATGCCTACTTATGGTTTATTTGCCTCAGTAGCATCTACTTCAATTTATCATTATAACTGAACTTAGTCATCTGACCTTCCCCAACCTTTACTGAGCAACTTAATCATTCAGATGCATTGCATTTTTTTCCCCTTTTTAATACATTTCTGAAAAATGATTCTAAGCCACATTGTCACTGTTCTTTAACATAATGCTCCCCAAAGAATTTGAGCTGGAAAGGTCCTTAGAGATGATCATTCTGACTGCTTTTTTTTTTATAGATGAAGAAAAGTGGTGTGATTTACCTCAAGGTCACCTATAGCAGAGCTAGGATTTAATCCCATCTCTCTGAATTTAAGTTCAGATATATTTCCTTTTTATCCTGCTATCTTCTTTCTTGGCTCATTTTTTTAAGAGAAAAAAATAGATGGTTGTTTTTAATTTCTTCTTCTCTCTCACTCTTTCCCCTTCCTTTCTTTCCCCCTCCCCCTCCTCACTCCAGGGGGAGCAAAGTAGGCAAAAAAAAAGGCTTGACTCAGACCCAGTTTGAATCATTAACATGAAGTGTGAAGAGGACAATCAAAAAACTGATCTTTAACCAGCTGTGTTCTTCAGTCCTTGGTGATAAGAATCCTCTAAGGGGAATTGAATCTCCTGCAGGGTCTGAATAACTAAGAAAAAATATTCAGAGACCCTGGTGTGGTTGGGTTCAGTTTACCAAGGTGGTAGGGTTTTGTTTGAATGGAGTTTTGATGTCCCAGATCTGCTTTTAAAAGTTCTTGCCCCAGGTCACCTGGTAAAATTTCCCACCTTGCCCAGAAGCACCATCTTGGGAATCTTGTCACTTTGTCACTGGGTCTATTCTTTGGAATCAACAAGAGAGGCTTGTTCATGTGATGAAGCATCAACATTGATACAAGAAAAAGAATAATTCCTTAAGAACCAGGTTAATTTTGTATTATAATATAGAAAATCTTGTGTCCCAGTTCTCTATTGTGTCTATTTCCTTAGAGGCCTTTATAACAGTGGGGTTGTTATCATGAAATGAAATATGTATCATGGCTAATCTCATTTAATCTGTTTTAATACATTAATAATAGTGTGTGCCTAATATCTTGTGTTTATTTCTAGTTCTTAGCACAGTGCCTGGCACACAGTAGGCCCTTAATAAATGCATGTTGGTATGTTTGTATATTTAGTTGTAAAAATTAGTTAAGGCTATAAGGCTAGTTGAAGTTAACTAATCAGCTAGTTGTTTTATTAAAACAATGCTTTGACACATAACCTTGGGTGCTAAGCCCAGCTCCAGCAAAGTGCAAGTGGAGGAATTGAATGAGGATGTTTCTTTCCTTTCTATCAAGATACCCCTGCCCTTCTAAGCCTATAGGAAATAGCACTGAGCTTTTTTTTTTTTTTAAGCAATTGGGGTTAAGTAACTTGCTCAAGGTTACACGGCCAGTTATTTTTGGGTGTGGTGGGTGCTGAGTATCTGAGCCCGGGATTCGATCCAGGTCATCCCAACACTGGAGTCTATGCTCTTACTTGCTGAGCCACCTGGCCGCCCCAAGCACTGAGCTTTTCAAATCACAAAATCATGGGTTTGGAAAAGGAATTTATTCTAGAAATTTCTTAACTTGTGTGTCAGGATACCTGTATGTATCAAAGAGTGAGGTTGTTTCTTTTTCAGATGTTCATCTTTGGAGGCAAAGTGGCTTGAGTCCATACCGATATTTTATAATTGGCCAAATTGCTCTTGCCCTGCCCTGGGTAAATAGCTGCTGAATCCTACATGTCCTCATAGATTCAGAACTGGAAGGGATGCCTCAGAAACCAGTGAGTGTAATGCTCTCATTTTACAAATGAAGAAATGGACGCACAGAGATATTAAGTGATTTTCCTTGGTCTACATAATTGGGGAGTAGCTGAGGCAGGACTCAAAATAGTTTTCTTGACCTTTGGATTCCAAGTTCAGGAGTCTATCAATTTTTGTCACCTATCCACCTTCTCTTCTCAGTTCATTCTCTCTCTTCTGTTTTTGCCTTTTATCATTATAATTATAAGTGTATTCTCTCTCTCTCTCCTTTTTTCCCCCCTGCTTTTTGGAGAGGGGAAGGTAGGGCAGTTGGGGTTAAGTGACTTGTCCAAGACCACATGGCTAGTTTTGTGTTAAGTGTCTGAGGCTGGATTTGAACTCAGGTCCTCCTGAGTCCAGGGCTGGTGCTCTATTCACTGTGCCACCTAGCTGCCCCCCAAGTGTATTCTTTTAAAAGGCCTAGTTCATTATATTAATTTTAGGCAGTGGATATATACCTGGTAAGGGCATAAATAGGATTTCCTGCCTCCTCCACTGCAAAAAGTGGCCAAGAGCAAAATATTTAAATTAGGGGTGGGGGAGCCTGTAGCCTTGAGGCCACATGTATCCCCCTAGGTCCTCAAGTGCATCCCTTTAACAGATCCATCAAAGGGCTGTACTTAAGGACCTAGAGGGCCACATGTGGCCTCAAGGCCACAGTTTACCCACCCCTGGTTTAAATTTATACAGTTGCTTGGACTGTTAAGCATGATTGTAATGAAAATGAAGCATTGATATAATTTCTCCCTAACTTTAGAAAAGACCAAAATTAAATTGTTTGAGATATATTCCATTATTGCCCATTCCTGTATCATTCTTCAAGAAACTAGATTTTTTGGGGGTATTATTCTAAGTTTTTAGAATTAATTTTATTTAATTAGAATTAAATATTCTAATAATTCTAATTTCATAAATGACACATAAAAAGTGAACACTTCGAGATAGCAATGCCTTCTTCATCTGATCTCAGGACATTTTATATTCCTATTATGAACTTATATTCTACTTGGTATCTACTTTGTATCATATTTATTTGTGTAAATATTTTACTAACTCAATAGATTGTAAGTTTCTTCAGGGCAGGGACTGTATCTTGTTTATTTTTATACCTCTTCAAAAGCCTATAGCAATTTTCCATATAATAACTAAATAAATAACTAAAGAAAATAACTGTCTTAATAAAGTTTTTCCTGCTCCTGCTAATTTCAAGTACCTCCTCTTTAAATTGTCTTATATTGATTTTGTATATAACATACATTTTACATAAAAGCTTACTTATTGTTTGTTTATTGAATAAAATAGTACATGTTCATTAATAGGACATACTTATAAGAACAACTGACAAGAAAAAATAACAGTTTATAGCATAAAATCCTGGACCCATGAGTGTTACTTTTTAAATCATTCATTAACAGTAGGATATATGGTTTTCTACAAGTAATTAGTCAGATATGAGACCCTGAAGGAGAATTTTATCAACAATTTTATGCATTTATCAGAAGATTCTTTCTCTGTTTCCAACAGATTTATTCCATACTTAATAATGTTGCATTAAAATTTTGATTTCATTTTTATTAATACTTATTATTTGGGGTTCAGGGCTTTTTCTTCTTGCTAGGAGGTTACTGCGCTGACTGAAACTTGTCCCATGGGATATTAAAAACTTGTTGAAGATTGCAAACATTCCTGAGATAAGCCAATTTGACTTGCTTTATTTGTAGAAGGATACCAACTGGCTCTGAATCTGTGATTACCTTTGTGGCATGTAAATCTCTCCTCTCAATCAGCCTATTGTAGACCCTCTAAATGTAGTTTAATCTGTGATTTGACTTGGTTTACCTATGGAGTCTGTTTGGCTATGTCCGTTTCCTTAGAGGCTATGATTCTGTTGAAGCCTTTTTTCAATTTTTATGACCTAAGAGGATATACAGGATTGCTGTGTGATCAATTTTTTTTCTCTGTCTCTCTGATGTAAGAAAGATCTACATAACTTTTTTTCAGAATACTAATCAAGGTTCAGAGTTATTTCTCTGAGCTTTGAACCTATGCTTAAGCATAATAAAACATAGGTTTTAACTTCTGGAATCTCTACATTGTGATAATGTTATTTGGCAGCAGATACCAATCAATTAACTCAGTGGGAATATTTTCATGTAATAATAATAAAAATAAAATCTTTCTTCCTCCCTCCCTTCCTCCCTTCCTTCTTCTTTCTTTCCTTCCTTCCTTCCTTCCTTCCTTCCTTCCTTCCTTCCTTCCTTCCTTCCTTCCTTCCTTCCTTCCTTCCTTCCTTCCTTCCTTCCTTCCTTGTAGGCAAAGTTTGTTTCAATTTCTTTTGCTTTTTAATAATAATAATAATAACAGTAATAAAATGTCAAAATTTCTTCTTGCCCAAGAATGTTCTACACCACTTTCATGTTGAGTCAGGAATGGCCACAGATCTATAACTTTTACATCCACTACATTATTTCTCCTGCGTGCTCCTCAGAAGGCAGAGCAGCAAAGAATGGATTTCTTCTCTGACATGTAATGTTAAACTGAGTTTTAAAACCCAATCATCTCAGGAGCTTGTGGCTGTCTTAATGCCTCACGCTATTTATTCCATTAATTTATTTTTTCCTGGAAGATGAAAAACAGTGAAAAGCTATTGGTTATTTTTTTCTTCCAGTTACTAGCTGGAGGCTTCTCTTATTCACCAAGGCATCTGTTTCCTAGGCAGCTATGTTTACTGAGCATAGAGTCCTGGATCATTTCAGGAGGTGTGACTTGGGGGAGGGGGCAACATAGTAGAGGTGAGCAGTTCGTGGGAGGCAAAATGAGAGGGAGCAGTGGAAGGCAGAAGCATGGTGCTTGAAGGAAAGGGTCATCATGCCCTAATGGCTTTGGGGGGAGGCTTTTCTTTGTCTCTATTTCTTTAACCAAGGAGGGCTGGCCTTGTTTTGTCTTAACATTTGTAAAGTCAGCCTTTAAAAAAATGGAGCTTGCAAACCTCACTTTAAAAGACACAGGCTTTCTTTGTTTCCTTCTCTTTCTCCTGGGGAAAAGCAGATGGTTCCTTCCTCCACTTTTCTGGCCCTCTAACCAAGAGTCATACCATAGCCAAGTCATGACTATAAACCTAAGAGAGCTTCAGAGACATCCAAAATCTTGTGAAAAAGAAGAAATATTGTCAATATACAATAATTCCAGATTTCATTTTTCCAAAGCTGCTTCACTTCTGAATTCTGGGAAAGCAGCAGACATTGATAACAGTTCAGAGCCAAGGAACTATAGATGTTCATAATGGGA
Organism: Petaurus breviceps papuanus; assembly: GCF_028583685.1. Lineage (NCBI taxonomy): Eukaryota > Metazoa > Chordata > Mammalia > Diprotodontia > Petauridae > Petaurus > Petaurus breviceps. The sequence continues at coordinate 60,867,043 of NW_027186296.1, read as the reverse complement.
ATGGACATTAGAGAGCCTTGATTTTATATATAAGGAAACTAACATTCACGGAAGGGTAGTGACTTGCTCAGGGTCACACAGTATAATGGCAGTGCTCTTTTACATATGATAATTTACGAATTTACTCATAATCACTCCATTAGGTGATTTTATATGGTGATCTGTTTGAAGAGGGGGTACTTGGTAGAGTATTTAGATGGTTACTCAAAAGCATCTATCATATCCAAACAAAACTCTAAGAATCTTTTTTTTTTTTGGAGGCAATCAGTGTTAAGTGATTTGCTCAGGGTCACACAGCTAGTAAATGTCTGAAGTAAAATTTGAACTCAGGTCCTTCTGACTGGAGGGCCAGTGCTCTATCCACTGGTGCTCTATCCACCTAGCTACCCCTCTACCAATTCTTTAAAAAGGGGGGGAGGGAGGCTAGAATCTTTTTTCTTTCTTTTCTTTCTTTTTTTTTTTTTTGGAGGGTGGAAGGCAGGGAAATTGGAGTTAAGTGACTTGCCCAAGGTCACAGGGCTAGTAAGTGTTAAGTGTCTGAGGCTGGATTTGAACTCAGGTCCTTGTGGCTCTAGGGCCCGTGCTTTATTCACTGTGCCACCTATCTGCCCCTAGAATCCTTTTTCTCTGTGAATTTCTAATTGTGCCTATAGTGAACCTTACCCTCCATTATCAAACATCTCTGATACCAACCACCTGTCTGAACACATCCTGCATGTTCTTGACTCTTTAGCCATTTAACTGCCTGACCCAATCCATATCTAACCTCCCCTTGAGTAACATCACTATCAGTCAACTGACCTGGCCTAAGTATTGCCTTGTTTGAACTACTTAGTTATACCTGAGATCTACCCAGCTATGCCCAGCATAGTGGTCCAGTCCCTCAGATAAATTCCTGAAAGAATAAGCTACTTATATGATTTTATGCCCTCCTGCTTAACTGGGAAATAGGAAATATGTGTTTAGAACATAAGCTTTTACATTTGGCATACACAGGGAGAGGGAGAGGCAACAAGAGATTGAAGTCAATGTTTAAGTTCATTTTTATAAGACTTTTGTGTGACATATTGAACTTCATGGCCAAATATTTTCTTTCTTTGGAGGACAGGCTTACTATGTTTTTATGAATTCTTCATATCCATTGTTCCTTATGACATATATTATATTATATTTGTATAATAAATTTGCTTGCCATTCCTCAAATTGGGAAACATAATGTGTTTCCAACTTTTTGTTATTTGTTATTATTGGATGCTGATATGAATTTTTTTAATATATAGGTCTTTACTTGGTGTTATTAGTCTCTTTGTACTAGTAATAATAATAGCTGGCATTTGTATAGTGCTGTAAGTTTACAGAGTGTTTTACAAACATTCTCTCACTTTATCCCTACAACTCTAGGGTGCAGATGCTATTATTATCCCTATTTTATACAGGAAGAAACTGAGCCAGAAGTTAAATGACTTTCCCAGAGTCATACAGGTAGTATCTGATGGCAAATTTGAACTCAGGTCTCCTCGACCCCAGGTTCTAAGTGCCATACATTGTGCTACCTTGTTCTTTCTGGTACAAACCCTGTAATGGAATCTCTGGGTTAAAGGCTATGATTCATATCCTAGCTTTCTTTCATAATTCATAGCTGTTTTAGAGAATGGTTGGACTAATTCCAACCATTCCAACCAAGCAGTAAATTAACACGTCTGTCTTCCCACATCTTCTCTAATGTGGAATTTTCTCATCTTTGTGGATTGTAGAGGTGTGAGGTAATACCTCAGCGTTGTTTTAATTTGCATTTCTCTGATTATTTGTGATTTTGAACAATTTTTCAGATGGTTTTGTTTGAATTTCTCCTTTTTAACTGTTCATGTCCTTTGTTAACCTATAGACTGCTAAATGGCTCTTACTCTTTTATATTTGTATCAGTTTGTGTCTGTAGATGTCAGTCTTTTAACAGAAAAAATTAATTGAAAGATTGTTTCCAAATTAATATCTTTTTAATATAAAGATTGTTTCCAAATTTTCTCCTCATTCTAGCTGCATTGATTTTGTTTGTATGACATTTCTTATATAATCAAAATGATCTATTTTACATTTTGTAATCAGTTTTAATTGGTGATTATTTATGCATTTTTTGTTCCTTTTCTTTGTGTTAGAGCCTTAATCTCCAGTCAGGCCCCTGTTCCTAACCTAGGAAAGAGAATGTTTCATTAGAATTTCAGAATGGAAGTCTTTGACAAAGGAGATCAATCTGTAGAACCATAGGAGGGAGTTGAACTGCATGATAACAGAAGAAACTAGGGTCCAATAAACATAGAACTGGAAAAGGATTTTAGTGGAATTAAAAAGACCATGGCATGATTTGCTATCTTTGTATTTTACTTGTCAGTGTTCATTTTTGTTCATGCCTTGTATGGCAGGAGGAATATCTATCTAACAGATGCTCTTACTGTGTAGGCTGGACTTTCTTTTCCCAAGGACCTACCCCACATAGGTTAGGCTAGTTTTTCCTGTCATTGAAACTATCCTTGAGACTTGATTTCCTAAGATACCAACATACCTTCCTGGTCAACTGACTAAAAAAAAAAAAAGTCAATGCATGAAGAGTCAGGAACTCCTCCATGAGGCTTCTGATTGGCCAACCAGCAACATGCCCAACACTGGGGAGCTGTGCTTAGCTGAGTCAGTCTCCTTGTTATGGCTGAGTAAACCTCCTTTGGTTAACTGCTAAATGTTCCATAAGTGTCTTATTTGATTCTAATATTGAGCCTGAGGTAGCAGTCCAGCCTGAACCAGGCCTGACTTCATTGGGTGATGTTCCTTAAAGAGCCCTAGTGTGGCAGAAGGGCACATACAGTATTGGATAAGGATTGGGTTAATAATTGAAACATTTCATTTTCTTGATTAATGAAAGAGAGCTCTCTAGAAAACTAATCAAAATTTGATCAAAGAAGGCTATATATAAATAGATTTTCTACATAACGGCAATGCAAATGAAAGTCACAGTAGTAATAAAAATGTTTCTACTTGAAAAAGGGCAATTGTTCTAAGTCATCCTCTACCAAAGCCCTGCTCTGATACCTCATGTCACTGTGGAGGTGACTTTGGCCTCTTGAAATCTGTGCTAATGTAGCATGAGCTCTGGTAGTTATTACAACTCTAGAAAAGCTTTACGGAATGGACCCAGTCATTTGCTGTCCAAGGAATAACCTCCTTTGTAGAACTTTCTTACCAAGTTGCCTACAACGTGAAGGATTTTTTTCTGCCACAGCAACGCTAGCCTTCCAGAAGTGAACTATAGGATTGCATTCTATGTTGATGGAAGGTGTACTTCCCTGAAGGAATTAACAGGTCCTTGAAGGTCTTAAAAGAATTGAAGTTGCCAATGAAAATCAAAAGTCAACAAATAATTATATAGCACTTTGAATTTACAGAGAACCTCCATATGAATTATATCATTCATTCCTAAAATAATATTTGCTCTGGTATCATATGGCCTGTGTTCACATCTCACCTCTGATAGTTACTACTTGTGTAACTTGAGCAAATTCCTTAACCTCCCTGGACTCTTCACAGTTATCGCATCTGTAAATGAGAAGGTTGTTCTAAGCTGACCTGAGACCTTTTCTAGCTGTAAATCTTATTTATGGTCCCATGAATTCGGTGAGAATCAACTGCAGTTATTATTATTATTCAGTTTTTCATATAAGGAAATCGAGCCTGATGGTATTTATCAGTCAGTCAATAAACATTTATTAAGCACCTACTAGGTTCTATAATTGCTGGGGATCCGAGGATAAGTAAAAGACAGGCCTGCTCTTGAGGAGTTCACAATCTAATGCAAGTAATTATGTGCAATCAAGCTTTACAGGAAAGACTTCCTGTAGAATGTGGGATTTCAGTTGGGTCCTGAAGGAAGGTAGGAGGTGGAGATGGGGGGGGGGGGGGGAGGGGGGGGGGGGGGCGGGGGGGGGGAGCAAGGGGGCGGGCATTCCAGGCATGGAGCACAGTCAGTGAAAGTTCCTGGAGTTTGGAGGTGGAGTATCTTGTTTATGTGACTTTTTAAGATCACAGAACTGGTAAATGGTTGAGTCCATATTTGAAGACAACCCTTCTGACTATAAACTTCAACGCTATTTCTTCTTTAGCCCTCTGCTGGCCCACTATTGGCCAAATTACTAGAAAATTTAAAATCTAAAATAATATGATTTCAAATAAAAAAGAATAGACAAATATTCTTTTCCCCCATATCATAGGTACTATCTCTGAGAAAATTTGGTTTTCCCTTAGTATCATTATGGTAATTATTATTGACTTGTAGCTGTTGTATGAACATCTTTATTTATCTGTATACATATTCTTAAATTAATAGGATTAGAGTTTAGAGCTGTAGGAGACATTGGGGGCCATCTAGTCTACCCCCTTCATTTTATAAATGAGGAAAACTGAGGCCTCAGTGAAATGAAACTTTGCATATTTCCCCACTGTTCCAGTTTTTTTTTTTATTTATACTTACTCATCTTGAATAATGAATGGAGGCATATTTATTTCTCCTTAACTTCCCAGTATATCTCAATTTAATTTAAACTTTCTACACATAGGGTTCTAGCTTTTGATGGAAATGCTTCATTTTTCTTTTAAAGTTGTTTAAATTCAATTTTGGGGAAGAAATCCATTTCAGAAAAGCATTTTTTTCTACATAATAATACATTCTTACAAAAATCAAATGCCATTACTTTAAGAGAGTTGTAGTCATAAGATGCAAAAATGAACAAGTTAAAACTGTCTTACAAGATTTTCCAGAGGTGGAAGTAAACATAAGTGGTGAGTCCATCAGTGTCTAGTCCTAGGAGTAACATAAAAGAGACATTGACACCTTAAAGGGACATTTCCAGAGGGAAATGACTTAAATTGATAATAACAGCAGAAATAATCACTTTCATTTATATAGCAAGCACTTTTAGGTTTGCAGTGGTTTTTTTCCACACAATCTCCTCATGACAAAAATACAAGTATTAATATCCTTGTTATTTGGATAAGAAAAAAACATGAGACCTAGAGAGAATGACTTTCCAGGGCCACACAGCTAGGGCACATCAGAACTAGGAGTTGTATCCAGATATTTCAACTCTAAGACAGGTGCTTTTACCCTTATATTTACCCTGTCCTGTGAGGAGCTGGTGAAGGAGATGAGGATCTTTAAAACTGAGAAGATCAGGGCATGATAGTTTTCTTCACATATCCCAAGAGCCATCATGTGGGAGATATAGTAGACTTGTTTGGCTTTATTGGAGAAGACACATCTAGGAGCAATGGGTAAGAACTGTAGGCAGGAAAATTTTAGATAGATTTAAGGAAAAGGACTTAATAATAACCACTAGAGATTTCTCAAAATGGAAGGTAGTAAGATTTCTATCACAGGGTATTTTTTTTTTTCAGAGACAGTTGGGGTTAAGTGTCTTGCTTAGAGTTACGCAGCCAGTAAGTGTCTATGGTTGGATTTGAACTTAGGTCCTCCTGATACCAGGGCCAGAGTTCTATTCACTGTGTTGCCTCGCTACCCCATAGGGTATGTTTAAATAGAGGCTGGATGACCTCTTGCTGGGGCTATTGCATTAGACTGGGGTTTGGACTAGTCACCTGTAAGATTGGGAAAATATTGGTAGGTGAAAAACTTAAGGCCTTGTAAACTGACATAATTAATCAACAAACGTCAAGAGGAATGCTTAGCCAAGTTAAGTCCCTTGGGCGCTATGGGGTACCATGGAAAGAGCACCAAATTCAGACACAGAGCCTCAAGTGAAATTTTGTTTCTGCTACTTACTATCTAAGTTAGTTTGGGCAAGTTATCTAACTTCCCAGGCCTTATTTTTTTTTTCCATCTGTAAACTGAGGGGATTGGGCTAGGTGAATTTTAGGGTTTCTTCCAGTTCTATAGCTATGATCCTTGGACCATATCAAATAGTAGAAGATTCATTTACATAAGACCAGTTTACTCAGGCAAGGAGTAGAATACAAGAATGTCATGAAACGAAGGAGCAGATAGAAATAGAATCTGGAAACTGAGAGGGGCAACATGATTATTAGGAATGAGCAGGGTAGGTAAACCCTAGTCTTAGAGCAGAGGTTCTTTGCTTTTTCCTCTAATTTATGCTTCTTGAGTGAGTGGGTCCTGGGTCCATAGGCATTGATTGCAGGAAGGAGGAGAAAATTTATTGAGATGACTAGGAACAAATTTAAATATAAGACCTTGCCAGGTTTTAGTAGTGTGGCATAGTAAAGGGAGTCAGGAAGACCTCAGCTTGAATCCTATCCTAGATGCTTAGTAACTGTGTGACCATAGGTGAGTTGTTTAACTTTAACTATAACTATTGAATTATATCTCCCACATAATGACTCTTGGATATATGGAGAAAATGATTATACCCAATCTTCTTAACTTGTAAGCTTCAGTTCCCTCATCTGTAAAATGGAGATAATGATATGATGGAAATCATAGTGTTGCTGTGAAGCTCAAATGAGATAAGGTACGTAAAATGCTTTGTGACTCTCACGTGCTATAAAAAGTAAGTAGTAAAAAAAGTAGTAAATTACTCCTATTATAATTGTTATTAGTAGCAGTCCAGTTACTTTCCTTCCTTATCGAACTTGTACTGCCTTTTGTTGGCTTCCATTATGTACTTGATGAGTGACTGCCTAGCCTTGTTATCATCTACCACCTCTAAAACTGAGCTGTGCCCTTACTTAATGGTCACAAACAACAACATTATCTCACTTTGAACTTTATTGAGAAAGTTGAGATTATTCATTTTGAGATTCATCTATCTCCTCTATTTCACACTCCAAAATCCTTTTATATTGGTATCCATCCATATCCTTTGCTTGAGTATTTGAAAAAGGAATGACCTTTCACCTTGACAGACTTGATTCTTTTATTTGTGCCTTTGATACCTTCCTTGAATTAAAAAAACCAAACCAAACCAAAACCCTACATTGGCATCAGTTAATTCAGTCAAAATATTTGACTTTGAGAGCTTCATGTTGCAGGAGGGTGAAAATCTGAAACTACCCTTTTGAAATCTGGCCATCTAGTTTCCAGTTTCTATGTCTTGACATCCATGTATGAGAATGGGATTCCATTTGTCTGTTTTTCTGTATATTGCCTTTGAAATTGATGTTTCCTTAGGACTTTGGAAGGAACATGATCATTAAGTGTATGGTTTAGTGTAAAGAAGAAAATATTTTCTTTCTGGCATCTAAACAGTAAAACAGGTAATTTAAGTGCTAAATATTTATGTGACTTTTGCATTTTCGCTAATTGCATTTCAGCATTCAGGGAAGAAATATCAGAAAATATTACAGATTTGGCTTCAAGCTCATTTGTATTTAAGTACAGATGTAGGACATCTCTTCATGAGTATGTTTTATAACCTGTGTTCTGACTCCAGATTGTCCTCATGGCTCTAGGATAGGGCTTTGGGCTGCTACTCAATCCCTGCTAGGAAAATGCAGCTCACGGGGGTGGAGATGGGCATGATGCTTGCTGAAGGAATTGTCAGTCATGCAGAATGAGACAGTGAAGTACCATCTGTTTCAAGGATTATTCAAATAGTTGTTGAAAATTCTGATGAAAATATCCCTGATATTTTTCTCCTATGAATTTTTCCTATGAATATTCTTCTCCTATGAATTCTTCCATTTTCCATGCTGCCCACAATTTTATATCTAGGTGTATTTTGGGAAATTATTTGGGGAAAGGGCAATGTGATAAAAGACCAGTCTTTATTGAAACATTCCCAACCCCCAGTCCTTTTGCATACAATATGCGTTTCTCTGCTCTCCCTCTTTTTTTTCTGTCTCTACACAACTGGACAGAGCTATCCTAAAGACAATTTCTAAATTAGAGATCTGTTTCAGGTCTCTACCAGTTTGGTGCTCCATTGGCTCTGTGCTAGATTAGGGCAGGAATCCAACAGAAGGAGAAAGATATTTGAAAATTCAAAGCACAAAGTGTCCTGAGATCATGTTGGGAACACTGGTGCTGAAAGGAGCACAGAGTGGTATGTTAGACTATTGCCTAGTGTTGTATATCTTTCAAATCTTTATAAACATCTTAAGTGTTACCTAATTATAAGATTATTTCTTTGTTTAGGCTGGCTCAAAACATGAGCAAAGTCAGTTATGGAGGGGATCTATTATGGGAAAAGGAATGTAGAATGCCTCAATTTACAAAAGGGATATTTTCCCCAAAATTTAATGTATGCATAATCATTTTGGAATGCTGAATTCATTTTTTTTTAAATTTAAGCAACGCTATACCTAAGAGTCAGGTTCCTAGGGTAGCCAACAAAGCCTATTCAATACACAATATACTATAATGTTATGAATAGGTGCTTGTGGGAACCTAATAATGATGGGTAATCATGGGAAATTCTTTCAGACTTCAACATGGAGTGTTAGCAATTCATCTCCTCTCTGTATCCCTACACCTCAAACCTTTGCATTGGAAGTATAAACTCTCTCATCTCACAATTTAACACCTAGAAGATGGTAGGAAAGGGACTATTAGAGATTCAAGCTGCCCTGGAAGAGGATGTTGGCATAACTATGTGAGGAGGAGAGTAGAGGTTAGGGTTATCAACCCAACCAGTATCAGTGGCCAGCTGCTTATAAGAGCAAGGTGCTATTATCTGAAACTGAATATGTATAATAAATGAACAGTTGGAACCTTATATGACTTGCTTACCCACCAAAAGGGGTGATCTACCTGGATAGAATATGCTGTTTCCTTGACTGTCACTGGGATCTGGAGAATTTCTTCTCTACTTTATCCCCTTCCTACAACATCATTGCCTGGTGAACTGGCACCACTCACCCTTGGGAGTTTCTTGCTCTCTTTAAATCTTGTTTATTTTCTTTCTGTACTTTTATAATAGGTTTTGTCTCTAGATAAAATTAAACAGATCTTTGTTACATTGAATGAGTAGAAAAAAAAAGAGTGAATGGTTACTGTAAAGGGAGGTAGACTACATAGTGGGAAAGGGGAAAAGGGAACTCATGGAC
>NW_027186296.1:60788469-60857973 GCF_028583685.1 Petaurus breviceps papuanus | reverse complement strand
CTGATCTAGTAGTGTCAAATTCAAATAGAAAAGGGGGCAGGGTGGGACACAAAATTGTGCATAATGATCCTTGTAGGATGCATGTTGACTTAGAAAACCACATATTAATATTATCCATGTTTTACTGTGGAAGCTTCTAGGTGGCACAGCGGATAGAGTGACTGGAATCAGGAAGGCTCATCCTCCTTAGTTCAAATCTGGCTTCAGACATGATCTGTGTGATCCTGGGCAAGTCATTTAATCCTGCTTGATTCAGTTTCTTTTTCTATAAAATGAGCTGGAGAAGGAAATGGCAAATCACTCCAGTATCTTTGCCAAGAAAACTGCAAATGAGGGGTGGCTAGGTGGCACAGTGAATAGAACACTGGCCCTGCAGTCAGGAGGACCTGAGTTCAAATCCGGCCTTAGACACTTAATACTTACTAGCAGTATGACCTTGGGCAAGTCGCTTAACCCCAATTGCCCTCCAAAAAACAAAAAACAAAAAAACCCTGCAAACGAAGTCACAAAGAATTAGACACAACTCATAAATGATTTAACAACAAATATTTTTTTGTAATTTTCTTTATTTTGTTAAATATAATCCAGTTACATTTTTTTTTTTTTTTTGCCTTTTGGAGGGCAATTGGGGTTAAGTAACTTGCCCAAGGTTACACGGCTAGTTTTTTTGTGTGGGTGTTAAGTGTCTGAGGCCGGAACCAAACTCAGGTCCTCTTGACTCTGGGGCCAGTGCTTTACTCACTGCACCACCTAGCCTCACTATTCCAGTTACATTTTAATCTGATTTGGGTGTAAGGTGGAGTGCTGCCTGCTGGTCATGTGTTTGACCTCTCTAGGTTAGATAATCTTTAACAACTTTAGTCTCTAATACTATGAAGGGGGCATAATAACAAGATCCAAATAGGGATTTAAGATTTCAGCCATTAAGGAGAGTAGGGAATTAGAGAAGGCTTCATGGAGAATATTATACATTACTGAGTCTTATAGAATGTATTGGATTTCAGCAAATAGATGTGGGACAGGGATATTCAAAGAGGCAAGGAATGGTAGGATGAGTTCATGAACAGCAAGAGACCATCTGGTCTAGAGTATAGAACCTATAAAGGGGAGTAATTTGTGATGATTGTTTTAAAAGGTGAACTGGAGTCAGATTTTAGAGGGTCTTGAATGTCAGGTTAGTAAGTTTGGACTTCATTCAGGGGGCAGTAGCAGCCACGGAAGATCTTTGAGCTGGGGCATAACAGAATAAGATAGGCTTATTGTGAAGATGAATATACACATGTTTTAAATACTTCAAGGCCCAGTGCACTTTTAGTAATTCCATTGGAGCAGACATCAGTGCTGGCTGGCATTGCTCAATCCCTAGCCTCATCCAGGGAGCTTGTTCCTTTGGCTTTTGTATCAGAACTAGAAATAGGAAAGAAAAAATCCACACTTTTTAGCCTGAGGAGGTATGTAGAAAGGGGCTGTTTTTTTTGACAGTTATATTTTATTTTATTTTAAGCAATTGGGGTTAAGTAACTTGCTCAAGGTTACCCGGCCAGTTATTTCTGGGTGTGGTGCTGAGTGTCTGAGCCTGGAATTCGATCTCCAGGTCTATCTCAACACTGGAACCGGTGCTCTTACTCGCTGAGCCACCTGGCCGCCCCGACAGTTATATTTTATAACTGACATGCCACTTCAGAGTTGCACTTGACTTCTTTTATTTATTTGGGATTTTAAACCATTTGTTTGTTTCTGATTTTAAAACCACATTTCCAGCCAAGGGAATTGCTTCAGAGCTGATTTTATTCTAGGAAGAAAAAAAATAGCATCTGAAATATCTGGCAGGTAACAATATCTTTTCTTTGGCCATGGGAGATTGAAATCAGTTTGAAACATAACCTGTCAATAAAATGCTACATTATAAGTTCCATTACATGTCTTGTGCATCTCCAGATTAATTTGTGCCTAAAAGTATTATTTCATTTAGACAGATTTTTTTTTATTATAAAAAAAAATTCTGCCTCTTAGGACAAAAACAAACTATTCAAAGACTATAAAGTATGGCTACACAACAATCTTTTATTGAAAGGAAAAGGCAATCATAGGAGTAAATGTAGGAATGTGGCATGTTTACAGGCAGAGCCAGACCTAGGCAAAATTGTGAAGTAGTTTGTCTTTGAAGGACACATGCAGAGACTGAACTAAGGCTTTGCTTTTGCCTCAGGGCTGGAGCTCCCACTGTCTGGGAGCTCATTTCTTGTCCACTTCCATAAAACTTAGAGTGTAAAAACAGTGCCATTTACAGCTTTTCTCCCATCCCAGGCCTCCCTACCCCATATATAATGGGGGTACTGACCTCATTTCCCTCTCCCAAAGAAGGCCAGGATATTTAGATGGTTAATGTGGCATTATTCTACTTTTCCCCATGTCTCTCCACATTAGCCCTATGGCAAGGGCTTCAGTCTCCACTCAGGGAATGTATATCCTTGCTCCTCTCCACTATTGGACAATTATTTTTGTGGCAAGGGGCAAGTTTCCTATTCTTGATAACTGTACTCCAAGTGACCCTTTCTCCAGGTGCAAAAATGGATAGTTATGGCTTTGTACTCTCATTTTACCTTCGCTCTGCTTTTCCTGAGTCCCCAGAGTATTCCCATTTTAGTTACAATCCTATCCTCTCTGGTTCTACTGCAACTTTTCACATCCCAACTTTTCCCCTCAGGGTTCAAAGATCTGACAGTAAGTAAATTAATTTTGAATAACCCAGACACTGTGCTGCATATGGTAGATACAAAGACAAAGGAAACAGTCCCTTTTTCAAGGAGATTATGACCTATTATATACAAAGACTAGCACAATATCTTGAAAAATTACGCTAAATAAATATTTTTTGAATTGATGTATGTATTTTAATTAGTTATTTAGAAGATGATAACTTCACTTTTGTTTAACCTAGTGTATTAGTAATTCTAGTATTACAAAAAGCATGGTAGTAAAGAAATGAGTGTGAATTGGTGGGATAAATATTTTGGGGCAGCTGCAATTCCAAGTTTGTTTTACGCTTGTTGCACTTTAGTAAGAATTACAAGCTCTGGCAGGTACTTTCATGAATTCTATGGCCAGTTACCATTTGTTATACAGATAACAAAACACCAACTTTTGTCTAAATCTCCCAGATAGCTGAAGGAAAGTACCATGTAACCCTAGATTATTCAGATTACCTTAAATTCCCTTTAAAGTGGTCATTTCCCCTAATTCAGGAATAGTTATAGGAAACCTTAGAGTGCAAAGGCTGAACTCATTTTGAATTTCTTTGACATTACCATGCCTCCCTCACCCACCTCCAGATTTATTTTGTGTATTATCTCCCCCCCATTACATTGTAAGCTCCTTGTGGGCAGGGATCATTTTTTTTTTTTTGTATTTATATCTCCAGCGAAGCTGGACAGAGTGCACAGTGGATAGAGCACTGGGCCTGGAGTTGGGAAGACCTGAATTCATATCTGATCTCAGATGCTTATTAACTGTTTATCACTTAGCTGTGTCACTTAATCCTCTTTGCCTCAGTTTCCTCAACTGTCAAATAAGCTGGAGAAAGAAATGGCAAACCATTTCAGAGTCTGCCAAAACCGCAAATGGGGTCAGGAACTGTTGGGCATGACTGAAATGACTGAACAATAAATCTCCAGGGCTTAGTATAGTTCCTGATCATATAGTAGGTGCTTAATAAATATTTATTGACTATTAACTAAAACTACTTAAGAGATAATCCAACATTTAATCAAATAAAGACCCCTATTAATTTCATTCCTGCTATTCTTGGCCATACTTGAAAACCTCCAGTGATGGGATGGGGATTTTACTATGTCCCATTGCAATCCATTCCATTTTTTGACTGCTCCAGTTTAAACAAATTAATTTATGAAATTATTGCATTTAACACAGTGTTTAGCATATAGTATGCATTATACAAATGTTATTCTTATTAATATTATATCTTTTGCTTTTACACCACCATCTTTTCCAAATATATCCTTTCTCTTTGGATGAGAGGGCCAGCCTTTTAAACAAAGAATAAAAGGGAGGGAACAAGGACTAGCGTGAGAGGAATAGGGAGAGGAAAGGAGGCAAAGTTCACCACCACATGCTCCAAGACAAATGCTATATGTAATGTCCCACAGCCATAATCCCTCACCTCTGAAAAATGAGGGAAGCAGGTACACTTTGCTCCTCTCTTCTTCAGGTTCAACCTTGACAGTTATAGCTCCACGGCAGTTAGTTTCCCTTTTGACAGTTCTGTTTAGGAAGATTTTCCTTATGTTGAGCTGAAATCTGGCTCAATGTAACTTCTCTATTCAAAGTCTCTAGTTAGGGATGCTGATAGAGGTTTAATGTCTGACTCACATAGGAAAAATTTTAGGTATGACCCATTTTAACCGCATTATTAATATTTTTTCCATCACTTTAAGTCTAGAAAATCAACAAAACATTAAACCAAGCCTTGATTTCTACCATTTGCTGATTCAGAAGTTCAAATGCTCACACTTAAAGTCTAATAATTAGCCCTCCAGAGCTGCCTGAAGTTGGCAGTAGCACACCCTGGCTCTAGTTTTGCCCTCCTCAGACAAGAAAAATAAATCCAAATGCAAATATACTTAAGGGGTTTGTAAAACAATTATAAATCTCTCTCTCTCTCTCTTTCTCTCTCTGTCTCTGTCTCTCTCTGTCTCCCTCTGTCCATCTGTCTGTCTGTCTCTCTCTCTCTCCTGAGCTAAATAACTTGCCCAGACACAATAATTACATGGAGCAGAATTCAAACTCAGTACTTCTAGACACCAAGTCCGGCTCTCCATCCTGTCTGCCATTTAGTTATCTTCACAAATACATTGTGTGTCCTGCTTCTGTTAAAGGGAGGCAGTGGATGATACTGGATCCTTAGATTGCTATTGTGTCCTTTGCCACCTTATAGCTAATTGGGGAGAGAGTAGTGGACTTCTAACGTGGCGCTATGTGCCCCCAGTGACCTGGGGTGGTATTTTTATCATGTGATGCTAATTCACACATCACATCATATTGTACCTTGACGTTTATTATAAAGTGCTTTCCTAATTACTGAGATTACTGATGAAACTGGGATACAGGAAAGTTAAATGACTTGTCTATGGCCATATAACTAATAAGGATTCAAACCCAGGTCTTCTTACTTCAAACCTAGCACTGTCTTAGAACATAGTTCTTTTAGCTAGGTAGTGCGGTGAGTAGAGCACCGGCCCTGGAGTCAAGAGGACCTGAGTTCAAATGTGACCTCAGGCACTTAACATTTACTAGCTGTTTGACCTTGGGCAAGTCACTTAACCCTAAATGCCCTGCCCTCCCCCCCTCTAAAAAAAGAAAAAAAGAGAACATAGTTCTTTTGCTTTGAACAAAATGGTGAAAGGTTGGATGACTCGAACTGAAAAAAAGAAAAAGAATAGAGATATAACAAGTGAAAGTGGTGCTGAGAAAGCTGTTGTTGCCAGTCCCAAAGAAGTAACTGACACTCAAAACCAGCAAAATAAATCATTCTGTTTTCATACCATGTGTTGATGTGAAGTATCCTGTAGACGTCACCCTGTGTATTTTAGGAGACTTAGCAGGTGGTTAAAACAAATGAGAGCCAACAATACATGTTTTATTCAGGGAGAAAATAATAAATAACAGCCAGTACTGAAAGGAATTATCGTGCACTCTCAGCCGTCTCACATATTAAGTTCTTTCTAATGGGTGGCTAAGGAGCAAAAGACTGACTGCATCGAGTCTGTCTCAGAGGCAGCGATCACTAGGAGACAGCATGGCTTCAGAGAGAACAGCCAGATTAACCTTGCTTCCTTAAAAAAATGTAAATGGGATTATTAGGCTGATTGGCTATGAGGTCTCTGTATACATAGTTTTCATAGCATTTTGGAAAAAAATTGACAGATTCTCTCACACTATCTATGTGGCTACTATGGAGACCTCTGGGATGGAGAATAGTATATACAGCTAGGTATAGAATTTTCAGATTTTGCTTGCCTCAATTAACTGATCCAATCCTTGTCACATACCTAGCAATGATAGTAAGGTATGATGTGCCCTGTGGTGTATGGGGTATTCAGGGAGGACTAGCACCTCTGGTGAGAGGGCTGCTGAGCCCTTTTCAGGGCTGCTTATCCACCTTTGGTGTCCAACCAATCACCCAACTCCCACCTGTGGCTCCACAAAACCATAGTGTGCACAGTGGCCACACCCTGGTAAAATTGTCTTGGCAAATAGACTAAACGAGGTTGAGCCAATGGTTAAACATTTTAAATTTATAGTAGTTTTAGTGATTGATAGATTTAGTTTTAGTATTTAGTCTTCAGGAATAAGCATAAAAGTCACTCTCTAATTGTTCAGTGGTCTAAAGTTATAAATAGGTGGTTCTCGAGGGAAGAATCTACTGCTATCTATAGCCAAATTTGTATTTATAGTCTTCTGACTTTTGTAGGTATTAATATTTTCTACCATATATTCTTTTATTTATTTATTTTTTTGCTTTTTGGAGGGGGGAAGGCAGGGCAATTGGGGTTAAACTGCTAGTAAGTGTTAAGTTTCTGAGGCTGGATTTGAACTCAGGTCCTCCTGACTCCAGGGCCAGTGCTCTATTCACTGTGCCACCTACCCCCCTTACCATATATTCTTGATGCATAATCTGAGCCAGCTTTATTCTTTATTCTAAGTTCCTCAATTTTGGAGTTTAAGAGGTTGTATAATATAGTAGAACACTATATAGCATATATATATATAATATTTATAGTGTATAAAATATGTAGTGATATAATTCTATATAAAATATGCATAAGTATATACAATTTCATATGTATGTATACACACAATTGTGATTGAATTTAGAAGATATAGGTTAAAATACTGCCTGATATATTTATTAATTTGTGATCCCTGGTACTCAGTTTCCTCATTTATAAAATGAGATAATAAGGCTCATATTACCTACCTCCAGGATTGTTATGAAGAAAGTGCTTTGCAGACCTTAAAGCATTATACAGATGTGAATTTAAAAGCTACTTAGAGTAATTTCTCTGGGTATAGTATAAAAAAGGCTAGTGTGGATGCCAATGTTGTGGAAAATATGAACTGTTGCTTTAATGGTGTTCCAAAATAAGATAATTCCAGTATGTCAGTGCATTTGCAAAACTGTCAATATGAGTATCTTCCCCAATGATGCCTGTTACAAGCCACTCCTGACTGTCCATAGTGTATGACTCTTGTTCATGTCCATCAATAAATTCATCATAGCAGGTCCATTCATTGTGCTTGGAGCTTTTTAAAGTTCTCCTGACATTGGGAAGATATTAGTGGTACACAAAAGAGATATCCATTGGTTCTTCTTCACTCTCATTAAAGAACCAGTCCAATTTCTTTCTTTCTTTTTTTTTTTGGTCATGTATTTATTTCATAATATCCTTTATACTACTTGTCCTTCATAATTTCTTGTTTATTTTATTTTGTTTTATTTTATTTTTTGCCTTTTGTAGGGCAATTGGGGTTAAGTAACTTGCCCAAGGTTACACGGCTAGTTTTTTTGTGTGGGTGTTAAGTGTCTGAGGCCGGAACCAAACTTAGGTCCTCCGGACTCCAGGGCCAGTGCTTTACTCACTGCGCCCACCTAGCCGCCCCATAATTTCTTGTTTATAATGTGTTGCAGCTAGCTTACACCCACCACATTTCTCCCCATTGCCCTTTAGGTTCAAGTTCAAGGTTTTGGAGATTATAATATTTCATGGCTTCCAAACATGTGATGCCATGCTAGCCCTTAGAGTAAGTGAGGTGGATAGAGTGCTAGGCCTGAAATCAGGAAGATCTGAATTCAAATTCAGCCTGAGGCACTTATTAGATATATAGTCCTGAGCAATCTCAGTTTCCTCAACTTTAATATGAGAATAATAATAACACCTATAATCCAAGGTTGTTGTGAGGATCAAATGAGGTAATATCTGTAAAATGTTTACCACATTGTCTGGCACATTGTAGCTATTTAATAAATGTTTATTTCTTTCCTTCCTTCCTTTAAGCCAACTCAGCAATATAAATTCTTTAGTTCTGGGACTGGTTATTTCCAGGACTTTGCTATTATGGTACAGAAAAATCCTGGGAGAAACAGTATCAGTATTGAGAGGAGTCTTTGAGCTTCAACTATCAGATGGTTTGCATGAACATATGCTTTCCTGCATCTTATGTGGAAATGGCTATTGCCTCTGATTAAAAATACACAGAAATAGATATTTTCACCAAGAAACTTGTTGGGAAATATGAATGAATCCTTTCAAAAGTCCATGACATTCAAGATAAATGTCAAAAAAGACCTATATATGAAAATATATCATCCATTTCATTTTCATGTAAGATTTGGCCTTCTTCAAGAAGAAAGTTTTAGAAACTTCTTTCCCCCTAAGCCTCCCCTTCTCCATTTATATTCATTTAGTCTTGGTCTTTTTATTGGGGGGGGGAGTATGACTAGATTAAGCTTTCCTGTCTTATGAATTTCATTACTACTGAATGGTATTTTGTCTGCTCTATTGAGTATTTAAGCAGTAATTTACAATTTTCTTATACTTGTTCTTCCCATTTTCCTAGGGTGTGACCTTCACCAGCAGAATGAATCAGAGAATCAAGCAATCTGCTAACTCCTCTTAACTCCTTGTCACGAAAAACAGGAGATATATTTCCAATCAACAGCTCCCAATACAGTGCTCCTGTGGCTTTTGAAGGAAGTAAGACTGAAGTGTGACATTTTTTTAAGGCTTCTGTCTGAAACTGACCTGAAAAAGTTTACAGGGTTTTTTTTTGTACAAACCTGGGCTATTCAGGAAATGAAGTTGGCATAATTTTAGCAGAAGTCATCACACAAATATAACTGGTATCTCCAAGTACCAGTTGATGCAGGGTGGAGTCTACATATAAACCATACACTTATAATGGATGATGGTTATAGAAACAGTGCAAATCTGTACCGTGGAGCAAGGGATATAGCTAGAGAGGCAAACCGGCAGTCTAGGAACCAAGGAATGGATGACTATAGATATCAGGATGGCAACTATGAAGGGTATACACCCAATGACAGCTATTACCGTGGAGGAAATGAGTCTAATCAAGATGAAGATGCCCAGAGTGATGCTACTGAGGGCCATGATGAAGATGATGAAATCTACGAAGGAGAGTACCAGGGCATTCCTCACCCCGATGACATCAAGGCAAAGCAGAAGAAGAAATCTCCCTCAAGGTCTGATGACTATAGAGACCAGAAAGATCTCATGGCAGAACGACTGGAAGATGAGGAGCAGCTGGCTCACCAGTACGAGAATATCATTGAGGAATGTGGTCATGGGCGTTTCCAGTGGACACTTTTTTTTGTTTTAGGTTTGGCCCTAATGGCGGATGGGGTGGAAGTTTTTGTGGTGGGTTTTGTTCTTCCCAGTGCAGAGAAGGACATGTGTCTATCCAGTTCTAACAAAGGAATGCTAGGTAAGTAAAATCTTTAAAAAAAAGTCATTTAATTTGGGGGTAATAAAAGAAAAATCTCAGGATATAATTTCTTTCTTTTTGGACTCTTAACAGTTTTCCATCCCCAAGCCAACAAACTGGATTTTTTTTTTCTGTCAGATTTGGGATTTGCAAGCTAATGGGGCTTCTGGACCTCATCCATTCTCTCTCTCTCTCTCTCTCTCTCTCTCTCTCTCTCTCTCTCTCTCTCTCTCTCTCTCTCTCTCTCTCTCTCTCTCTTTCTGTCTCTCTCTCTCTCTCTCTCTTTCTCCCTAAGGTAGTCCCTCTGCTTTTGCACCTGAGGTCTTTTGACTAAGAGGCAGAGTGGCTGCATGCCCACATTCTTGAATGACGCATGATGGAGTCCAGGGTGCTCACAACAGAGTCAGAGGCCAAAGTGCTCTGGGACCCAGATAGCTTCTCTAGGAATAAAAGGAGCAAACTTTAGCAAACTCAAAAATAAAATGTGGGCCCAAAGTGATTTGAGTCAGGTACTCAGTGTTAGGGATTAAATCAGCTAAGATTTCAAATGATATTTGATCTATTTTTAGTAAATACAGAAAGAAGGATTGGGAAATCTTTTCTGAGTAGAATCTGATTATAACAGAATTCATTATTACAGAGATTCAGGTCTTCTCTGACTCCAAAAAAAGTCTTTGTAAACACATCAACTTGTAGGAAACAAAGCCTGATCCAAATACAGTTAGCTTAGCACTTGGGTGCTTGCCCTCTAGCTCCAGCTTTCTAAAGGGTTCATGTGACATTGTGCTTTTTTGAGTTATTTAGCCATGTGTATCTCATTAGAGGGTTATTCAAAATGAGGAGAGCTCTGACTACGATAACCACTGAGGCACGAGGGGCCAGATTGTGAGAAGGAACTGAAAAAAACTGGGTATAAATGAGAAAGGAAAATGAATTGAGAAGTAGGGCTTTCACCTAGTCTTTGAATACCAACAGTTTATTAGCAATATTCTCCCTCTGTATATATTAAAACACCAACAACAAAACAACCTCCCATTAACACACTGTCAGTGTGAATGACAGTTTAAAAAAAATCCTTCTCAGGATTTCCAAGACATTAATTTGTTTTTCGAAATTACCCACTAATCCTCCAGCCCCTGTTAGTGCAAATTGGCAGCGTCAGTAACAATTTCATGCTGTGTCAGTGTCTCTGTTACTCGGTGCCTGGCAACCTTCTTAACGAAGCCCCAGTATGTCTGGCTCTGCTGCTCACCAGTGTGAGTGTTTGGCAAGAGTGGGGGCAGGGGAGATGAGGTGGGGATGTGTGTGTGTGTGTGTGTGTGTGTGTGTGTGTGTGTGTGTGTGTGTCCTGGTCCTAACTGCCGCATTCCTTCCTCTCTCCTAGAGACCCACCTGGTCATATTTGTACCCTTCTCTATAGATAAAAAAAGATAATGATGATTCACTATCAGAAATACTCATATTGACTTGATTTTCCAGAAAAGGGAATGAGTTTGAGGCAGGTCCTATCACAATGCCTTACTCCTGTGACCAAATGGATATGGGACAGAGTCTCAGTGACCTTAAATTTGTCTTTAACATTTGACCATTTTCAAAGTACTTTTTCATACATTATTTTGTTTACCCCAATGAGACCACATCTGTCATGGTTTTGAATCTTTCACTGACATGCTGTTCACCAGAAGGGAGATTAATGTGCTGTACTCTGCCCTGGTCAGAATGCACTTACAGCATGGTGTTTAGTTCTATGGGTCACATTTTAGGAAGGGCAGTAGCAAGCTGGAGAGCATTCAGAAGAAGGTGACCAGAAGGGGACTGGAGAGCATGCCACGTAAGAGTTGGTTGCAGAACTGTAAGAGTTGGTTGAGGAACTGGGAGTGTTTTAACCTGGAGCAAAATGGGGAAACACATCTATAGTATTGTCTATAGTTTGGTGGTAAAGTGAGGTGACATTTTAGGAAGGGTATTGACAAGCAAGAAAGCAGTCAGAGAAGAGTAACCAGGATGTTTAGAATTCTGCAGACCATGCCATATTAGGATTGTTTGAAAGGACTGGGAATATTTTAATTTGGAGTAAAGAAGGCTTTAGGGTCACAATAGCTGTCCTGAAACATTTAAAGGGGAATCATTGTTAGGACAGTCCAGGGCTGGGGAACCTGGGGCCTCAAAGTTACATGTGGCCCTCTAGGTCTTCAAGTATGGTCCTTGCACTATTCTACTCATCCCCAAAGGGCAGAATTATGAAGCGGTAGAACTTGGAGAGAAACAAATCTCAGTTGGATGAAGGAAAAACTTCTTTAAAAATTGTGTAAAAGCAATGATAGGGAATGGGTTCCCTCTCTAAAATCTTGAGACAAAGATTGTGCGACTTCTTCCCTGGGGTGTCGATGAGTGATTTCTGCACAAGACTGGATTGTATTTGGGGGCCTTCAAGGTTCTTTCCTATATGAGGTTCTCTGATTTAATCTTGGGGGGCCTTAGTCAAGAAGTCAAGTTAACAAGCATTCCTTAAGTGCCTACTATGTGCCAGCCACTGTGCTAAGTGCTGGAAGCATTTGGCAGTGACAAAAGGCAGGTATTTTTATCCCTATTTGATAGATGAGGAAACTGAAGCAAAGAGAGAAAAATGACTTACCTAAAATTTCACAGATAGTAAGTTGTGGAACTGAGACTAGAACCAAGGGATTCTTCTTCATTATCCAGTGTTCCCTCCAGGCCTTCTCTTTAGGGGTATAGTCTGTGGAAAGGAAGTCCTTTAATTAGTCCTGAGTGGAGATTAAACTCCTAATGCTGGCCTTGGTAGCTTGGCAGTCTAGTACCAATTGGACTGGACACCTACAGTTTTCTATCTACATCCCGCTCAGTTATTTATTATAATATATGATAGCTGGAGTGAACCCTTAAAGGAGTTCCTTGATAGGATCTGTAACAATAAGTGACATTTATACAGATCTTTAATGTTTGCAAAGTGCTTTATGTATAAAGTTAGCTTACCTTAGTCTCACAGCAATGTTTTGAGGTATGTACTACTATTCCATTTTAAAGATGAGTAAGTTGAGGGTCAGAAAGCCATACATTGTCAGTGGCAGTATTTAAACTCAAATTTTTCTGCCTTCTAAGCCCAGCGTTCTATTATTCCCTATGCCATGCTGCCTCTCAGGAGATGCTTTTTATTTTTTTTGGTGTTTGGTATTTCAGATCCTTTGAAGGTCACATGCTCCATGAAACTTTTTCTCCTCCTCCCAGAAGCTCTCTCCTCTGAATCCAATCATACTTTGTATCAAAGAATTATGCACCATGGAGGTTATATGTTAGGGGCAGTTAGGTGGAGTGCTAGACCTGGAGTTTGAATTCAGTCTCAGACACTTACTATGAGACTCTGGGTAAGTCACTTTTGCCTCAGTTTCCTCATCTGTAAAATAGGGATGTTAATAGCAACTACCTCCAATGTTTATTGTGAAGATAAAATCAGATATTTTAAAATTGCAAGCACTATATAAATGCTGCTGCTGCTGGACCTCATTCCGTACTTAGCTCAGAATCAGATGCCAAGGTTCAATCCTGCCTCTGTCACTGTCTAGCTAAGGGACTATGGGCAAATATCTGAACATTTTTAAGCCTCAATTTTCACATCTCTGAAATGAAAGTGTTGGATTATGTGACTTCTAATATCTACTGAAACTCTAAATTGATTATCTTATCAACACATTTATTAATAATAATTGTCAACATTTAGATAGTATTTTGAAGTGGGCAAAGCACTCTTCAGGCACCATATTTTTTGAGCCTCATGATTCTTAGAGGCAGGCACTCTCGGTTTTATTATCCCCTTTTTGCTGATGAGGAAATTAAGATTTAGAGTAGGTAAGTGACTTACCTAAGGGCAGCCAGGTGGAGTAGTAGAGTCCTGGACCTGGAACCAGGAAGAGCTGAGTTCAAATCCAGATTTAGACACTTACTAGCTGTGTAACCTTGGGAAAATCACTTAATCTCTGTCTCCTTCAGTTTCCTTATCTGTAAAATGGGGATGATAATAGCACTTATCTCCCAAGGATATTGTGAGAACAAAATTGCATAATAGTGCAAAAGCACTTTGTAAACCTTCAAGTACTATATAAATACTTTATTATAATTATTATTACCCATGGTAGGACTGCTAGTGCCTGAGGTTGAATTAAAATCTAGGTCTCTCTGATTTCAAGTCCAGGGTACATTCCTCTACATGGGGCTACGTTCAGGGTTCTGCACTATGTGCTAGGGGAGATATAAAACTTACATAAGACATCCCCCCTGCTTTTTACATCCTAGGGTTGATATAGACTGTAGCATATGATATACTGTTTATGTTACAACATTGGATAATATGTTATAGGATGCTGGCTAATGCTTCTAATCTTGAATTTTGAACTGATTTAACTCATGTCACAGATGGGGAAAGTCAAGAAGGATCAAACCAAGAGTGGAATAATAATATGACAGCAGCTGAAACCGGTCTTCTCTCACTTGTTTAAATTGTCTCTTTCATGTACAGGAACCAGAAAAGCTGGTTGTTCATGATTATTTGATGATAAAATTATTTGTAATCAGATCAACAGAGTACTATGCCAGTGGGATATCCATCAGGATGTGGAAATGTTTTTATTTTTCTTTGCAATGGTTTTTTGTTGCTATGAGATTTTACACATTCATTGCATTATGTAGTTATCAGGATCATACTTTGCATCACTGCCTTACTGTTTATATCAATAGTGCCCTCTACTGCCTAATCTGATGGTTTGACACCAAAAACATTTATTGTGATAGTTCGTTACAAGAAAATACCCATTAATCCAGAAATAATGTTTTATTGTTCATAGACCAGCTGCCCCAAGAAAAACAAAATTTACATCTGCAAAGGTTTTTAGTCCCTTCATGATCTTCATCCCTCTAAAAGACAGGATACCTTAGAGTTTATTCTATATTGCTGTTTATTTTTTGTTGCATCTCCTCTGGCTATACTGTTTAAGAAAGTGATTTATGGTAGTAACAATTGTGTTCCAGAAGCTCTATGGCTTCATCTTTGCCTTTGGGAAGAATACTTGGGGGAATGGAAGATTGGTGAGTGCGTATGAGATGAAATTAGCACTTGAATTTTCATAACACTAAAGGGATGTAGGGACTACACCTGTCATGAATGATTATAGTTTTGATGTTTCCATGCAAATGGAATGAGCACAAACAGATTTGTTGGCCACTGTCTCTAGAGCAGACATTCTCAAACTCGGGGAGACACTGTCCACTTTGGTGGCAATAAGAGCCCCCGTGGAACAAAGTGACCTTGCCAATCTACCACCAGAGCATAGGTCAACATCCATTTTGAAGAAATATTGTTTAAGCAGCTATAATTGTGATTTTGTTGTATATTCCCATTTGAACTGCTTAATTTAGATTTATGTTTTCATCTCTGTTATTATATATGTATTTTTATATTTTATGTATGTTATATATGCATGCACATATATCCTCATTGCTTCAGGTTTTCTATCTTGAAACAAATTAATACTATTTTCCTCTTCTTGAATGTTTGTTAGGAATAATTAGCTCTTTGTGCAGCTCTTAGTCCAACATGAAACCAGAGAGATAAACATAGACTAAAAGAGATCATCTGATGCAGGGGTTCTTAATCGTGGGTCCGTGGGATTGGGGTTTGTGGATAGATTTAAGGGGGCCTTTGGAGTTAGAGGGGAAACTACATTGCTATTTCAATAGAATTTTCTTTGTAATCCTATGTATTTTGTTGCATGAATTAAAAACAAACTGAGAAGGGATCTGTATAAATTTCTCCAACTAGATTAAAAGGGTTCCATGACACACAAAGGTTTAATAATCTTTGATCTTGTCCAACTCTCTCATTTTACAGGAGAGGAAATTAAAAGCTAGAGAAAAGAACAGTGAAGCTCATAAGGTTCCAGCTCATAGGGTGAGTTAGGGGAAGAATTAAGATAACCTGGATCTCCCAGGTACTTTTCTCTATACAGTACTGTCAAACTCAATATACATATGAAGCATTAGCTCTTTTTTATTTCTTAAAATGTTACCTTGAGTCAGGATTGAAAGAGATTTTTAAAAAATATAGTGAGTTATTTTTCTCATGTTCATAGATTCCTTGCCAGAAAAGGTGAGAAACTGTATAACTTACATATGAATTATCTCCCAACATCAGATGTAAGTTTCAGGACTCTCATTGATAGGTAAGCCTGGTATTGGAGGTTCCTTCTGGCCCAGATTTAGATTTGGTGATATGAATGAAGTGAACGAAAGACCATTTCTTAAGTGTTTATTATGTGCCAAGCACTGTGCTAACTAAGATCTGGAAAAACAAAAACTAAATAAAGAACTTTCATTCTTCTCTGGTTTATTCATTCCCACCCAAAGAATATGGGATCTTTAATATTTGACACAATATACTTTTTTCCCCCTATTTTTTCCTGCCCCAGCATTTATTGATGAAGGTTCCTGAAAAGCACATGGATTTATTACTAGTCAGGGAAAGCAAATCATCTTGAATAAATGCCCTGAAAATAAGCAAAGAGGCCAGTGAACAGCCCACCTCCCAGCAAGGAGCATAGTCAATTACTGAAAACAATGGGCAGGTCTCCCGTTGAGTATAGCTGCTATCTTTTGTTATTTATCCTTCATTCTCAAAGAGGACCGACCAATGATAGCAGGAGGGTTGTATCTTGACTTGTAAGAGGATTGGATTTAAGTGAGGCAGAGTTGTGCAAAGTCATCAGCCTCACTCTGTCCTCTAGAATCATTGGAGTCTAGTGGCAAGACATATACCAAGAGGACTGGCTGTGATCTGCTAACAAAGCTATTCTGGTCTCTCTTCTGGCTCCATCATGTCTAGGATATAAATCAATTTGCCATTCTTCTCAGGTCTAGCGATTATCGCCCAATGCTTTGGCATTTTTGCTTAGCTTTGTGTCAGAGAACCATTTTAGCTTCCGTTGGTGGTACTTGCATTGTCCTCTTCCTTTATGTGCTGTAACAGACTCATTTCATTTGTCCCTTCCAGGCCCTGATTTTCATAAGAGGTAAGGAGTAAGAAGAATGCTACCAAAACTCTTTCCTCACCTTCACCAAGGGCTTTCTGTCTTCTACCCTGTCTGTCCCTGGATCTAGTTATAACAAAGAACCTGCAGAAAACAAGCTGTTTCTTTCCCAAGAATTAAGTTCTACAAATCTTTCACCCTCTGATAGTGTTTAGCCATCAAAGCACTTTACTTTCAACCTCAGACTCCCAGGGGATCATGCCACCCTCCTCCTCTCTCTGTGAACTTGGGACTTTTTTCACCTTCTTCTACTCCCTACTTTGCCCCTTGAGAGCATCAGAAGTAGGGAATGGGAGGGAATCCTAGTTAGTACCAGGGGCCTTTTCTGTGATAACTGGAATAGGGGAAAGGCAGGGAATGGGAGCAGAAGCTAGATATCAGCCCTCCCACACAGATTGAATGAATTTTGAGGCTTCTGCCATACTTATTTAGAAACAAGTAGGATGTCATTTATTGTTGATTATCCTATGTATAATAATTTCCCCCTGCAAAGGAATCCCTTCAGTAGAATACACGTGCTAAATATGCATATGGAGAATCATAGGAAGAATAAGGGAGAATCAAATTATAAATCCCCTCCCACCAGGTAATAGGGTGACAAATACTATATATTATCTTGTCAGATTAGGAAGATCATTTGATATGATTTGCTGTTCTCTGAATTCCTGGATTTCTTCAAGGCTCACCTCAATCACCACCTGCCAGGAGCCTTTCCTGATCCTTCTAAGTACTCTTTCCTGCCCCAAATTATATTTTATTTCCTTATTGTGTCAATGTATTCCCCTGTAGAGTGCTAGCTTCTTGAGAATGGGAACTGGTTTTTTTTGTTGTTGTTATGGTTTGTTGTGTCTAAATTTTCAGACTAGCATAGTGCCTTGTTCATAGTGAGTGTTAATACTTGTTCACTAGTAGATTTCCCTAAATCAGGAGATAACAACTGCTGAAATATGGACAAAATACTAAAGGCAAAAAATAGTTCACAATTGTTAGCCTGAGGGATGAAGGGTCAACAGACCAGCAGTTCTCCTTTGTCAATCAACAAAGAGGATTGTTAGGAGTGATCTAGTCAGACATAATCCTGGGGAGAGTGGAGAGATACAAACTCATCAGTCTGGCCTTCCCTCCCACCTCCTGCCCTTTTACCTTGGTGAAAGGGAAGCTCAGGCCCTCAGTGATGTTTCATCATTGAAAAGCAAAAATGCCCCATCTGATTCAGAATAGTGGTTGTAAACACCCCTTATTTGTAAATAGCACTAAAATCTTTCCCAACAAAAGCCCAAATGAGCAGGTCTGTATTTAGAGGTGAAGGACTCATTAGGCTTCTTAAGAAGAAAACTGGAATTTAGCAGGGGTTGGAGGGTGGGAAGAAGGCAGATGGTGCTGTGAATTTTACTGCTATGGCCATGTCTTGTGGTGTCCTTTTGAGCAGATTGAGTACAAACAGCCTCCCACTATCTAGGCCTGGCCAAGGTTGCTTAAAATATTCATTGTGTTCATTTTCCATTTCATGTCTGCAGATCTGCTTCCTTAGCCTCATAAATCCACCTTATCTAGGACTCCGCAAAAATGAATCCAGAGGAGTAACATTGATTCTTCTAGGTTTCTCACCTATGCTGGGGACAGACTTTAAAGAGGAATGTCTTTTCTCTGGGTCGTATCGAAAGGACCCCTCACATACAGCGTGTTCAGCCGCTCATCAGGAAAGGTGTCCGCGTTCGTTTTCTCTCAACCGTGAAAATGGCACATGAATCAGTCGAATGTACTCTTTCCCACATCCTATCACAATTCAAGGGCATGGAGATGATAGATAAATGGCTACATAGCTAAGTTGTCCACCAAGATAACTGCCACAAATATAGGGAAATTGAAGAAAATGACTCATGCTTCTAAAATAATTTTGATGCAGTGGTTTTTTTTTAACACACAAGGAGTGTGTGTGTGTGTGTGTGTGTGTGTGTGTGTGTGTGTATGTGTGTGCGTGCGTGCGCTGGTTTGGATCTGAGATTTTATAAATTCACAAAACTCCCAGTGTGGAAACTTCCTGGTTCAATGTAGATTGGCAACTCATCTGTAATTTATATTCTTAGAAAGTTGCCAAAGGGCACTGAAAGGTTAAGTGATTGTTCTTGGTCAGGTAGCTACTGTCTTTTCAGAGGCAGGTCTAGCTGACTCCAAGGCTTCATGCAGTCAAAGAATCTACCCAGTTAGAGTTGAATTCTTTGTGCATTTTGCTAACTTTAACATTTTATTTCTTAGAATATAGAAAGACTTTTCTTGTAGGTGCTAGTTAGCATTACTCTGATGGGGGCGTGGATAAGTGTTTATTAAATTTGGAGACAGTCAAAGCTAGCACATTGAATGGAAAGAAGTGGAAATCCCAAAAGATCCCAACAGATGAGAATATTGAGCTAAATCAATTGTTCTGAGCCAGAGTTTAGTGACTCAATTACTTTATCCTCGGGTAGAGTGAACAGTGTCAAAGCCCAGTCCTTTTATCTTCCCTATATTTCCAAAGAAAGTTCTTTACTCCAGGATATATGACTAGGGGTTGTCTAGGAATTTCTAGAACAGCTTAACTATGGCCCTGGATACATTGGATCCTGGAAGTACATAGTAGAGTGGAATAGAAAGAGATTGGATTCTTTCTTAATACCTAGCTACTGGATCTTGAATTACCTAACTTTTCAGTTACACTATCTGTAAAATGAAAGTGAGGGACTAAATAGATAATATCTAATAATAGCCAGCATTTGTATAGCACATTGAGATTTGCAAAGCAGTTTACATATATTATCTCATTGGATTGTCACGTTGTGAAGATCAGTCTTATGAAATAGATGCTATTATTTTATCTTCATTTACAGAGGAGGAGACTGAGACTGAGAGAAGTTAAAGTCCTTCTAAGTTCTACTGATATAATGTTGGGCCTTCCTTTATCTCTCTAACTTTTCTCCCTCTGTTCCCAGACAAAATCCCTTCTTAGAAGTTCTATTACCTTTCAAGCACATTTCTAGAAATGTATGCCCTGAGTGCTACTGTTTTTTTTTTTTTACCAATTGTTTTCTAAATCTTAAACATTTCTTAAAAAATTTTAAAGATCATTAGCCCTTATGTAATACTGTATGGTCCTAGAGCCAATAGATAGAAAAAATGCTACCAAAGTAGCAAGGTAGTTGGGAAACAGATTCAACAAAAGAAATGTAAACATTTTCCTCTCGGCTTTCCTAGAGTCATATTTAATAGAAGATGAAACTTAGACACAGTGAGAGGAAGTAACTTGCCTAAGGTAGTAGAATTAAGACTAGAATCTAGGTGTTTAGGTCACATCCAGGGAAGAAATACCTAGAAGTTGATGTCCCTATAACTTCCCAGAGTCAGCTAGGTGGATGGACCACTGATTGTTTGAAAGTTTGGATTTGGAGTTTGAAAGTTTGGAACACCTGAGTTCAAATTTGACCTCAGACACATACTAGCTGTGAGACCTTGGGCAAGTCACTTAATCTACATCTCAGTTTCGTCAGCTGTAAAATGGGGATAATAATAGCACTAACCTCCCAGGGATGTTGCGAGGATCAAATGAAATAATAATTGTAAAATTATTATTTTAGCTTAGCACAGTGCCTGGCATATAGTAAGTGCTATTACGAATGTTAAGTATCATTATCATTATTGTTATTACTTAACCTTTGTTTACCTCTGTTTTTTCAACTGTAAAATGGGGATAATAACAACACATACCTAGGGGTTGTCGTGAGGATCAAATGAAATAAAATTTGTTAGCACAGTGCCTGGTATATAATAGGTGCTATTATAAATGCTTATTCCCTACTCCATTCCCTTCTTATGGCCATCTGTAGGCCTCAATTTCCTCATCATAGAAGAATAAATTTAATTTCTGGGCCACCAAGTAAAAACCCAAGACAATATTACTTTATAATGACATCTGTAACAGGTACCTCACAGGATTATTGTGAATTTTATATGAAATTATATATACATGTAAAAAAAACTTTGCAAACTTTAGGGTACTATAAAATGCCAGTTATTGCAATTTGTTTATTTATAAAAGTTTATAAACATAATTCTGCTGGAGAAGACACCTTCCCCCCTACTTTCCCTCCTCACTGCAATGTTAGGGCTGGCTGGGTGATAGGACTCAGCAGGCTCTTCTGTATTCCAGTGCTCTTGTCCAACTCATTGCCACTATTTCCTGGAATCTTAAAAAAAATGAAGTCTGAATCCTCTGTAATATACAAGCACATGTCAGGTGTTAAAAAGGCAAGACAAGTTTGTATTAGCAACTGTAAAGCAGGTGGGTATCTCAACTTAACCTGCCAAATTAAATTTTATTATGAAGGGCAGAAACCATATACCACAGTCCTGGTGCCAGAAATAATACACACACACACACACACACACACACACACACAAACACACACCCCACAGAGTGTTTGAACCAGAGTTTGAACCATCAGTGACCATCAAATCCCAATTCCTCATTTAATGGATGATGAAATTAACTTGAAGCAAAGTTTATAATCAAGGTTATATAACTAGTTAATGGCAAAATGCATGATTTTGAGGGTGGAAACAAGGAGAATGCAGGAAAAAATGAGCCCATACAAGGGAAGAGAAGCATGAAATTAACATTGACTCTAAAATGGCTGCAATACTAAAGTCATTTGAGGGAGAAAAATTAATCTTTAGCAGAAGAAATTAAGACAATAAATTTGGATAATTAGAGTATATTAGAGTACTCAAAAATAACTGTTACATGAAACAGATAAGGGGCAAATTGGAAGGGTAAAAATGTTTTATATATGATGGAAATGCTAGAAAATGTATCATATCTACAATTCTAGATGACAAGCTCTGAGGCATATGGAGAAAATGTCTTAATATGGGTAATTTGCTAAAATTAAAAATCTTTGATTACTACCTGGAAGGATTCTGGGGAAGAGTGGGGGGTATGGTATTCTGTGAAGCGTGGTGGGGGAGGGGGGTCTGTGAAAATTGAACAAAGGGCATGTCATTCTAACCTTCAAAGAAGGATGCCTGAATTCCTTGAACATAATCCAAGAAAGAGATATTGAACTAAATAAATGAAAACCTGAAATGACCTTGTGAGAAATTGGAGAAATAGAGGTGGTATGGTACATTGAGAAGCTTCTTGGCAGAAAGATGAAGACAATTAAAGGGAGAGCCTACTAAGCCACTAGAATGATTAAAGGAGTATAAATAAAGAGCTTGCCCATTGGAGTGCTACTTTGCTGTCTTACTGTGATGTTGATCCAACCTTGGGAGTGACACTGAATTCTGCAGGGTTCTGTCAGGTCTTGCCAAGCTGGCAAAGTTTCCATTGTACTCCTGGCAGTATTTGTTGTCTGAGAACCAGCTTAGGTAGCTTTGGAGAGGTTCATCACAAGAGGGTCAGCCATCAATCAAGTGATGAATTTTTTGTTTTTGGTTGCAGCTGTTCATGGAGTTGGTTTTCTAAGAGGCACAAAAGGGTTTGTAATATGTATCAATGGAGAGAGAATCCACATAGAAGAACTTGCAGATCCTTGAACTATTAAAGTAAGAAAAATCTGCATAAGACCATAGATTTTGAGCTGGAAGAGATCTTAGGGGCCATCTAGTCCACCTCCCTCATATTGTGAATGAAGAAACTGAGGCCCAAGCAGTTTAAGTGATTTGCCTAAAGCCACACAAATAGTGAAAGAGGTGGGATTTGAACTCAGGTCTTCTAAGTTAAATCTAATGTACTTTCTTAGTGTAAGGCACAGACTAAATATCTTAGGAGATCCCATCAATGTTTATTCTGTCTATAGCTTGCCTTTTGAAACATTTGAAGTTTAGTAAACTCAAATTAAGACTAGCCTTAGCAGTGTGTCAAAACTTTGAAGTGGAAGACTGAAGTACAAGTCCCAGTTATGGGACCTGTAAGTCACTTAACCTTCAGGTTTTTTCACAAATGGAGATAATTATACTTCTACTACCTACCCTTATAGAGTTGCTGTGAGGCTCAAATGAAAAAATGTGGGAGGCAGCATGCAACATGGTCCTGGCAGCTAGACAGCTCAGTGGATTATGCTCATCTTCCTGAGGCCAAATCCAGCTGCAGACAACTTACTAGCTGTGTGACCCTAGGCCAGTCACTTAACTTTGCCTCAGTTTCCTCATCTGTAAAATCATTTGGAGAAGGAAATGGCAAACCACTGCAGTATCTTTGCCAAGAAAACCCCAGATGGGGTCATGAAGAGTTGGACATGACTGAACAATAGCATCAACAACAAGGATCTATGTTGCCTGACCCTGGACTGTTTGACATTTTTATAAATCTTGGTTCAGACTGGTCATATAGCTTACCCAGAATCACACAGCTGGTAACTGTTAGAGACAGGATTCAAAGCTAGGTCTCTTGGACTCCAAGTCTAGATCTCTATAAATTCCACCACACTGCCTCCCAATGATGCCCTCATGGGCAACTGTAATCTGTAAGATGGTTTGCCTCCATAGAAAACTTCCCTAGACCAGGGGTTCTTAACGGACTCCCTCCCAACATAGGAATAGATTCAGGGGGTCCATGAACTTGAATGGGAAAAATTACATCTTTATTTTCATTTACCTCTAAATGAAATTCATCATTTCCTTCAAATGTTATTCTGAAAAGGGATCTGTAGACATTACCAGACTGACATAGAGTCCATTACACAAAAAAGTTGAGAACTGCTGCCCTAAAATGTT
This sequence comes from Petaurus breviceps papuanus, assembly GCF_028583685.1. Classification (NCBI taxonomy): domain Eukaryota; kingdom Metazoa; phylum Chordata; class Mammalia; order Diprotodontia; family Petauridae; genus Petaurus; species Petaurus breviceps. The sequence goes on along the minus strand of NW_027186296.1, from coordinate 60,834,607 downwards.
CTGATTTTTTTTTTTTAAAATTTCTTAATAGTTTTTCTGTCTCCTACCTTGTTGCCATACTATTGGGTATCCCTTTTATCACTCTCAGTGTACCTACCTCTAGCAGCCTCCCTAAATTCTGTGCCTAATTTTCTTAGTTTGAACTTTTGTAGTCTGGGGAACTATATCACTAAGGATGTTAGAAATGGGTACGAATGAACATTAAATAGCTCCAGCAAGGACCAGAGCTTTTGATATATGAATAAAATACAATGTGCTTTAGCACATTGAGGTTGTTTTTTTTTTTGACATCTCTTTTGTATACTCAGAGCTCTCTTTTTGCTTACCTCCTGATTTTTGACAGTATTCTGGATAGCTGAGGTTGGCTGATAAATTGCCTCTGGATTAATGAGACATTATTGTATAAAACTGCTGAGTCTGATACTCTAAATTGATTTCCTATTCATCAGCCGTAAGAGCTGGACAGTCATCCATTGGAGATTTGTGTGGATCAAAGGTCTATGCATGTCTGAGGAGAGGCAACTGTCTTCCCTGGTTTGGTGTCAGAATACTATTATAAGAAATGTGGAAAATCATTAAAATCGAAGGAGAAAGGCCAGGCACATGAAGACGAAAGGCTGAAGTGTTCTAGCAGACCAGGATCATTTGATTTGTTTGCTTTTAAGAGCTGAACACCTGCCAGCTTGGATTATTCATCAGAAAATAAATAGCCTTGGCCAATCATTCATTTAAACCACAGAATAGTAATGTGGGTTCAGTCAAAGTCTACCCAGCTTGCTGATTATACATATATCTGGGTGCACTGGGTTTCAGGCAAAACCAGGCCTTTGAAAGCCATTTCCAAACAGGGACAGAGAATCTATCAAAACCCCCGACCCCAGTGATGCTGATATCATATCACACAACTGAAAAACTGTAATTGAAAATAGAACGTGATACATAGACACACATCCTTCAGTTGGAGACAACTCAGGAAGCTATACAGCCATACAAATAGCCTGATTAAGTTTTAATATTGTAACCTTCCATTTGCAGTAATGTGTATCCAGAAAGTGCCTTGGGAAAGCAGTGCGTCTAAAATTTATAAACCAACCCAGTTTACATATATTGTAGAGATGAGTTATAAGATGAGATTTTCTTTAGTTTGCTTTTCCCTATTCTCCCCCTACCTGTGGGTTTAGGCAAATAATTCTTCCCCAATTTCTAACTAGTCAGTAGGTGAGTTGAGCACAATGGAAATAATCTGCAAGAGCTTTGGCTTCTGAACCAGAGGAGATGTGACATAGAGGATGGAGCCCTGAGTTTGGAAGCAGGGGGCTTCAAATCTCACCTCTTTTTTTTACTTCTTTCTTTTTTTTTAATTAACCTATGTATTCTTGTACAAAGCATCTCAGGGTCTCAGTTTTCTCATCTGAAAAAAGGAGGGAGTTGAGTTCAATGGTCTCCGAGGTCCCTTCCAAAACTCCTGTGGATTTTTTGGCTTCCCCACCAAGAATATACTTGTGTTTTTGTCAGTGTAGGGAGCACCTAGTGATGCATTTCATCTACCAATGCAGATCAATTATTGGGTACACTGAGAGATTAGGCCATTTCTCAGCATCATATAGCAGCCTGTGTCAGGGACTGAATTTGAATTTACACTTTTCTGATGCTGAGGATGACTACTCTCCATTAACTGTCACACTGCCTCATTACTTTAACCTTGTGTGACTTGGTAATAGCTATCCTTCCAGCTTCCTCTTCCATATAATTTTAGAGCTGGAGAGGACATTATATCTAATCCAACAGTTCTGTTTGACAGATGAGTAAACTGTGGATGAAGAGAGATTAAATAACTTGTCTAAGGTCCCACACCTACCTAGTGGCAGAACTATAATTAGTATCTATACCACATGACTCCAAGGTCCGTATTTCTTCCCACTATACCATGCTTCCTCTGATTAGTGCCATCATTTCATTTTATAGATAATGAAAATGAGGCCAAGAGAGGTGCCATGCCTTTCCCAGAATTACACAGCTGGTTATTAGCTGTAACTCAAGTCAGCTATTAATTACAGTGCTATTTCTGAGATATTAGCCTGTGTCTTTTATCAGTTGATGCCCTCTGCTGCGGAACATCAGACATGTCATTGTTAACTGATTCCATCAGGATATCTAAAGACATTTGGATGGGAGTCTGTGACCTGAAGTGGTGAGCTCCCATCATTTACCCAATCACTGAGTCTTTCTTACTTTTATAGATATGGATCTAAGATCTGACTGATATTCTCATCTTAGAGATTCTGCTTGACTCAGGACTGCTATGGGCATGGCAATCCATGTTTGCAGAAAGTCTGTGAGCCTCTAAAAATCAGCCTGTTTGCTGGGCTACTTTCAATATAATTATAGAGCAGTTAGAAAATCGGAACGGAAATCTTTATGTCAAATCTATATGTCAATCCAATGGGTGGTAACTGGGAAGTACACAGGTAAATCTAAATACCTCTAAGAATTAGCAATTGGTGGAAGGGATGGAAGGGAAACATGGCTACTACCAATCTAATTTCAGACGCTGAGTGGAGGTTTGCTAATAGAGAGTTAATTTGAAAACCGAGAAGCAAGAAAAAAAAATAAAGTCACCAACTTGCTTGGCAGTCTCCATGCTGGTCAATGCCTTCTGTAAATATAGCTCATTTTGATCAATCTCTCCACTCCCTATGAATCACTCAGGCACTCTAGTGTTCCTGTTTCTATGTTTATTCAGAATTTATTCTCTTCAGTGAAATCCCTACAACCACATATTTTCCAATCTTTTCTTATTCCCTCCATAGTAGCATAGATTATGCACCATTAAATATAACCCCTTATATGTTCAAATGGTAACATGGGGTACCTGTTATGTGCAAGACTCTAGAGGGTATGGAAAGGAATAAGAAAAGATTCCCAACTGTAACAAGCTGATAATTTGGCCTACCCTTTAGTTGACCAAATGAGCCAAGTACCTTCATATCTCCTGTGGGAAGCTGCTGTTGAGTTTCCAAAGTATGCCCCAAATACTAGATTACAAACAAAGCAGATACCCACCCTGCCCCAACTGCTTAGTCTTGTCTGTCACTGCATTGATGAGCTATGGCCTCAGAGAGTGAGAAGAAAGGGACAGGATAGATGGGTTACTGGGTGGAGCAGCCATCTCTGAAAATGAATTCTGTTCTAAAATAATATGAAGGAAATGGTATGATCTAGATCAGGGGAACCTGGTGGCCTCAAGGCCACATGTGGCCCTCTAGGTCCTCAAGTATGGTCCTTTGAATCCAAACTTCATAGAACAAAATCCTTTAATAAAAGTATTTGTCCTGTAAAACTTGGCCTCAGTCAAAGCTCTGTGCTTGAGGACTTAGAAGGTCACATGTGACCTTGAGGTTGCATGCTCCCCAACCCTGGACTAAGCTTTTAATGCCTTAATTCTCTGATTGAGGATTGTGTGGTTCTGATTTATTCATGATTTTTTTTTGATCAGGGGATTGCAAAGGAGAGGGTGGAGATGTGTCTATTTGATACCCAAACATCTGGTCAATTCAGTCTAACATACATTTAAACCAGCCACTTGAAATCATATGGGAAAAAAATAAACCAAAACTAAATGAATGACTGATTCTGATCTAATCGATAATATTTGGACCATAATAGTTGACATCTATATGGTACTTTAAGGTTTACAGAGCACTTCACATGCATTATCTTGAGCCTCCTAACAACTGTCAGGCAGGTATTATAGATGTTGTTGTCCCCCATTTCATAGACAAGGAAGCCTCAGAGAGATTGAATGACTTACTCGTGGTCATAAAACTAGATTTAGAAGCAGGATTTGAACCTAGGACTTTGTGACACTATGGCTGACATTATCAATTGTGCCTCCCCACCCTATGAACATAGATAGGGCTTACTGCATGAAACAGTGGAAGGTGGTGCTGGATTTGGAGTCAAACCCAGTGGTGCTGGGTTCGGATCCTGACTCTGCCATGACTGCCTTTGGGACCTTGGGCAAATTACTTCTCTAGGCCTCTGTTTCCTCATGACAAAGTGGAGTCAATTACCTCAAAGGTCTCTTCCAACTTTAAATCTATGATCTATTTGAAAGCAAGAAGAAATCTTTGAAAGAGGAATAGCAAATAAAATGTTAGTCTTGGAATCAGGAAGACCTGAATTTAAATCCTATTTCAGATACTTATTGCCTAGAAAAATGACCCTAGAAAAGCAACTTAACTTCTCTCAGCCTCAGTTTTCCTCTTCTGTCAAATGGGATAATAATATCCCTTCATCACAGGGCTGTTGGAAGGATCAAATGAGATAACATTTAAAGCTCTTCATGAACCTTAAAATTCTATGTACATCCTAATTATTATTATGTTTTCATCTTAGCACTCATTGATTTCTACTCTATTTCATTTTAACCTATACCATGATAAACTTTCCTTGAAGCATGTAGAGACTAGTTTTTTTGCCTACAACCCCATGGCATAGTGAAATGGGAAGCCTTGGGCTTTCTTTTTTTATCCAGAGGTTTCCACAAGGAGAGGGAAATAATTATATCCCCGGAGAAGCTTAATTTGGTTTGATTCAGCTCAGCTTAGGTCAGTTCAAATATATCCTCTGTGTATCCCCTGGGTATAGTTCCCAGATATTACCATGGTGGTGGGACAGTGGCCTTGTGTATTTCATGGATGTGTGTGGGAATATTAGAAGTGGAACTCAGGTTCACCATTTCATTGTTTTCCTGGTTGGAGGGGAGAAATTGGAATGGATCCAGAAGGCTGCTTTCTCTCCTTTCATGCATCTCCTTGGGCTACCTTGTCACATCCTACAGAACTGTGAAGTGAAAAATAAGATAGCATGTTTTTTTACAGCTACCCCCAAGTGAAAGGGAGATGTGGAACTACAAATAAACTAAAACAAAAGACAAACAGGCAAGGAGCTGCAGTGGTTTAAATTTCACCTAATTAGCTGACTGCAGAGTAACTAAATCCAAGAAATATCAGAAATGACAGCTTCTACCTCTCAAAAGATTAAAAAATATTGTCATTATCTATGTTGTATGGAGGATAAAATTATTTAATGCATATTATTATTTTGTGAATTTAACCCCTAGCCCTTCCAAGAGTCACACAAACCTAGTAAAAAGAAGTATTACCTAGATCTAGAAAATAACACTTCTATCCATCCACCTCCAGGGAAACAGTGAAAGAATGAGATGACAAAGACAGTCAGGTGAATGACCATATTTTTTTCTTCTCCAAGATGATCCTGACCAGGATAGTGGGTATATAAAAAACATAATATTTAGGAGGATACTAGGATTCTTGATAGTGGTTAATGTGACGTTAGTTCTAGGATGGTGGGACATGAATTTGGGGCAACTCGAGAAACCCTGGTGCCCACTACAGCTTTGAATTGCACTCCAACTAAAGGCCCTTCTGACAACTCTTTGAAAGTCAGACTTAGAGACTTAGGCTATGCCAGACTTGTTTATAGTCATATGTCATGATGTTTACTTACCTGGATGGTGTATGGAAAAAGAAATGGACTTGAAGTCTGCAGAGCCTCCCACCTTGATACATACCTGTCATTCTCTAACTACATCACTATCTCCTGTTTCTGTGGCTTTTCAAGGCTGTCCCCCATGCCTGGAATCCTCTTTCTCCTAATCCCCACCACTTAGAATCTCTTGACTTAGCTCAAGTGCAATTTCCTACAGGAGACTTATGATTCTTCGCATTATTAGTGCCCCCAAGTCCCAGCATATCCCTCAAATTACTTTGCATTTTCTTTTGTAATTTTGCATTTACTTATATAGAATATGAATATCTTGTTTGATATGTCTACATGGGTTGCCAAAATGTATAAACTTGAAGCTAGCAGGTGGCATGGATTTGGAATTTGCCTCAAACCTTTTCGAGCAAGACTTTGATTTCTGCCTTCAAGAGGGTAAGAGAACGGTCATGGTTGGATGATTGGTCCTTTCCTTGCCTATATCTAAGAAAGGTGTAAGACTAGATTAATGTCTATCCTATTTACTAATATTGCTAGTATAAGGATACGGTAGATTCAGAGCAAAACATATTTAAAGGAGCAGGGTAGTCCCAAGCTTAACCTGTCAGCTTGACTCTTTTCTATCAAAAAACACCATCACAAATCACATATAAGTAAATAAATTCATTTATCTAAGCAAATCGAAGTTGAAGGAGTTATATAAGTTAGAATATAACAGAAAATATATCAGAGTAAATGAGCTCTTTAGATAGGAGTGAGGTGAAATCTCAGCTTAAAACAAAGGGAGGGCCCAATTTCACCAAAGGGAAGGTGTTTCTCTCTCTCTCTCTCTCTCTCTCTCTCTCCCCTTCCCTCTCTCTCCCCCTCCCTCCTGTAAAGACAAAGTAGAAATCAGGGACATATTGAGGAGGTGCCTTCCTCTACATGCCTGTAGCTTTCAAAATCTTTCCTTTTGTCTCTCCTGAAGAGTACTTGGCATTATACATGACTCTTCTTAAAAAAAAGGCCCTGACATCAATCCCTCCCTTGATGTTGGTACTCAGTCTCACATCAAGCTCAGCATCTCTCTGCCAGTATGGAGTCATATCTCCTTCCCCACACCATACACAGCAGCAAACAAAAGCCTGATTATACTCAGCTGTGCATCTGTTTTTTCCTCCTAGTAGAATATAACCTCTGTGACTATAAGGGTTGTTCTCCATTTTGCCTTTGTATTCCCAGCATCTAGAAATAGTGTCTGATACATAGTATGTACTTAATGCTTGATGAACTGAACTGAATTTATACTTGCTAGTTATATGAGCATAGACAAGTTCTTGGGTCTCTCTGAGCCTCAGACTCTTCCTCTCGAAAAATGGGGAGTTTTTCAAACCTTAAACTACTTTCAGAAATGTCAGTTATTATCAGATGGAAATATTGATTGATGAAATATTTTATTACTTATTTGGTCTTTTGTATAAAGGTCACCTATGACTGTAGGAAGCTCAGCCATCTGACAGCTGTCTAAGCATAATATAATTGTATTACTACAAGGGTCCAGAAAATAACTTTACAAGGTGATTTTACGATTAATGCAAGTAATTGTTTTACATGTTTAGACTTATTGCTTCTTTTCCATGTCATCTAAAAGATTCAGTCATTGGACAAATCCTTATACATGCCCTTTTTACAAGTTCTGCTTTTGCCTCTCCTGGCTCCCAGAAATCTAAGATACTAAAATATTTTAGCAAAGCCAACAGACAAAGACACTGTCTGACTGCATATTCTATATTCATAGCCCTCTAACTGTCCACTGAGAGAAAGAAGGTTTGTTTTACAGTCACTTCTCCAGCAAGAAGGTTGTTCATCACAATGAACCAAAATCCAACTGTCTTTTATTATTAGCTTCATTTATATTTTCATATTTATTGTGTTGATTGTTGGTCTGGTTCTGCTTACTTTATTCTGCATCAATTCCCCATCATGTTGGTCATTTTTTTTTAGGATGGAATAGTACCCCATTACACTTCTGTGCCACAATTTGCTTACCTATTTTCCAATTGATGGGTTCCTACTTTGATTTTAGTTGTTTCTCACTATCATAAAAATGTTATTATGAAGCTTTTAGTATATATTGGGTCTTTCACCTCACCTGGCTATATGGTCAGCAGCAGAATGGCTGGGTCAAAGGATACAAATAGTCTATTGATTTTCCTTACACAATGCCAAATTGTTACATAGAATGGTTGAATAAATTTATAGTCCTACTTTGGTCATTTCATCTTATATCATCTTTGCAACTTTGATGAGAATCCCCAGAGTGATTTTAATTTGCATTTCTCTTATCATTAGTAATTTAAAGTATTCTTTCATATAGTTATTGATAGTTTGCAATTCTTTTGAAAACTGTTCATATCCTTTTACCACTTATAAACTGGAGAATGACATTGGTACTTTTCTGGCCTACCCATCACTTTGAAATACTCTCTATAACCATTTCAACAAAATGGCAATATATTCCTTTGAAGGGAACATTTTAAAATAGAGCCATAGGATGGAAGTTCTCTGGGTGGGTGGGGGATTTTTTGACTGGGAAAGGAGCCATTAAAAAAAAAACAAACAAAGGTATTACAAATTACAAATATTTAGAACATATCTACTAGCCACAAGATATTCATAAATGCTTACTATATATAGTAAGTGTTACATGTAAGTAACTTGTCCTTGTATATTTACTGTTTACATACTTCTACTAAGGCCTTCCTTACATTCATAGAGAAAACTCGTTAGTCTGCAAAATATTTTCTTTCTTTAGATCATATATGTTAATGATGCTGTGATTTCCAGGAGGGGAAATAAGGTGTCCGTCCCCCATTCCAAAATCAGTTTTGTTTTATATGCAGAACACTTTGAATATTCCTAATATTTCTCTCTTTCTCTGTGTCACTCTTTCTGTTACCCTCTCTCCTCCCTCCCCTCTCACAGGGCTGATAGTATACCTTGGAATGATGGCTGGGGCCTTCATCTGGGGTGGCCTGGCAGATAAGCTTGGGAGGAAGAAAGTCCTTGGCATGTCTCTTGCAATCAACGCCTCCTTTGCATCCCTCTCCTCTTTCGTGCAGGGCTATGGTTTCTTCCTCTTCTGCCGCCTTATCTCTGGTATAGGGTATGTACATGAGGAACATAAGATATGTCACTCTGAGTCTAACCAGTGATCAAAGGAGAAAGAACATTGACTCTGGGAGCCTTCTGAGGTCTTTTCCAGTTCCAGGTCTATGATCTCTTTGTAGCTTCCTGCAAGCTTCCCCAGTGACATGTGGGAGGGGCTATATGCTATGATCTATCCAGATGTGTGTTCTGTCTCTGCTGATCTTGGTCTTGGGAGAAATAGGATACAGTGATAATAACCTCCTATGATATTGCAGCCCTTTATCTCTTCTCTAAAAATTAGATGAAGTAAGAAATCCCTTGTCAAAATGTTTTCTAGAATTTCTAGCAGGGAAGAGAGATGGATGGTGATATATTTGGAACAAAGCCTTACATTTTAGAATTAAGTTTAGAAATAAAATGTCCACAATATGATCACAAATGAGACACTTTCAATTAAATTCACATTTATTAGGCTAGTTGCTATGCCACATACTGCTGGTTCCAAGACTGACATAAGACTTTCCCTGTTCTCCTGGACCTTATAGTCACCAGAGTTATGAACTAGTGAGTTGGGCATTTTTGACATATGAAAGAAATCTGAGGTCTGATAAAAACAGCAAACAATAGTGACTTAAAAAACTGAAGATCAAACAAATACACCTCCTCCTTTTAACAGAGAAGGAATGGATTTGAAATGCTGAATAAGATAGGTATTCTTATAGATGGCCATGGTGTTGATTTGTTTTTCTAGACTCTACATATTTGCTATAAGGGAGGGTGTTTCTGAAACTCAAAGCTTGGTTGGTAATAATAGTTACACAAAAATACCAGCAAAAACATTTGGAAATTAAAAAAAGAAAGATAGCTAGAGGCAGCTTAAATTAAAGTAATAAGCAATCTAGTATGTTATTCTCTATATAGTTCTTAAATCTACTAAGCAGAAAATGAAAAAAAAATTGGCATCAAGATCATAGTATCATACCTAAGATATAGGAGTAAATTGGGTGCTTAAATTCCACATTGATTTGTCTCAATCAGAAGGACTTCAGCCACCATAGAGATAATCCCTTGCTCTGAATATAACGAAATAAAGTTTCTGAGCTTTTTGCTTGAAATTGCCCCCTAAGTTTATCAAAATGCTTCTAGTTGTTTTATTTTTATTCATCATATGTTCTAGCCTTATTAACTAGTCAATTTATGGTAGTTCCCTAGCTTTGTCTTAGTTTAATCTGGATGACCAGTCAACTTCTTAATGAAACTTAGTTCCTCCATTTTATTTTAAAAATATTCATCAGGGGCTCTGCAATTCTGTCACCTCTCAACATGACACACTATCTGGATATGTAAGGGGGTGGGGTCAGTAGTAGATGATGCTTGTTACCTTCCCTTTTCTATGCACACCTTGATTCTTCCTCTTCGTTTTTTTCTCCCCCTCAGGATCGGGGGGTCCCTCCCCATTGTATTTGCCTATTTCTCTGAATTCTTATCTCGTGAGAAGAGGGGAGAACACCTCAGTTGGCTCTGCATGTTTTGGATGATTGGAGGAATTTATGCTTCAGCAATGGCCTGGACTATTATTCCACACTACGGTAAGCACTCTAGGTTCAAAGTATTCATCTCATGTATGTGTTTTTACTAGTGTTAATACCTATAGCCAAATACCCTTTTCCTCCTTTCTCCTGTTCTTGAAACATTCCCTTAGACACGGTTTTTGGATGACTCTCTTTTATTCTAAAACCTTGTGATCCTCCTGAAATAACACAACATGATATTTGGAAAGAAAAGTCTACCTGGAAATTATGCAAGTTTTCCTTCTCTCTCATTGGTCATTATTAATATTTTTAAGAGGCAATAGAAAGAAATGATAGGCGCATTTCATAACTCATAGAACTGGAAAGAGGCAAAAGAGAGCATATAGTTCAGTTACTTTACCTGTAGAAAAGGTATTTTTATTCTCACATTATAGTTGTGTCAAGAAACACATAGAGCCATGGTAGGCATATCTCCCCTGCATTAACATAGATCAGTTCACATAAGTATGTAGGTACAGGGAAAGACTATCTAAGGCAGAGCCTCCTAATTGGTTTCTGTGCTTCCAATTTCTTCTCTCTCCAATCCATATAACCTTCCTGATTCACAGGTCACATATCATTTTAGGGGTATATATATATATGTCAGTAATTACATTTCTGGGTAGGAGAATTTGTTGGAAGGTACTCTACTAGCACTGGTGTTTTAAAGACTGACCACAGTGGTTATGATGAGATAAAAATACATGAGCAATCAGTATTAGTGAAGTTTTGAGTGGTGACTTGGGACCCAAAGCAGGGCTCAGATTGGTGATCACCCCCAGTGGAAAAGTACAAGGGTGGAAGTGGTAATAGAAGGGAGTAGATGTATATGAGAAACTTTGTAAATGTGAAATTAATAGGACTTGGCAACTGACTAGGCATAAGAAATAAGGAAGAGAGAAGAATAAAAGGTAACATCAAGGTTTGAATGCTAGAGACTAGGTGAATGATAGTGTCATTGGCAAAAAGAGTAGAATCAGAAGTAGGAGTGGGTTTTTTGAGGAAGATAATAAATTCAATTTGGGGCATGTGCATTTGAGATTCTGGTGGTATGTCCAGAAGGTAAGAAGTTGGAGATGCTGGTTTGAAGTGTGGGGTAGAATTCTATAAATATCAGTTGCAGGATTTATCTGTATAGTGGTATGACTTGGAGTTGCAGAGCTAATTACTTTGCCATTATACAATGGAAATAGTACTAGATTAATAATTAAAGTTTCAAATCCTGGCTTACTAGTGTGACCTTGGTCAAGTCAATAATCTTTCTGTGGCTCTAAATCCTAGCTTTAAAGTGAGGAAGAATTGGACTAGATGGGGGCAGGGGGATTGTACTTCTGAGGTCCTAGTTTAAAATTTATAATCCCAATTCACCAAACACTCCTCCATTTGAATTTTCTTTGAGAGTATCTGTGAACAATGGGAGCTGTATGTGAAAAAAATCTGGTCTAGGAAAATCATGGGATTTTCTGTCTAAAACAGAGACCATATCTACACCCGCAGAATAAAATGAAGAATAGAACAGTTTATTGACAATTTCCAGTGATGTAGACAGTATATCTGAATATTTAGCATGAAAATTCCAGCTTTCCTGAAAGACAGATTCTGTAATTTTTATCTGATTTTTTTCTATTATCTAGCATTTTTTTTTGTTTATCCATTTTTTAATTTTGTTTTCCTATGCTTGTATTTCCTAGTCAGAAATAGTTTGAGGAGATTCTTGATTTTTATCTGAATATTCTTCCCTTTTTCCCTTCTCTTTAATACCATTCCATAAAAGTTGATATTTACAAATGAATCACATAACTAAATTAAAGAGTACTTTTCTTGGGGCAGGGGAATTAGAAATGTAAATTGCTTCTAGAAGAAACAGAGGTGCAGCATGATCAAGCAAATCACTTAATTTCTCTTGGCTTCAGTTTCCTCATCTGTAATCTGAACAGGGTGGTAGGCCTATAAAAAATCCAGTTCAAAAATTCTGTGAATCCATTCTTAAAAAGTAGAGAATTGGTGGAGTTATAAAGATTATTTCTAACCTTCAGACAAATTTTGTCACAGATAGCCAAATAACTGATGTAGATACAGACTTGAATTATCAAGATAATTAACTACATTTTGTTGTATGTACAAATGTAGATTAAGTAGCTAAGTGTTAAGATACAGATCTTAAGCAGTCTAATTAGAAGCATATTTACAGGATTGCCTGGGATCCTGTGCTTTAGAAAGCCACAGTGACTAGTTTAAGGTCTTTCTTAATTGAGACTGTCAGTACATAAAACTTGAGGATAAAAATTTTACCAAAATGTATAATATTATTTTATAGTTGTAGAATTGTATAGACTCTATATTTTTCAATTTGTTGTAAATTTTTCTTAAAGATCTTTAAAGTAAGACCAAACCCTAGGCCAGACCCTTTATTTTACAGATGATGAAATTATTTAATTCCCTTAGGTTGTGAGAAGTTTGGGAGAGACTCTATAACTGTGCATATTTATATAGTACTTCAAGACTTATAAAGCTCTTTCCTCACAAAGAGGCTAAGGTAGGCTAGTGTAAGTTTTATTCCCATTTTGCAAAGGAAGAAACCGAAACTCAGAAAAAGTTAAGTGTCTTTCACAGGATCCTACAGCTGATAATTTCCAGAGCCTGAATTCCAACCAAGATCACTCCTGATTCTGTATCCAGTATTCTTTACATTTGCAAAGCTAATGATTTTGTTAGTATGTATTAATCATGTATGATGCCTTAGTATTTGTATATTAGTACTTTTATTGTATGATGCCTCACGTTTTACAACATACTTTCATGTGCATTATCTCATTTGATTGTCATAAAAACCTGTGAGGGAGGTCTAGTAGGTATTAATATTCCCATTTTATTGATGAAAAGTCTAAACTTATAGGAATTATGTAATCTCCCCATGTTTACACAGCTGGTAAATAATAGAACTGGGATTAAAACTCAGATCTCATTGCTGGTCCTCTTTTCACAATAACACCGTACCTCTAAAACAGACTATTGCTAGAACGGTTGGATCCAGAGGCTAAGCTAGTAGGCAAGGTATTAACATACAAAGTCAGGAAATTTTAGCAGTTTGCTTAGTCTACTCTTCTTTTTTCTTTCCATTACTCTCAAAAATAAATACATTATTTCCACTATGAATCAAATGAGTCAAGTTTGATGTTTCAGAAACTGCATCTCTAAAGTGTAACACATTTCTACTATTGTTAATATTGTTTGATTTTACTCTTTCTCATAAAGCAAGGATACATGGGGGACTGACTAATAAGACTGCTTTTCTGTGTAGTTTGAAGAATCAATATCATTACTGTATTTTCAAGCATCATAAAAGGGTATAGTGGTTCAAAGTCTGACAAACATGAGTTTGGGTGAAACTGTGACTAAGGTGGGGGGGCTGGGATTTTGCCCTGGAGGAGTGATTCTTCCCATGACAATTCTCATGGACTTCTACAGGGCCTATGTTGTTTTGTTCCACTCTCAATGTCTCCTCTCTTCTTTTTTGACTTTTGTTTACCACTGATTCTTCCTGGATATAGGAGTTTGGGGATCATTGGCTATCCTGTAGTAACTAGAACTAGGTTCTCTGGAAGATGAACTACCCCCTTTTCCCAACACAACACACCTCTACCTTACTAGAATCAACTTTTCTCTGCATTGTTTTGCCCTCTGCCTTCCTCACTCCATCTTCCTCATCACCTCTAAACTGATTTTTTTTTCTGGATACCAAAACTCCTAGTTATGGCTCTGTTGAAACACCAGGAAGGAAAACTAGTGATCTCAAAAGGTTTTCCTGGTAAGCCACCTTGGTTTTCTAGGTCTAACAAAACTCTTTAAGGGAAGGAATTGTCTTTAACATTTGTATTCTCAGCATCGACCACAGAACACATACATGTTGATGGGTTGATTGGAATGATTGACAAAAATGAGGCAGTTGGACTAGCAGATATCCCAGGGCCCTTCCTTCTCTAATATTCTGCAGCTCTCTGATTCATACTCACTGCTCTGGAAAATCTGAGTATCTATTATGAGAGATTAATTCCTATTTCAGCCAGAAACACCAGCTGTTTGTGAAATCCTGATGGAGAAAAGTAGGGCAGCTTCAAAGAACATGAAATTGAACAATATCTCCTTTTGAAAAACTCTCCCTCCAGAAATACATATTACTCCAAATGCTGGGAAGCAGCCCACCATTAGGGTTACTTTAATGCCTCAAAGGTCTGGCCAGTGAATGAGACAAACTCAGATTATTGAAAGTGAAGTAACCATAGGAGGGATGAAAGAGTAATGAAACCGGGATAAAACATGTGCATTTGTTAGAAACAATAGCAACAACAGGAAGAAATCTCTATTGGGCAGTTTTTCTAAGTTTTGGAGTTGGAGAGGCTGCCTGTGTTTCCCTGGCCACGCTACAGAGTTGGAGATCCATAGGAATTTTGAACAGCTTCACTTTTGACTTTGCCAGATTAATTTTAGGGCATTGGTTGAGAAAGTGTAAGCACAGTTTTGGTCTTTGCCTGTTGTTCTACTGCCCCTGCTGGGAAAAAGGAAAGGTTTTTAAATTAAAATGAAATGCCCTACAGAAATCAAGATGCTGAGAAGGCCAACCCTGAGGAGAAGGGAAGTTTGGTTTTGAAAGAATGAATTGAAAAGACATTCTTTTTTATTGAGGTGGCCAGCTGTATTTTAAGTAACTTCTATCTAGTGGTTTCTTTTCCCCCAACTGTAAGACCCTTTGACCTCTTCCATCAAATGAGCAAACTGAGCAGCCCTAACACCCGTGGACAAAGAATGTATTTGTTGTGTCCAGTCTTTGTGGGATGCGATGTCAGGCACAGAGAGTATAAAGATACAGTGCCTGTCCTTATAGGAACTTTGTTGATAAAATGAATTACAGTTATAATAGCAACTGACTCTTTATAGAGGACTATAATAATAACAGATTCATAATATAGGTTGTCTTGAAGGCCTTTTTGCAGGTTTAGGCTATCTTAAAGCTTACAGATTTAAGCTACATTAAAACTTAAAAATGAACTAAGACTTTTGGGACACCCCATATAATGTTTTGAGGGTTGCAAAGCAATTTATATACATACCTTGATTGAGCCTTACAAGACTCCTATGGGACTAAATGCTATAGGCATTATCACTCTCATTTTATGGGTAAGGAAACTAAAATTTATAGAAGTTAAGTGACTTGCTCATTAGTAAATATCAGTGGTAAGGGTTTAAACTTAGGTTTTCCTGCATCCAGGTTTAGCATGCTGTAAACTACACCACTCTGCTTCTTTATAAAGCAAACAGAGACCAAACAAATGAAGTTATAACTCAAAAGCAATGGGAATTTTCTTTTAATATAAAAACCAGAACTATCCAAATGAACAATATCCCTTTCAAAGGAGTCTCTCTTAAGACTAGATAATGACATTTACATATGGTTTTAAGGTTTGCAAAGTGCTTTACATAGATTAACTCATTTATTTCCTCCTCATAACCCTGAGGTAAGTGCTATTATCATCCACATTTAACAGATGAAGAACCTGAGGCTGAGAGAGGTAATGTGGCTTGCCCAAGGTCACACTGCCAGTAAGTGTCTGAGGCAGGATATGATCTTTGGTCTTCCTAACTCCAAGCCCTATAAACAATCCATGGCACAACTTAACTGCCTTATACTTATTCTTAGAATGCTTCCATCAATATATAGATTCTTAGGGTCAGACAAGATCTGTATCCTCTTCATTTGATGTAGGAGGAAACTGAGATGCAAACCTAACATGAGCTTCTCAGAGTCACTCAGCAAGTCAGAGATAGAGATTGGATCGGAGCCCATGTATCTGCTTCCTAGCCCAGTACTCTTTCCAATGTCTTATGCTAATCAAAATGCCTTTGAAACATGTCTTCTGCAGCTGCCTTCTGTGCTGGTGAATAAGCCAGACAAGAAAAACAGTCTTCCTAATTCATAGCTATACCTCATTTTTGACCAAAAAAAATATTACACAACTTCATCCAGTAGATCACACTTTCCACTAGAAATGACTTTGAATGACTTTTGTTTATTATTTAAAAAATCAAGTATATATTCAAGGGAGAGATATAGCATTCCCCATCCACTACACCAAAGGTATTTTATAAAGGATCTTATGGCAGTTCCTAAAAAGTTGTTCCCCCAAGGAGTTTGAGAAACGGGAACACTGTTGGAATAAATTTATAGCTTCTTCAGGGGATTGCTATGGTGGGGACGTGACACATTTGTACATCTAGGTTCTAGTGTATTTGCTAACATAATAATTTAATTACCTTATAAGCATAGCTTCTTTGGCAAGGGATCTAATCCAGAGAGAAATGGGTTCTGGTGTTTTATTACAGGCTGGGGCTTCAGTATGGGAACCAACTATCATTTCCACAGCTGGAGGGTGTTTGTAATTGTCTGTGCTCTGCCATGCATGGCATCCATGGTTGCCCTGAAGTTCATGCCAGAAAGTCCACGCTTTCTATTGGAGGTAAGTTAGCATGTTCCAAAATAATATTTCATGTTGAATTCAATAAGCAACCAACCAAAAGACGGGACTTGGCTGTGTTTTCGCACTTTCAGGAGCCTATATCTTTTCTTTCCTTTACTTCCTAGACTCTGGTGAAACACTTACACCCAAACTTGGGTTGGTTCCTAGTTTTTATGACTGCATTTTCAAATGTTTTTATCTTCTAGAAGTTTACTTCTTGAATGCCAAGAAAATGCAACATCTTGGGCCTTTGGAGACTTATTTTTGAGACTTCCTTCACATTGGTTTATAAATTAGCTTCACCTAGCCTACTATCTTGCTGTCATAACTTCAGGGAGCCTTTAGCACTATGCAGGAAATCAAAGAATAAATGAGATTTTTTTTATTAAACCAAAGATAGCAGAAGACACCAAGGAGCAACTTAAAGCAGTGTTAAGAGGATGGACCGTCTCTCCTATTTCTGAGGCTTGTTACATTGTGTGGGGGAAAGACACTTAGTCATTTCTTTGCTGCTTTGCTGTAAAGCACACAGCAGGGGAATTAACAATTCTGAGAACTGGGAGTTCCAATGAGAGGAGAGTAATGTTCTAAGAGGAATCTAAGGAAAGAAATCCAGAATCTAGGGTCAATGCTAGTATGTAAGGCAAAGAGAAATAGGACATAGGAGACTTTTGATGGTTTCACATGGCTCTTATGGCAAAAATTTCCCTGAATGCTTAAATCTCAATGTCTGATTAGGATCTGACACTAATGTCTTTAGAGAACAGAAATGATAGGTGAAAGGAGGAAAGAAAAAAGAATGACACTTAGAAGGTTAGAAGACATTAGAGCAAAAGATTGTCACAGAAGGAATTAAAGAAATATCTGCTAGATTATCATTATTAAAAGAAATTAATTCATAGTGAATGGTGATATTTTGCACTTCATAGCTAGTTTCATTGCCAAAAACATAGATTATTTCATTGTTTTCAGTATTCCTTTCACTGATACAGGTCATAACAATTTAACAAATATGTTTTAGTGCAAGTTACTGTTATATGTGTAGTCTTTCTAGGTCTAGACAATCTTTACAAATTGCTATGGGGAAAAAAACCAAAAGAACAAAACCTCATAACCTGGTGGTCAACATTCTGATAATAAACCTCTTGATATTTAACTAGTCTGGCAACAGAAATGCCATTGTCCTTATACTCAAAGCTTTTCCAGTTTGGCAGCAAATGACAGATTTCTCATTTCTTTGACATAAACTTTGTGAACAATGTTTGATCACCATGCAATGAAGAAGCTAGGACTTGGGTGCAGGATACTTCATAATGAAAACATCATTCCTATTTTATGGATGAGATTAAAAGGTAAACTTGATTAAGACTTAAGTGAGTCTCAACTGATAAAAAGGAAATAAAGCCTAGAAGGTACCAAACATTATTATAACTTAGAAGAGCTTTTCCTTCCTAAGGAGCAGGAAGCATAATGAGAGAGACATCCTCCCAAGATAGTTAAATGAAGGCAAGGTGAATGGAAATTGTGACAGTTAGCAGTTGATTTGGAATAATCCTTACCTTGACTTTTCCAGATGGGTAAACATGATGAAGCCTGGATGATTCTCAAACATGTGCATGACACCAATATGCGGGCCAAGGGGGCACCTGAGAAAGTATTCACAGTAAGTATGCAACTGCCTTCAGGAAGCCAGCCATGACTGTTTTAAAACAGGTGTTCTGTGCATTAAAATAACGGACTCCTCCAACAAGTAAACCACCCAAACAATGCCTTCTACTTTTCCTCCTCACTAATCAGTTTCCATCATTTCCATCAACTTCTACTTCAAAATTCATCTCTTCTAAGAATTGATATCTGATCACATTGACCATTCTAATATCCCCTATTCCCTTGGGACTTTCATTTCCAATCTAGATCATAAATTTTTTCCACTTTTTGGCACTTTATGAATCTCATTTTTTTTATGTCTATATATTTCAGTTTTCTTACTTAGAATATAATCTCTTTGAAGAAGGGCATGGTGTCTTCCAGGCTGTCCTCAGCAGGAGGTCAACTTCTCTGTGTCATTTTGTGAGTTCTGTAGCTCCAGTTTGTTCAGAGTAACCTTTTACATGAATTGGAGGAGGTGGAAGCGGGAGCCCCACAGTTTCTACTCTGCCATCTTGACTCTGCCCAGAAAAACTTGAGACATGATTTCAATCAATCCACAAAGTCTCAAATCAAAAAATTCCTCCTCACCCCTAACAGTGGAGTGTGTGTGTGTATGTGTGTGTGTGTGTGTGTGTGTGTAGAGAGGTGTTAAGGACTTTCCTCTGAGGGGGGAGTTTGCTAAAATGTGGAAGGTGCTGACTATACATATGTCTAATAAGAGTAATTAGTTAAAGGAGAAAGCTACCAAATAGTGTCATTCCTGTCTAGCCTACCTACCCTTTTGCTTCCAGCAGGGGGACGGTTATCATCAGCTTCTCTGTGAGTTGTGTTTACTCTGGATACCAGAATTACTAGATACTTCTGCCTTTCTGAGTTTTGATGAACTTGAGTGAGTTCCTTCCTTAGAGCAAGTTATATGGTACCCATATCCCATGCAAAATGCAAAGTAGCAATTATTTGTTAATATTGTTAATCTTATGATAGTATTATTTATTACATATTTGATATAATATATTCATTAATATTATTAATCTTATGATAATATTATTTGTTATATATTTGATATAATATAATATTCATTAATACTATTAATCTTCTTATGATAATGTGAAGTAGTTGGCACTCTAGCCTTCTTTTAGAAGAGGGCCTATCCTTAGACACACATCCATACTCTGTGCCTTGTGTTCACTGAAGTCTTTCCTTCTTGCTCTGTGCTGGTCATATAGTACCACTCCATATTTCGTAAGCGATGATGGCCATTTCCCATAATGTGCTGCTAACTCTGCATTCTGGGTAGACTGTAAAGGACATCTCTTCATTGTGGATTCTTCCAACCTTATAAAGAAGGGCATCTTTATTCTATGCACATGATACAGTGTGGCATAGAAGAAAGAGGATTGAACTGGGCATCAGGAGATCTGGATTCTAATCCCAGTTTTGCCACTCATCAGCTATGTGGTCTTGGTTCTCAATTTTTTTTCATTTTCAAAAGAGGATAAATAATGCCTATTTCATAGTACTGTTACAAAGACCAAATGTGATACCACAGCAGTGATAGGTGTCATTATGACTCTTCACCCATTTCTATAGGTCGTCAAATAGAGAACGATCCAAACTTTTAGTCACATCTTATTCTACCAGTAAAGCAGCCAGCTTTAGTGAAAAAGAACAATGGATTCAGAATAAGAGATCCCAGCCCATGACCTATCTTTGAAGTTTCCTGCCTTCAGATCTATAGGGAAGTCATTTGACTTCTCAGGGCCTCAGTTTCCTCATCTGGATTGTGAATGGGTTGAGCTAAATAACTCTAACAATGCTTCCAGCTTTAACTCTTTGGTCTTATTTTTCCATTGATCTGTTATAGTTAGGATGAAAATTGTTCATAGAGAAAAATAAAGTGATCCATCAGTTAGGAAATGATATATAGTTTTATCGACCTGATCTTTTCTCACAGTCTACCTCAAGTCCTTCACAGTTCCTGTTTCTGGGAAGACAAAGCTTAGCAGAGCCAAAACAACATTCATACACATTGCTGGCATCATCATTAATTCACTATCTACTTGTGAAATCAACAGTGACCCACACACAAGGTCCAAGAGGTCAACACAAATCATAAACATAGAAATCAACACAGACCCACAAACAAGGTCTGAGAACTCAACACAAATCATCAGTACAGTCCCAGGACCTCTGAATCCCTCCTCCAGGACTTCTGTAAACAGAATCCTCTTTCAGGACTTCCAGTAAGGTCCCAGGGCTTCTGTACACTGTATCACAGACAAACATCAACACAGAGAGAATAGACAAACGTAGAGTGCTGGGTTACCACAAGTTTTCTGCTTCTCCACCACAAGAGCTCCCTCTTCAATTCTGTTCTCTTCAGCCTGGGCCCCTCCTTATATATGGTCTTAACTCCTCCCCTTCACAAGTTCTAGGGTTCACAAGTTGTGGGATTCACAAGTTCTGAATCTAATACTTGATACATCATGAACTGAAACAAGGTATTAACTACTGTGTTGGTTAAATAGCTGAAACAAGGTGTTAACTGCTTCTTTGCTTGCAATTACCATGGCTAAGGAGCGAAAACTGGAGAAAACATCACTTTGAGTTTATACTCTTCAGCTCAGTTTTTTTTCCCCTTTTAGGTTTCCCACATCAAAACCCCCAAACAAATGGATGAGTTCATTGAAATACAAAGCTCAACAGGAACTTGGTACCAACGCTGGCTGGTCAGATTAACCACTACTTTTAAGCAGGTATGAATATGAATGATTGATTCTCTGATGAGAATATAGCTTTGAAGGGACTTACAGCTTTAGGGAGGAGAATGAAAAAAGGTACTGGCTCACTCCAGAAAGCCTCTTCCTTATTCTGGGCCATGCGAGGCAGTGCCTGAGTATACTGGTGTGTGTTAGGACACTTGGCAGATAATAACTAGTTATATAACCTTGAGCAAATTATTTTTAGTGTGTCTCAGTTTCTTCATCTGTAAAATGAGAAGCTTGGCCTTGATGATCCCTAAATTTCCATCCCTTTATCCATCAGTTAATAGGATCATGTGACTCAGATGTAGCCCTAGCCCCCACAAGTATTTGTAAGAAAGGAAGCATGTAAGTGAAACCTAGAAGAGATTCTTCTGAACATAAAAGCTGTTCTTGGCTGAAACTGGCACCCACGTGGAGGAAGCTGCAACCTGACTACTTGAGGTCCCTGGGTGCCTTGTTTATTTGTCCTTTGAAAGTTTGGCTCCGTGTGCTTTACATTGTATTTTTGGACTCCCTTTATTTTCACTGGACTGAAGATACAGGACTGCTATGTATCAGGGATGTTCATGGACAGGAAATATATGCCACCTGAGGATTCAAAAAGAATTATTTTACCTTCAGGGCCCTGCCTATGATTTTCAAAAGATCCCCTGTATTCTTTGGAAAGAAGAAGACAGAAATTAGCCCTTTAAAGTCAATGAGATCCTTTCTTTAGTAACCATTCTTTGATATGGGCTTACAGGTCTGGGACAATGCCTTATATTGTGTGATGGGTCCTTATAGAATGAATACACTGATTCTGGCTGTGGTGTGGTTTACAATAGCTCTGAGGTAAGTAAGTTTGTCCTTGTCCTAGCCAATGCATTAATAATTTATTAACAGCACTATACATGAATCTATAACATACGAGTACTTTAAACTGCATGTTACAAATAAATGGCTGTCTAAACTTGTTTATTTTAACTAAGCGGCATGAGTTCAGAGTGTCTCTAGTTTATCCTAGTCAGGCTATCATCTTCCATGGACTTACTTTTGTAAAATCTCCAGGAAGATTGATCTATTCAATTTGCTGGCAGCTATCTATATGATAGCATAAGCAGGAGGGAGAAAAGAGACATTTGCTGGGTCTTCTTATCAAGTCTTTAGTCCCATGGATAGGCAGAAATGTGACCTTGGCATGAGTACTGCTAGACCAAAATGATGGAGAAAGAGTAGAAACATTTTCCACTCGTTTGTCACAAAACACACAGAGGTAAATTTCACAGCAGAATCTGATTAGCATTCCTCTCTCCTCACTTGCATCATCCTAATCTCTGCTGCTTGTCCCAAACCAATTCGAGTAAGCTTTAGTGGCTATAAGCTAGGGGACTTAAATTTACAACAGGATACTAGTGTACTGTGGTCATGAGTGTTACAAAAATCATAATCCCATGTTTCCATCAATGTCATAAAAGTTGAACTTAAGCAGAATCACCATCTCATATGTCCCTTAAGAAGACAAACCTTGTTTGATAGACTCTATAGGTAAACCAAGGCAGGATACATATTAAACCACTTAGAGAGCTCACCATGTACTAATCTGAGAAGGTAAATTTAAATATCACCAAGGTTACCTAGAAAACTCAGTAAATATAAACACCATGAAACAAGCAAAAAACCAAAGTGTGTGCATGTGTGTATATATACATATATACACATGTGTGTGTTTCTCTCTCTGTATACACACATATACACATGTATAGAGAGAGACAGAGAGGGAAGGGGAGAAGGGGAAAGGAAAGGGAAAAAGGAGAGAGAGAGAGAGAGAGAGAGAGAGAGAGAGAGAGAGAGAGAGAGAGATAATCAAAAGACACCACACTGGTTCCTGATACTCTGATCTTCCTGCCTTTTTTGCTGCAGTTACTATGGCCTGATAGTTTGGTTCCCAGACATGATTCGCCATATTCAAGATGAAGCTTATAGGGCCAAGGAGAAGATCTTTAAACATGAGCATTTGGAACATGTCACATTCAACTTTACACTGGAAAACCAAGTGCATGAACATGGGAGGTTCTTCAGTGATAAGTAAGTGAAAGAGCTTGGGCTTCCCTCATGTCAGAGTGGGTGGGTAGAAAATAATTGTTTCTTAGAGAAGGATGGCAAATTGAGGGTGGAGTGGGGTAGGGGAGGCAGTGCCTATAATATATCAGAGACTGCATATTTACTCTGATATACTGCTTTATGCCTTTATTCATTCTGAACTGAGGAGTTTCTATACCTTTGCAAGTAGTGGAAATAGCAATATTTGTTCTGAGATTTTTCCATTTGAATTCTTAGAATATGAGAAGCCCAGTCCTGCGATCTCCTGGGTTTATAGGCATGTACATAAGTAGCCTTCATTACTCACTTGTATACCCATTATAAGTATATAATTCTTAATTCATGAGAGAAATGCTGGGGATATAATATGTAAGAACATATTCACTTTTTCTCTCTTTATTAACTTCTAGTTTGCATCATTCATTTCTGTAAGATTTTGAGTTACAAATTTTCTCCCCCTTTTTTCCCCTACCCACCACCCCAAAATAGTGATCCCTCTGGATATCCCCTCCTCCAATCTGCTCTCTCCCATATCTTCTCCCATATCCTCTCCAACTTTCCAGTAGGGTATGGTGGATCTCTATGCCCCAGTGCCTGTATATCTTATTTCCTATTTACATGTAAAATAATACCGATAATAGTATAAATATATATATATATATGTATATATATGAGATAGTTTACCCCATTCTGTCTCTCCCTATCTCCTCTCATTATATTCCTCTCTCACCTCTTAATTTCACCTTTTAAGTATCATCACTTCCCATTAAATTGGTCCTGTGCCCTTTATCTATGTATACCTGTACACATATATATGCACATTCACATATGTATTCATACTCCCATATACCTTTCTATATAGACACACACATGCACACACACACACACACACATACACACACATATATATATGAATCTATTTCAAAACACTGTCCCTGGATTTCACTGGCATAGGGAACTCACAGTGACAGCATTTCTATAGCTGAATCCAATTGAAACCTGTTGTGCTATGTGCTGTCTTATAGAGTTGTCTGGAGACCCTGAGGATTTAAATAATTTGCTCAGTCTTATGGAATCAATCAGAGGCAGAATTTGAACCCAGGTCTTCCTGACCATGTTGCCTGTTCTCTACTCATCACATCTTGCTGTTTCCCAATTTATATTGGAGATATATTTAATTAGGTAAATGGTTTAATTTAATTGAGGCTCTCAGAGAGTATATTATTATTTTCTCTACTAGATTAATCTAAGAGGAATTCATAAAGTTCTCAGTTCATATTGAATAAAGACATAAGACAGCTTATTATTGATTATTATTTTTTTTCAGTTTCAGGTCATTTTAATTGCCATCCCTATTTATCTGACCAGATTTCTTTGGAATTTTGGCCAACTCCAGCTATTCACTCTGAAAAATATGGCAGAATTATTTATTAGGACTGAATGGAAGACAATTAGTGGAGGGAGGCTTCATTTAAGTATACTGAATTTCTTTTTAGAGATCTGAATCTGAATCAACACAGTTTACCCAATGCTTGATGTAATAATATCATTTCAAAATTTGATGGCATGAGGGTGGTGGTGGGATTTCTTTAATGGTGTTATAGAAACACTTCAGTTATTTAGTGGCCAATTATTCCAGAATCTCAACTGCCTATTACCTAACTGAGAACCTGACAGCAAGTAAAATATCTCCTCAAACAATTAAAATAGTAATATAATGAGCATTTGTTAGGCACCAGATATGTGCCAGGTACTTTACTAAGCACTGAATATTAAGTAAATGTCTAAAAAGTCTTTATTTATTCATTTGGCTTATAGGAGAAGCCCTGAGTTAGAACCTTTTTACTCTTGCATGCAATTCTAATGGTCCATATCTGCCTTATCAGCTCTTAGTTGATTATAATGGAATTGGGAAATGGGATATGTTGATTCTAGAGAAAGGCATGCAGCAAGACAACTAACAGTTTGATGGTTAGGAATTAAGACAGGAAATATGTGAAGCATATAGGAGTACTAAAAAAAAAGCAGTTGTATAGTATAGTGTCCCAACATATTTCAATAACCCTCAGGGCTATTATGGGACAGTGTTATAGGACAGTGTAGTAATTTATATTCACATAAAGATACTTAACCAACAAGGAAATTTAATTTGTGTTTGCTGTATTCTGTTTTTAAGAGAGAGCACTATGAGGATATGTTTTAGAAAGATTTGCATTGAACATGGTTTTGGTCAATTGAAAAATTCCCCTGTGTGAAAAACATCTGTCCCTGATGATGCTGGATAAATGAGGCATCACTGTAGTAGAAATGTTTCTACACTGTCTATGCATCATGGATTTTGGGGGACTCGTTCTAAATTTACCTCTGCCACTAGTAGCCATGTGATTTTCAGTAAGTCACTTAACCTTTTGGGGCCTCAGTTTCATCAACTGTAAAAGGACAGAGTTAGATTAGATAATCTTGAAGGTCCTTTCTAATTTTAACGTTCTGTGATCCTCCAAAAAGGAATAAGCCAACAACAACCATGGACAGGTGTGCAATATAAGGGGATCCTTGTTATGACACTATTTGTTTTGGAGCAGAAATTCATTAGAATGAATTGGACCTCTTTCAATGGTACAAGTAATTGAAAAGAAAGAGCTACCTTACTTGAGCAATTTCCCTCATTATCTGTTCTGATGGCATTGACCCCAAGGACAATATTATTTCAAGGATGTAGTGTGATACACATTTTTCTATGATAAGTCACTTTGTTCCTGGGTGGTTTGGGCTGTATAATATTAACCTTGACTTGAACGATGAAATCCCTTTGTGATCTCACCACAGCATATAAATTGGTGGATTCCAAGACTGAGCTTTATGTGAAAAGTGGTTTCTGTTCATTGACTCACTCATTTCCAGTCTCTTTGACTTTTCCTATTCAGAGCTTTCTTGCTTTAGGAGTTTTTCTAGCAGCCTTCCCAGGAGTATGATGGATGAATTAGTAAGAGCAACAAATCGTTAGCCATAAGATGGAAAGAGCTCTCTTTCCTTGGGTTACACTGACATCTGGTGGTCTGCAATGAGAAAGAAATTGTTTTGGATCCTTCTAATTTGATTCTTAAAAAGCAAACATTTCTCTGCTTCTTACAAAATCTTTTTAGCACTTCTAGTCTTATTAAATATGATCACATTGGCTTGGATATAGATTAAATATGCTTGCATAATTAGCATGTTAAAAAAAACCTTTTCTCTTTTTAAAGGAAAATTCCATTGCCAGAATATCTCAGTTCAGGAAATTCCCTTAAAAATTTTAACTTCATAATTCCATGGAACAAGGAACCAAGAGAGAGAAGCATATGGTACAGTAATTTCCCAAGATTTGATAAGCAAGATGGGAACAAAGGTAGAAATTGAAAATGAAACCTTAATCTAAGCTGTCAGAAATGGCCCTCTCAAGTTTCTTAAACTAAATAACACTTTAGCAGAAAGAGGTTTCTTCTTTTTCTGGACCCTGAAAGTCTAGTCCAGTGGGTTAGGAATTACTTCAGAGGAAGGAACAGAGAGGATAATATCAGTATAGATCAGGATAATATTTAAGCACTGGGAGACTTTACTACACTAAGTCCATACTATAATGAAAAGAGGAACCATTTCTCCACTACTATCACTATCTTAAAATCTTACCGCCCTTCAAAACACAGCTAACATGCCAATTATTTTTGTGATGAATTTTCTGGTCCCTCAGGCCAGAAATGATCTCCCCCTAGTTTCAGCCTTCATAGTACTTTGTGCCATTCTTAAGGCATTTATTACTTACTGCCTCATTTGAACCAAGCTAAATTGCAAGTTCTTGAAAGTCAAGGTGAGTTTTTAACCCATCTTTGTATCCTACAGATCTTTTAGCATAAGGCCAAATACTGAAGTTCAGCAAATATTTGTTGAATGATGAAGGCGACTTGGAAAAAAAACAAATGAATAGACAATCTGATTAACAGTCCTCCAAACAAGGCCGCCAATTTTTTTTTTTCTGTCAGATCTCAGTTTCATTCCTGCCCCTGACACATACTAGCTTAGCACAACGTCTGGTAAATGGGAAGCAATTAATAATTTGTAATTGATTTACATGTTTATCATGTACTATAGACAAGCTGGTGGAAGGAGTTTCTGCACCATAAGTTCTTTTATTGGATAGAATCATATTTATAGACCACCCTTCCCTCCCTAAACTAAAATTAGAGTTCAAACATTTATATAAAGACAAAGAAACATACAAAGACAAGAATAAAACAATGCCTGTCCTCAGAGAGCTTACGTTCTATTGGAGGAAACAACATTACACATAGAAGTATCTGCAACTCTCAGCTGGAGGGAAAATCAATGAATGAATTCAATTCAACAAAATTCAGACAGAAAACATGGTACCAAAGAACCAGTTATTTCAGCTTAGTGCTCCCAGCTCTGCTAGCTACACAATCTATAGAACTAAATAAATGGGAAGTTACTGGAGTAGTATTATCGGGTTTTTCATGAGAAAGTCTCATAATGCTTAGAAAAGTGACTGTAAAAGGTTCATTCTATCCCAGTAAGTATCTGCAATATCATATCAAGAGTCAAGGCATTCACAATTAGTGATTTATGAAACGCTGTATAGGAAGAATCTCAAATTCATATATCACTATGATCCTTATGCTAAATTAGGCAGGACTGATCTGTCACTCTAGATGAAGAATTTGACTGCAACTTCTAGTTGTCACTGAAATTTTGCAGTCTGTAGTGAGGTTGTAAGAGTGTATAGAGGACTGGACCTGGAATCAGGAAGGTCTGAGTTCAAGTATACCCCAGACACTAGTCCTGTGACCTTGGGTAAGTCACTTACTCTTAACTCCAATGCTCTTCTGAATAAAGATTAGCTTAGTAGAGAAATTAGTAATTGGGCATGAGGGGAGCTGTGTTTATTTATAAAGTTTACAAACACATTACAGAAATTAACTTGAATTTTAAAGTTCTAGAATGTATCCCATAGGCCTGTCTCTTTTCATTTCTCCCATATATCTGAAGTTTTTTATAACTCACTCAGAGGAATAATTCAAGGCCTGTGTACTTATTATCTTCCTCTGTGATTTATGTCTCTTCTATATCACTTGCCCTTGGCAGAACAGTAGGAGTTCATTAAATGCCCCATGACTGCTTTATTTCTTTGTTAAAGAGGGATGTTGAACAAGTTAAGCAATAGACTTCCAGAGTAAAATACATTAGCCTTGCAAATTCATGTGGATCTGAGACCTGTCATTTAACAGCAGAAGGATGACTTATTTATCTGAGGAGTTGTCTCCCGCTTGACAATGACTTTGTGAGATCTCTTTTGAGAGAGATAAGGAGTGGACCTAGACTGAGGCTTGAATAATATACCTACCTAGGCCATGTGCCAGAACTTGTCCCATTATAGCCCTCAAGCATCATGGATCACCTCCTGGTGATGATGACGTTCTGAGGTGGACCTTTATTTGCAGTGTTAGGTAATACTGATTCAAACTCTTTAAGCAATGAGGCAGGGCACAATTCATTCTAACTGATGAGTAAACAGGTAGCAAACTGAGAATAGATAAAGTATGTGAAACTTATATTATATCTCTCTCATACATTTTTGTCCTGTTTGTATCATAGATAACTGCATACATGTTGCCAGAGACAGTCTGGTGTAGTGGATATAGGGTTGAAGTTGAAGGTAGGAAAACCAGGGTTGAAATCTGACCTCTGATACTTATTTGCTGTGTGACCCTGGGCAAGTCACATAACATCAGTGATCTGGCAACTCTCTCCCAGTGCTCTTAAATAGAGACAGATACCCACAGGCTGAATATTGACTTAGAAAACCACAAATTAACAGTATCTATGTTGCATTTTGTTTATTTTGTTAAACATTCACCAGTTCCATTTGAATTTGGTTCAGGTGTCTTTGGACACCTCTACTGTAGGCTGTTGTGATATGCAAAGGTGGCTAAAGTTCCAGCATCTGTGAAATCAAAGGACAAATGTTGTTATAGGGGTTTTATGTGTTCTCCAGAACCCAAGTATAGTGTCCTCTGTACATAGCAGGTGCTAAATAAATGCTTATGGGATTGATTTGAATTGAATATGGCGTCAAAGTGTCTTTTATCCTTCAGTGCCCTCATCACCTTCCTAGGCTGTTGTCTTCTTCTTCTTCCTGTTAGCATCTCAAGGCTCCATTTTCACTGTGTGAATCATTGTAATTGATACCACTGTGGGATGAATGCCTTTCCTGCAGGTTCTATAAGATGAAATTAAAGAATGTCATCTTTGAGTCTTCCTTCTTTGACGAATGTTATTTTGAAGACGTGGTGTCTCCTGGGACATTCTTCAAAAACTGCACTATTGAATCAACCATCTTCTATAATACAGGTAACAGCAGCATCAGGCAGGCACCAGGTAGAGGTGCTTAGCTCAGAATGACTTTCATTAATAATAACAATGAGAGGCAGTGTGGAGTAGTGGATAAAGAGCTGACCTTGAAGCCAGGAAGTCCTGGGGTCGAGTCTTGCTTTTGGTACCTTCTGGCAGTGTGACCTTGAGCAAGTCTCTGAAATTTTCCATGTTCTAGGCCAATTTCCTAGACCAAAAGGTACAGAGAAAATGCTGTCCTGCCTCGATAGAAGGAGTGTTTTCCTCCAGGAGTTCCTTATCCCAATGAAATCACAGGACCAGCTCCTTTCCTTCTCCTTAGTAATAGCACACACGCACATAGTGTTTTAAGGTTCATAAATCATCGTGACATTGTCTCTTCCTAGGAAAACCACCTGGAGTAGGTTAGGATAAAGGTGACATCATCATCCAGTGGAAAAAGCAGCATTCAGAAGACTTGCAGCTTTTTCATCTGTGAAATGGGAATAAGAACATTAAGTAGGCATATGTGAGAGGACTACAGAGAGCATGAAGGGAGGGGAAGGGAATAAGCATTTTTATATCTCCTACTGTATGCCAGGTTCTGTGCTAAACACTCTTCACAAACATTGTCTCATTTGAAATAATGAATAAATAAATGAAGAGATAGAGGGAGTTTCCTTACCTGGCAGTTTTCTGTATCAATGAAATCATATGTCCCCTCCCTGTCTCTACAGTTGTCCTTGTGAGGTCAAATTAAAAAAGAAATCAGGGATGTCCCACAAATATTTTAAGCTTCCGTGAATAACTCATAAATTTACCATACTTGAATCATGTAAATTTTAATTCCACAAATAATTTACTTTCTAATTTTTAAGCCCGATGATCTTCTTTCTTACTTAAAATTTTGAATAGTTCATTACATTTTTAAAAGGCTTCCCACCTCCCCCCTCTCCTCACCTGAATTAACCTCTTTGGCTTGGAGAACTTCCTTTGCCAATGCTGACATACATCCCTTGCCACCCATGGAGATGGCATATGTTTATGAGTCACCCCATCCTTACCCCTTCCTCTTTCTTTTTTGAATTCAATAATAAAATTCAACAGACATTTATTAAAGTCCTGTTATAAATTCAAGGCATAGAGCTAGGTACTGGGGACAGAGCTGAAGATGAGATGCCCCCAATGTATTTACATTTCATGAGTAAATTGTTTTAACCTTGGCTTCTTTCCCTTACAGATCTTTATCACCATAAATTCATTGGTTGCCGGTTCATCAACAGCACCTTTTTGGAGCAGAAAGAGGGGTGCCACCTGGACTTTGAAGAAGACAATGACTTCCTAATTTACCTTGTTAGCTTCCTTGGCAGTCTGTCTGTATTGCCTGGCAACATTGTGTCAGCTCTGCTCATGGACAAAATTGGGAGAATCAAGATGATTGGTGAGATTGGGGGCAGTGGTGGCCACTATACATATAACTTGGGAGACATGTTTGCAATGCCAATAAGCAACTTTGTGGCTATAAAGAAATAATTTGCTCTCTCTGTGACTCAGTTTTCTCATCTTCAAAATGGATAGAATCAAACTCGCTCCCTCCATTTTACAGTTTCTGTGAGAATGTGATGAAATAATATTTTGGAAAGTAAGCTGAGAAAGTTTTTTTTTTTTTGCTTTTTGGAGGGCAATTGGGGTTAAGTGACTTGCCCAAAGTCACATGGCTAGTAAGTGTGTCAAGTGTCTGAGGTTGGACTTGAACTCAGAACCTCCTGACTCCAGTGCTATATCTACTGTGCCACCTAGCCGCCCTGAAAGTTTTTCTTAAGGCAGCAGAAAAACATGAGGAGTAGGAAACTTTGGTAAGGGAAAAACCTGTTGTTTAAATCCAGATACCTTGTAATGAAGAGAAAGTTATCCCCGATCCTGAAGGGTAGAGAATGCAGAGAATGAATCACATGCCAATTTATGTTATAGCTTTACTGATCAACTCAAGGTATTTCTCTCCCTGCCCCAAACACCATTCATTTACCATGTAAAGGCAATGCAAACCACACTGGTCTAGGAATCAGAAGACTTTGCTTAGGTTCTCAGGTCTGCTCTTTATGTGCTAGGTGACTTTGGGTAAAACATTCTTTGAGACTTAGTTTCCAAATGGCAATAATTATTTATGCCTTCTGATAATACTAGTAGAATTTGGAGGGAGTAGATATCCCACTCCTCCTTGATTGTTTTGCAGCTGTCAGGCATGTCAGGGAGAGAAATATGGTTCTTTTCTTCCTCATTATTAAATCCCTAGTTGATAATATTAGCTTGTAGTTGTTCATATTGTAAGCAGTAGAATAAATATTGGTTTCTTTCTTTCATCGGGGTTAAGTGACTTGCCCAGGGTCACACAGCTACCAAGTGTCTGAAGCTGGATTTGAACTCTGGCCCTCTTGACTCCATTGCCAGTACTCTATCCACTGCACCAACTGTCTGACTCTAGTATAAATGTTTCTTGAATTGAATTGAATTATTGTACTGACTCCAGGTTCAAGCTGATTTTAAAAATATAAATAAAATAAAAGGTAATAATGAAAAACTAGATCTAATAATTAGGATTTTTAAAATGATACTTTGTTTTTTTCACTGGCTTGTATACTTATACACCAATACTGAACTGTCCCTTGTAAAAAGGAAAAAAAGATCACACAACATTCTGTAATGCCCCACTTCTTTACTGATGAATATTTTCATGTTCTAATATGGTTCTTTTGGGTATTTTTGGAAGGGGGAAGGCAGGGCAATTGGGGTTAAGTGACTTGCCCAAGGTCACACAATTAGTAAGTGTTAAGTATCTGAGGTCAGATTTGAACTCAGGTCCTCCTGACTCTAGGGCCAGTGCTCTATTCACTGTGCCACCTAGCTGCCTCTCTAATATGTTTTAAGGACAAATATTTAGTTAGATCTTAAAGATTCTCTATTTCCCATTAGCTTGAACTCACATACATACTTATATATATACACATGTATGTATATAAGCATACATACATATGCATGAATACACACATATGTGTATCTTGTGTGTATCTTGCACAAAAAACATACTGAAAACTTTTTCTCTGAGCAGTTCATTGAAACAATGGCTTTGTCTTTGGCCTAATTCTTTTTTCTTTTTACGTTCTTTTCCTTGGATCTCATTTATTCAGTGGTTTCATTTGTCACTATATGCAGATGACTGCCAACTCTGCATCTTTCATCCTGATTTACACCTTGTATTTCAAACTGCTCGCTACACATTTTTACTTTGATATCCTGTCTGTACTTCAAACTCAACATTTCCAAAAAAGGGATTGTTATTCTCCTCTCCCCCCCACCCAAACCTGCCCCTCCCCAACCATCTTTATGTCTGTTGCTGGAATTGCTGTGTAAGGTTGCCCCCTGACCTTCTTGTATAATCTCTCCCCTATCCTCAAAAAAATCCTCATTTGATCCGTCCATCTCTGCCATCATCCAGTTTTTCTCTCTTTTGTGGCTAAACTCCATGGGGAAGACTGTCTGTAATAGATGTCTCCACCAGCCTCTCCTCACTCTACTTCATCCTATACTCAGCTGTCTTAAAGCTTAGGTCTGACCATGTTGTCCCTGACTTAATAAACTCTAGTGACTTCTTATCCCTTCCCAGATCAAATATAAAATCCTTTAGTTGTCAAAGCTGTTCGTAACCTAACCCCCTCCCTCCTGACCCACCTTTCCATTCTTCTTACACCTCTCCGCATATTCTCTGGTCTAGTGACACTGGTCTACTTACTGATCCTCAAATAAGACCCTCCACCTCCCCATTTCATGCTTTGCACTGGGTTTCCCTCATGCCTGGAATGCTCTCAATTCCTCGTCTCTGCCTGTTGACATCACTGGCTCCCTTGAAGTCCTAACTATAATCCTACCTTCTATAGTAGACCATTCAATTTCCTCTTGAATGAGTTGCCTTCCCTCTGTTGGTTATTTCCAAATTATCCTACATATAACTTGCTTGTTCATAGATGTTTACATGTTATCTCCCACCTTAGACTAAGAGCTCCTTGAAAGCAAGCCTTGTCTTTTGTCCTTATTATCCACAGTGCTTAGCACAGTGCCACGCACAGAGTATGTTATATATTAATATAATGTAACGTAATATGATATGATATGATATAACATAACATAATATAATAAAATATATTAATATTATATAATATAACTAATAATAGTTGAATGACTGACTGAACAAAAGACAGCATGAGGGATTATCCTAAATTTCAGAGCTGGTTAATATTTGGAAAGAAGAGAGTAGGGAATGAAAACTCAGAGGAGAATTATGATGACTATTCAGATATATAAATTCAATTGTATAAGATCTAATCTCTTAGCTACATAGCATTTTAAGGTACATTTTACAGCATTTTACAAACATTGTCTTATTTTATCTTTACAACAACCCTGGGAGGTAGGTGTAAATCTGTAAAATAAGAATAATAATTCTATCAAAGGGGACAATAATTACAGATCTGTAAAAGGGTAATCATAGCACCTGAGAAGGCAAGTAAAATATTAATTAATTATGCATGTGAAATTGTGCACAACATATTTCCATATTAGCCATATTGCAAAAAAAAAAAAAAGAAAAAGAGAAAATTATACTTCAATTTGTACTCAGAGTTCCTCAGTTCTCTCCGGAGGTGGATAGTTTTTTTTTCATCAAGAGTCATTTGGAATTGGGAAACTTCAGGCTTTTTTATGCTGCTATTTTCAGAGCTAATTCTGGGTGTCTGCACATTTGGGGGCCTTCCAAGGTGTTGTGATGCGGGGAGAGGTGTGGTCACTGCTCTCCTGGTCTGCACTCTGGTCTTTACCTAGAGAGGGCCTCTGTTCCCCCGCAGCTGCAAGCAGGAGGGTTCTTCTTGCTCTCCTGCACCCACAGGTGCTAGTGCTTCTTTCAGCTTTGGACCCATGATCAGGTCCCCTGCTCCCTTGTGACTCTTCATAAAGGTGCCTTTCCTTCCTGGAACTGAAACCTAGAATTGTATATGGCCAATTGGATTGCCAGTCAGCACCAGCTGCTCTTAGTGCCAGAAAAATCTCTCTCTGACCAGCTGTCTGACCCCTTACCATCTCTGGACTGAGAATTCCTGGGGCTAGTGCTGCCAAGGCTGCCTCCAAGGTCTACTCCTGGCACTCCTGTTGCACTTCAGGCCGGCATCCATCCCAGTGTCACAGACCCCTCTTCTCACCTCCTAAGTTGTCTTAGGCTGGAGAAATGTCCCCACTCTGACCTTTTGTTGGCTCCGTGGCTTCAAAATTTTATTCTAGGTGTTATTTTAAAGTCGTTTGGAGGGGGACGTTAGGAGAGTTCAGTTGGGTTGCTGCCCTTATTCCTCTGTCCTCTTCCCAATTTGCAAACCCTTTAACACTAAGTATTCTCAGTCTCTCATTCCTGCTCATCAGGCATCCTCAGGCTCTTGTGTTGCAGAGGGCATAGCATCATCCTTCACATACTCCCATACAGACTCTTTTATTCCCCCTCAACTTTCATGGGGAAGCTTAAGTGGAACATCCTCTCACTATAACCTTGCTGCCTCTTTCACATGACTGCAATCCTAACTCTCCCATCCTTGATACATCATATACCTGTAGTCTGGCTGTTGCTTGACATTTCTAGCTTGCTAATCAGAATTGCAACAATATGCTCCCTATATTAACTGGACCTACAATGGTGGGAGGTGGAGAGGAAGGTTGTGCAATGTCTTAAACTTTTAGAGCTCTTTCCTCCCAGCTATCTAGGCTTGAAGCTTGAGA
Source organism: Petaurus breviceps papuanus (assembly GCF_028583685.1). Classification (NCBI taxonomy): domain Eukaryota; kingdom Metazoa; phylum Chordata; class Mammalia; order Diprotodontia; family Petauridae; genus Petaurus; species Petaurus breviceps. The sequence goes on along the minus strand of NW_027186296.1, from coordinate 60,799,183 downwards.
ACCATCTTGGACTCTTCCCTTTTCTTTACCCTTTACTTCAAGAAAGTTTAAAGTCCTTTGAATTCTATCTCTTTAATATCTGTGGCATGCCTTTCCTCCTTTTCATTGCTACTGAAACCTTTCTGGTTCAGGTCCCCATCTCTTCTGGATTATCAGCCAGAAAGCTGTCAGAGATTAAAGTTGTGGGATCACTCCTCTAGAATTAGGGACATTAAGAGACAAGGTAGTACATGCCTGTAATGCCTCATACTGGGGAGGCTGAGACTGGTGGATCATTTGAGCTTGGGAGCTCTAATAATCAGGTATTCGCACTTAGTGATCAACCATGGGAGTGGGAAGTAGATTGTCTAAAGAGAGACAAATTGGCTAAGGACAGAGCTCCCAGGTCAATCAATGGTGGGATCAGGCCACCACATTTCCATCTTCTAGAAGATAGGGAGACTTAGTCTATTTAAAAAAATTGAGAACAGTAAACCATGAAGAAAGAAATGGGGAGTATTGGTTTATAGTCCACTGTTTTGTGACAGTCCTCTAGCATAAGGGAGTCCTTTCTGGGAGGACATAGAGTTCCTCTACTAGCCTTTGCATTCTACAACTGGGCTCACAGTCCCCTATGCCCCTAGATGTGGCTGTCAAGAGGTTAAGTCCTTATCTGGGTACTCAGTTTATGTCTAAGTTTATGTCTTCCCCAGCCAGCCAGAGACACTGGGGAAAACAATCCCTTAATGAGTTCAAGTGCTAAGAATAATGTGCAAAATAATGAGTCAGTTCAATTTAAAACTTTGTTGCAAGGACTGAGAAAGAGGAGAAAGGGGGAAGAGGAGAAGAGGACCTGATGTATAGCTCGAGTTTGCATACTAACGTAGAGTATATATAATTCACATAAAGGCAGTGCTATGTTAGGAAGCACAGAGACATACTCCATTCAGCAGGAAGAGGTGTGCTCCCAAGTACCCTTCCGAGAGTGAGGTTCTCATACCACAGTTTTGGAGGGCCTTCCTGGAATTGGCTGAGCTGCATATCAGGTATCAGGGAAAAATATTGTTTTGGGAGTTTGTTATCAGGGAGAATAAATAAGCCAGAGGTAGACAGAATATTATTCGCTCAACACAGCTGTATTGTCAGTATTTTTCCATGAGTACATTCTACAAGCTTACAGCCTCCCTTAAGGAGAAGACTGTCAGTTAGGATGGTTTTAAAACCATCAGGCCTAATCTTATAACAATGGTTTCTATGAATAGATTTTATAAGCTGTAGCCTCCCTTAAGGGGAGACTGTCATGGTGGTCTTAAGACCTAATCTTATAATATCCACAGATCTGAGAAGTTTGAAATAATGGAGCTTAAATAGGTTGGATTTGCATATACAAATGATAGAACTATGTGTATACAATGGAGAGTAGTGCGAGGTGGATGTCGTGACCAGGGCTGTCTGTTTTTTGTCAGTCATTGGTGTTTTGTAGCTTCACCCCTCTTTTTTTGTACAGTGGGAATTACACTGGATCAAGAATCTGGTGATCCATGTTGGAATCCCAGCTTTGCCACTAAATAGCTCTGTGATCTTGGACAGCTACGTAACACAGGGGATAGAGGAGTGGACCTGGAGTCAGGAAGACCTGAGTTCAAATCCAGCCTCAGACACTAGCTGTGTGACCCTGGGCAAGTCACTTAACCCTGTTTGCCTCAATTTTCTCATCTGTAAAATGAACTGGAGAAGAAAATGGCAAGCCACTCCAGTTTCTTTGCTATGGAAACCCAAATTGGGTCATGAAGTCAAGCCCAGATGAAATGACTGAACAACAACAAAGTTAACATTGTCCTTCATTCTTGTGTTTGGAGATTAGGTAATAGAAGGGGTTAACCCTTCTTGAAGTCTGAATCTAAGTTTAACTGATTGGTTGAGAGTCTAGCTCAAGGGACTGATACCATACTTGTCTCTTTCTTGGCTCCCTTCAAGGTGGCTCCATGCTGATATCGGCAGTCTGCTGTTTCTTCCTGTTTTTTGGCAACAGTGAGTCTGCCATGATTGGCTGGCAGTGCCTGTTCTGTGGGGCCAGCATTGCTGCCTGGAATGCTCTGGACGTGATCACCGTGGAGCTATATCCCACCAACAAAAGGTGAATACTGCCCTGGGTACTCTCTTGTCTGTCCGCTTGGCTTGGTTGTTGTCTAGCTGTGATCAAGTACAAATACTTCCCTTCAGCTAGAGAGATAGGGGGACAGAGAGAGGAACAGACAGAGAGACTGCTTTGGGTGTCATAGTTCCTGCCTTCTCACAGATAACTCTGTGGTAACCTAGCTGAGTTTTTTTGAACTTGAGTTCAAATTCTGCCTGAAATATTTACTAGCTGTGTGACCATGGGTGAGTCACTTAACTTCAGGTGACTTAAGCTGTCTCATCTGTAAAATAATAGCACCTACTTCACAGAATTATTGTGAGGAACAAATGAGATGAATATGTGAACTGCTTTGTAAACCTCGAAGCACTAAATAAATGCTAGCGATCTGAGGGTAAGGTAACAGAAAATAATATTGGGGGAATCAGTCTGGTCCTCTTATCCTTCAGAGAACAGGAATCTGAATAAAACTAAAGATCAGGGAAGACTCTTGGTTCCTGAACTGAGGTAGTAGCAGGTATCACAAGGGACAAGGTCAACACTCCATCCCAATAGATTATAGAAGCTGGATTATAGGATCTGGGAGACCATTTATCTCTGTCCCAGTAGATTGTAGGATCTGGGAGACCATTTATCTCTGTCCCAGTAGATTATAGGATCTGGGAGACCATTTGTCTCTGTCTCCTGCTGTTTGCTACATTACACCTTTTGGTGCTCATTTCTTTTTGCCCACCAAAAGCAGCCAATTAGCATGGATAGTTTTTATGTACCCTATAGGGTACATACTATAGGTTCCAAGGTCACATATGTAGTTAGTGACAGAGGTAGTAAGATTCTTCTGATATAGGTCAGTATTGGTATTAATCTTTATTTAGAAAAAAGTGGGCAGCGAGGTGGCATAGTGAATAGAGTGCTAGGCATGGAGTCAGGAAGACCTGAGTTGAAATCCAGCCTCAAACACTTAAGGAGCTTTGTGACCCTGGGCAAGTCACCTAACTCTGTTTGCTTCCATTTCCTCATCTGGAGAATGAGCTGGAGAAGGAAATAGTAAACCCCTCTAGTATTTTTGTCAGAAGGAGTCACAAAGAGTCAGACATGACTGAGAATGACCAAAGAACAACAAAAATAGATATGATGTCAAATGCCAAAGTAGGAAACTAACAGTGAGACCATTGTGCAGTTTTTCCACATCCCTAGCACTTTCTAATATTCTTTCTCAATGACCTAAATTTATCCAAACTTGATTATTAGGCTATTTACATCCTATCAAAACTCAGCTGTGAGTGATAAATACCCTGACCCAAGCTGCCCTTGGCCAGTGGTTCTGAGTTACCCACAGCAGATTAGTGTTCTGCCATTGAACACATTTGTATTCTGAATCAGGATATTTTTTTCCTTCTGTAAATCTCTTATCCTGAGAATAATAAATGGGGATCATAGGTTCATATATTTTTAACTAGAAGGGACCCCGGAGGACATACTTTACTCTAGGGGTTCTTAATTTACCTTTTGGTAGTCTGGTAAAGACTATGGAACCCTCCTTCAGAATATTTTTGAATGAATAAAGTACATAAGACTTTATTTTTATAAAGTTCACAAATCAATGAATCCCCTCATTTTACAAATAACAAAGTTGAGGCCCAAGGAGATTGACTGGTCCAAGGTCACATATGTAGTTAATGACAGAGCTAATAAGATTCCTCTGTTATAACTAATATCACCATGCTCAGCTCTCTCTACTCTGGTTTACCTTTGTTCCTTTTTTTTCTCTACAGAGCAACAGCCTTTGGTATCCTCAATGGCATCTGCAAATTCGGGGCCATCTTGGGAAATTCCATCTTTGCTTCCTTTGTAGGGATAACCAAAGTGGTTCCTATTCTTTTGGCATCCTCTTCTCTGGTTGGGGGAGGCCTGATTGCCCTTCGATTGCCAGAGACTCGAGAACAGGTCCTGATGTGAACAGCTTGAGGGAAAAGCAAAGACCTGAAGAGTCATATCAAGGAAAATTGATATGTCCCCACCCTTGCTGTTTATCACTTTCTGGTGGACACTTCAGATAACAGGGGAAGAAAAGCTAATTTTGAGACCCATAGTTTAGGACCAGTTTCAACTGTGAGAATGCTCTGACCTCAGGGGACTGATCTGGTGGTACCAACAACCACCCACCGGAACACAGAGCTTTGTATGGTGCCTTTGGTCTCCCTAGCCTAAGGCACAGGGAATAAGGGTACAATGTCTCCTCTTCCAGTGAGCGCACATACTGTGCAGGAGTGAGGGGGACCATCTCTGCTTCTTTCTCTTAAATAAGGCATAGGTCATGGTTTGCATTTCAATACTACTTTTTAGCCAGGCTTCTTCACAGAATATGTCAGGGTCAGAAAAGTTAAAAAAATTGTTTTAGTTAAAAATTAGATTTTTGATTTTTGGTATGAGGAAGAAGTGTGTGTGTGTATGTGTGTGTGTGTGTGTTTAAAAGATTTTAAAATGCCACCTATTTCTATTTTCATTTAAAAATTGGGCAGAAGCATCCCAAATGCCCCCAAACAGAACTAAATATATGATATGTTTGGAGCAATATTTTTTGAAATTTACCATTGTTCTCTAGCTACATTGTATCTATTAGATCAAAATTAGGAAATCCAATGTAATGATGGGAAATTTATTTTTTATTTAGTTTTATTAGAATGCAATTATGTAATGAACATCCTGCAAACTAAATGTATACATATGATGACATGTCAGAAGAGGATATTGGACATTAACATTTAGAATATGGGATCTAGAGATGCTTCATAGCATTTTATCCATATTCTGGAAGGCATCATTGTTTGGGGTCCCAGTAGAGATGGGTCAGATGGAATGAAATGCACACATTGTTTCTTACAGCCATTTAACCTGTTATCTTGAGGAAGCACTAGCAAGCTCACATTGTACAGTCCATTTAACCGAGCCACTTTTCTCTGCATAGGTGGATAAGTTAAGTCTTATATGTTATAGAGATCATCCATGAAATACAAATATATGGTCCTCATGACCCTAATTTGACTTCTATCACTTATTGGGACTCAAAATAAGATGAGTTTAGTGGCCTTTGGCTATTATCTTGTTGGTGAGAACAAAATACCATTCACTGGGATGAAAAAAATGGCCAATGTTTTACAAAGTGTAGATTCCTTTCATTTGTTCTAGCAGCTAGACAAGTTAGCATCTGTTAAAAGAGGACATGTCCCATGGGCAGACAATGTCACTGTGCAAATACTGCATGCCTGCCTTTCATTCAAGAACTTTCTAGTGCTGGAGAAGGAGAGAGTGAAGCACTTACTCAATCAGCTTTCCATTGTTCAGTATTTTTTAAAAAAGTAGTTTTGGGATGATTGGATTTGGAACTTAGATGTGGTTAAGCATATCGAATACCTTGAATGGAAAGGGGGAGCAATAGATGGAATGATTGCCTCTTTATTATACGTAGCATTCATTTTGAATATTGATTCTCTTTGACTGTTAAATAAATGTGATTCATCCACTACAAGGAATATTCACTTTTGTAAAAATAATTACTGAATTTACATTGACTTTCAGAGGTCCCAAGTTCTGGAGAGAGTTGTTTAGGTTCAGAGAGGATTTGAGGTGCTCTCATTCAGTTCTCTCTCAAGTGTAGCTTCTTAAGGCTTCTCTCTGCTTCTCTATCTGACTTTGGCCCTATTGCTATGTACGCCCCATTCTGTGTTCTTTTTTCTTTATTATTTTATGTCAGGGAAAGAAGTCATGTAATCATTCATTCAGTGGTCTTTGCAATTTCATGCTAATTACCCTGTTATTAATGGTACACAGGGTGTAACTGATGTGAATGCTACCTCTTTTATTAGAGATCTAATATACATATATATATATATATATTAATGCTTCTCACATCTAAAGTATTCTAGTTAACTTTATAAGGAAAGATCATCCAATTCCAGAATTTCCATGACCCCTGTCATATAAATCTTCAGTTGAAGACCAGTTTAATAGAGAGTTACCACTTAAGGAAGTCACAGGCTGTTGAGTCCTGTATTTCTTTTATGATTGATCTTGTGGATCCAGAGAGTGATGAATTAGGGAGTACTAGCACAGTGGTTATAACTCTACATTCAACTTTCATCACTTCTCCAAGTTCTGTCTTCTCAATTTATAGGCATCACTGCACCATTTCTATTGCTGCTTAAACCAACTCCCAAACCAACCAAGTGCAACTTTCATCCCATCCATCACCTAATCCCCCATAAACAGTGCACCTCGTCTTCAACAGCCTTTAAATATGAAGAATAACCTGGCAGTGATACCTAGTCACTTCATCCATGCTATCATGGTGGTTGAGAAGGATAGCATTCATTAAACATCACCCATAGGGCATGCCATTAGGGAAGATGATTGGTTTCAAGGAGATCCCTCAAATAAAAGTTGATGGATTCTTTGTTGTTTTAGTAAGAAAAAGAATTGTAAAGGTGCATAGTATGGGACTAGACTTTGGCAATAAAACTGGCCCACATTTCATGATTCTTTTTTTATTGTTGTTTATTAGGAGTAGCAGAGAGGTAGCATTGTGTAGAGGAGAGAAGGCCAGTCTTAACATTAGGAAGACCTGCAGTCATGTACCACCCCTGACACATAATAGCTCTGTAACTATGGTGAGTCATTTAACCCTTTAGCCTTTCTACCCAAACAATAAAATTATAGATGAAACTCTCAACTGCATCAGCAGGACTTCCCTATGCCATTAAAATAATTGTTTTGCACTAATAATAGTAATAATATCTTTAAAATGACCCATATAAAGTGAAGGGTTTTTTTTTGAAACTGTTCATTAGTATACTGTCAACTTGTAGTGCTGAATTTAGGCAATTGGTTTTATTGAAAACAATTAGCAGTACATGGATTTGTAAACTTTTCACCTGAAACAAACAGTTCCCAGAAACATTCTCTTATTCACAGTCTTTAACAACATCTTCCTGCATTTGTTCAATTTCTTCTCATATTTTTGTTGGTTATTGGACCTTTGATCTCATACCCCTAAGCACTGAGGTCTTAGCAACTGAACCTTTCCTAGGTTTTTTTTTGTGATGGGAATCACTTGATTAATAACTGTAAAATGTCAAAGTTCAACAAAGGCTTTTTTTAGCTGGACCTTGTAGAACCAGTAAACACCCTGGGCTTTTCTTCCAATCACCTGAAGTTTGATGAATACAGATACCACTCTGGGAATTCTCTTCTTAGGGTATTTTGCCAGATTTTGATTCCCTACAACAACACAGGTAAGATAGAGAGCAATAACAATATCTAGCATTTATATTATGCTTTAAGGTTTGCAAAACTCCTTATAAATGTTACCTCATTTATCCTCATAACAACCCATTTTATAGAAGAGCAAACTGAGATAGCCTGAGCTTAAATGATTTTCCTGGGGTCACACAGTTAGTGAATGATTGAGGTCAATGTTGAACTCAGGTCTTCCTGGTACCAAATCCAGCACTCTATCTTTTCACTAAATTTTCTCTATTTTTCTTATTCATTCAGAGGTTTTATTTTTCAAATGACTGAATCTAGGCCTTTGCATAATTAATAGGCCTGACAGAAGGTAGTACCAGCAGAGAGTTATTGGAAGAAAGTTCTTAATTACATGAGAGACAAAGTGTAGGATTAGAAATGAGGGTCCACTCTCCCTCTAACTCAAGGAAAATAATTTCCTTTGAAAAGACATCCTTAACATGTAATGGGACCCTTTGGCAGTCTGGTGAAGCCTATAGACCCCTTCTCAGAGTCATAGTTTTAAATCCATAAAATAAAATTAATAGATTACAAAGGAAATAAATAATAATGAAATATAGTTATCCCCCCATATCATCCTAAAAATAGTTGGTAGACCCAGGTTAAAAACTCCTAAAAACAAAAGACCCTCAAAGAGTTGGAAGGGATCTCAGAAGTCATGTAGTCCAACCCATATCTATACAGAAATCATATCTACATTATCCCCAAAGAGTAGTCATCTACCCTTTGAGTAAAAGAGCTCCATTAATGGGAATCTCTCTCTCTACCAAGGTGACCCATTATATTTTTTGGAAAACTCATTGAGGAGAATTTTTCCTCTTGTTATACTGAACAGAACACACACACACACACACACTTGTAATATATTGATTTTTTCTCATCTGCTTATGAAGCTCTGACAAATTACCTTCAGATTCTTAGATAAGAGAAAATATTTGAAAGTGGTAGTGAAAATTCTCTCAGCATAAATTCAGCCTTACAGGTAGTTTACATATAGCCATAATTAACATATAGCTATATAATATATACATATATATTTAATAGCTTATAAGCCTTCTGAATTGGATGAAAACTATACTAGTGTACCTCATACATATAGTAGAGACACTAAGAATTGATAGCAGTGTTACTAAAACAAAACCAAGTTCTTTTTGTATAGGGTATATTTACCATAAAAAAATCTTTCTTCCTTATCCATAGCTTAGAAATTATTTTTCTAGTTGTAGATTTATAGGCTTGAGTAAAAATGTGAAGGATCTTAGATTAATAATTGACATATGGTCAGAAATATGTAGCCACAAATTTTTTTGGCTGTACATTACATTTATTATTGAAATTTAAAGTGGTATCACTTAGTTCTAAATATCCTCTCCTCAACTTCTCCCTATGTTGTCCCTAGGGAGTGATGGGGGATATTAAAGATACATAAAGCTAGAAATCTGACTTACTAATAATCATAAGATAATTCTTTGCTTTAGAAATTTTACTTTGAACAGGATAAAAAGCAAGGTTTTGAAGGAAAAGTGAAATTAAAAATAACTGACCTCACATTGACACTACTGACCACAATATATGTGGCATATTCTCTTTTAAACCACCTTCTTCCTCTCCCTCCTTTTTGGCTTTTGTGTACAGAGGATGTTACATGTGTTAGAATATTGTATGAGACACAGCCCACAGGACAGTCTGAGAATATGTCAAATAGATGCAGCCTTTGAATTTGAGACGTGCTTTAAGCAAATTCTCTTTAATGTACAGAGATAGGGTATAGAATTTAGATGCATGCTTTTGTGCTAGCAGTGAGGTTTCCACAGAGACAAACTAGGAGGTGAAAGAGAGAAGTTACTCACAAAGGTTAGATGGAGAAATAAAATGTATTATATTTAATTATTACTGAGTAGATGAGGCATGTACATAGCAAATCGAGAATATACCATCCGTTTCAAAACCTTCCTTTCCTCAAAAAACACAGTTAGTTTGCCCTAGACTATGGTTTGCATGTCTTAAGCATATTAAAACATTTTCAAAAGCATGAATGTATATTCAGTCAAAAAAACCCCCCTCATCTGTCCCCTATCAATGTGAATGTGGTTGCTATATGTGCTTTGAGACAGGTTGGCTAGTTCAATTTCTCTCGACTGACATCTCTGATGGGGGCAATTGGAAGGGAGGTTCCATTCAAAAAGAAATACACTGCCTTCCATTTCTAATGTAATAAAACCTCAGTAATTCAGGCTAAAAAGAAATATGAATTTATGATCATTCTAATAGGGGATGGAGTGAAGCTTGCCTTTGTCATACCCATCTATGGAGGAAAAAAAGAATTGTCAGGCAAATTGAGAGTATGAGCAAAATTGTAAGGGTGAGTTTTAAAAACTATTTGATAACTATTATGCAATTAAAAAAGCCTTTATTCATTTAAATACAGTTGAAAGACTAATATCTAATCACTAATTCACTTAGTACCTTTAGGTATTCTACTAGGCTAATATTTTCTTGGTCCTGGAATAGTTGCCATAAGTTCTTGAAAGCAAAAAACTTTGTTTTTTTAACAAACAAAAAAATCCCCCCAAAACAAAAATAAAAAAATAAAAAAAACCTACTTCTAAAAAAAAACTAACCCAAAACAAACCAACCAATCAATCCAAACAACCTAGGAATGAAGATTTCTCACCAATTCAACCTTTGTCCAAATTAATGGGGTATTGTTATATTCTAATTAAACAAACATTTATGAAGTTCAAATTATGTGGCAGACACATTTAGATGTTGGGAAGACAAAAACAAATAGATCCCTGTCCTCAAGAAACTTCTGTTCTATCCAGAGATATAGCAAGTATACACACAAATACAATAGATTATGTTTGGAGTGGGATTCTTTTAGTTAACTTATTGATATTCCATGTGTAGCAGTGGCATTAAACATAATTTTCCAGTACTGAAATATTTGTTATGACATCAAACTACATGACAAATGATTTAAATCACAGAATAAGCAGCTTTGATAATGGAGATGCCATTGAGATGTGATTTGGAACTTGGACTGGGGGAAGATAGGACAGTTCATTGTCCTCTTGATTGTCAGGGTGAGGTGAAATGAGTCTTATGGTCAAATCCAAGTATTGGATCAAAAAAAAGAAAGGTTGTTGAAGGTATTGTGGATATAGAAGAGGTCTTTATAAGCTCCCCCTCCCCTCTACAAAGATGGAGAAGAGAAGAGACAGTCAGGAAGGGATTCATATATAAGATCTATCTATCTATCTATCTATCTATCTATCTATCTATCTATCTATC
>NW_027186296.1:60748772-60788459 GCF_028583685.1 Petaurus breviceps papuanus | reverse complement strand
ATCTATCTATCTATCTATCTATCTATCTATCTATCTATCTATCTATCTATCTATCTATCAATGATGTGATATTTCACAAAACAATTTTATCCATTTCCATACACACACATGTAACCTGTACTGTATTTCTATGTAAAAAAATGAATGAGTTTGAAGCATAAGCTCATTTTATTAAATTCACTTTTGGGAAGTCAACAGGAAAATAACTCAATGGAAAAGGTGAAAGAGGCTCCACAAACTTGTGGCCCATGATGCAACATAGAGAATACAACACATTGTGTGAGTAGAGTAAAATATCTTGAAATTTATTTAATATATTATATAATCAGCTAGTTTGGATGCGATCTATTTTTAACATTTGAAAATAGAATTTAAAAGCTTATATATTTGCCAATTTTCCAATATTTCAAATGTCTATGTTAAAAATAGCATGTGGATTCAGTTTTTTCAGGATCTAGAGGACATATTTTGGGTTATTTTTCTGCCTGAAATTAGGTCTTAGGTTTTGATCTATCTGAATTATGGGGGACACTAAATCCAACAACTCTAGACACTGTCTCTTGTAAATATTGGACTCTGTCCCCCAAGTAATTAGTTGCACAGAAAAATAGGTGATGTAATAAGCTGAACCTTTCCAAATATACTTGATTTTTGGATGCATGCCTACAAATCACTCTACTCATTCCCACTTAGAGTTAAGGCTAAATGAAAGGTGATCTAAGGAACTGTGCTGGCAACCTGAGAGGTTCCATTATGTCAATTGTTTCTGTATTAGGAGTAGTAGTATCTAAGGACAATGTATCAGAAGCAATGCCAGAGGTGCCATCTGTGGAAAGATGTATGAAGAGTTGGAATATGGTTGATCATTCTTAGACTGCTCAGAATGGTTTGTCAATGACAATGCTAAAATTTTCTCAAGAGCTATTACAACTTTGGTTACCTCAGTCCTCTGACTGGGCAGGACATTTTTCTTCTTCTCCTAGTCTTGAATTGTTGGGTTGTAATGTTAATCTCATCTAGGAATGGCTATGTTTGTGGGCTGTGTAAATAAAGATGAACCCTCTGGATATAATGGTTTGTAACTTTGTAAACTACTTTGCCATCTGTAAAAAGTGCTTTGTATACATAGCATATGTTCGGAGTGATGTTGCTACTAATGAAACACCCAAGGCAAGAGAGAGAATATTTGCCTTGGAGGACTTCATTCTTTCTTAAAAAGCCCTTTACATTGTGGCCAGTGACATTCATTTGTGTTTTAGAATCCTATACCACTCCATTCTCACCTTGTTCATCCTCAAAATCACTAATTCCCTTGGTTATTTCATTGGCTCTTAAGTCTTGAAAGGGAAGTCAGCAGGTGAAATACAAAGAGACTCTAACACCCCAAAAGCAATCATTAAAAAAACCCAAACTTAATCTAGCACTGTCTCAATTTGTGGGTTTCACTGTAAATAATGTCAAATGTAGTACATTCACTAGCCTATTTCACAACAGAGTGCTCTGCAGCTCTTTATGCATGTGTAAAATGGCCAAGTTCAGTCTTCAATTTCTCTTTGCTTCATTATTTTTTTTTTTAAAATTGAAACTCATCTAACTGTTAATTGGAAAGTGGAAGTATTCTAATAGGTTATATTTTGGTGTTGTTTTTACTTTTGGTCACATTAAAAAATTAGAAAACAATAATTTGGTATGTGGCTAATAATTTCCTTGTATCTTCCATCCTTATTGATTTCAATTTCCCTAGCATGTAAAATATTCTATGAAGATAAATGAGATTCTCTTTATGGATGCTTCCAGTCTATTAGAATATCACTGGGGGACAAGGATTGGATCTGTGATATCATTGAGATGGGAAAGTCCTAGTTGAAGAAACTTCCATTCCCCAATGGAGACCAGTACCTTCATTGCAACTTATATCCTTAGTTCTTTGGGGACATTGATTTGTCCAGAGTCATCCAACCAGTAGAGGTGAAAGGCAAGAATCGAACCCAGAACTTCCTGTGTTCTAGCCAGCTCTCAATCTATTGAAGGATTCAATGCTTCTCTAAATATATGGTTACAGAAGTTAAATTATGGTTTTATGGTAATGTACTGTAGAGCAGTAGGGTCAAACCCAAATGTAAATGAGGTCACTACGTTATAAATAAGGATCCCTGTAAGCTACATATTGAATTTAAAAATCACATACTAACATTACCTATGTTCTATTGTATTTGTATTTTGTTAAATATTGCCAATTATATCTTAGTCTGATTCACATGGCCTTCAATGTGCCAAGTGGTTAACATTTGTGCTTTAAAGGGCTATCATACTAATCCTTGGGTAGATGAGAACCACTGACCAAACAACAGTGACTTTAATTCCACAATGGCATAGTTTCTTTTTAAATGATATAGTGGAAAATAAATTGAAGTAAAAAAGTCTGAATTTGCATGCTATCTATGACCTTTTATGTCTATTTCAAGATAGTTGCTTCACTTTTGGGGGGCTAAATTTTCTCGCCTGCAAAATGAGAGTGGAGGGTGGGTGAGGTTGGGTGAGGGTGGGATTGAACTAGATAACCTGTAAGACATCTTCTGGTTCTAAATCAACCCTATGATCCCATGATTTAGTGCTGCCTACCTAGCCTGATGAATCTGTATGATTAGTGCAATTATCCAGGGCTAATAGTGATTGTAGGTAAAGAACTAATTGATTGTGAGGCTGGTACCACATTATACAAAAATCTTTGCTTCCTTTATTGAAATAAATTGAATCTACCAACAGAGGGCAGCAATTCCTCAGAAAAAGTAGGAAATTCTTTCTATCCTAAGAGAGAAAAAAACATGCTTATCAGGGCAGGCCACCTGATCCCTCAATATTGGCATGCCTTTGAAAGGATATTTTCTTACATGAAGAGTTAAACTTTGTTTCTTCCTATTTTGAAGGTTGTATATGAGAAAGGGCAGCTTATCCCAGAAGACACTTGAGCATTTTCCCTGGGTCATGGAGAGTAGCCTTCACTTCCAGGGTAAAAGAGTGGGCTGCTCTCTTGGGAAACTCTGCCTACTGGCCTGGCATCCTGTAAATATTCCTAGCCTGCTTAATGGAGTTTGTCTCACTCTGTGAATCTATTCAAATACATGGAGTTTGTGGGGATAATAAAGTGTCACAAATGAGAAGTGGTGTCATGGTGGTTTGTGTGTATATGATATGTCTGATTTGGGACATTCTAGGGAGATGAACTACAATGGATCTGTGTTCTCATTGATGTGGGTATATTTAGCCTGGAGAATGTTCAGGAGGGACATGATGGCTTCAGTTATTTAAAGGATGGTCCTATACAAGGGGGATTAGACTTGTTTTGTTTGGCCTAGAGGGAAGAATCAGGCACTATGTATGCAAGCAGCAATGAGACAAATTTAGGTTCCTTTCTAAATGGGCTGCCTCTGAAGGTAGTGGAATGTCTCTCCTGGAAGGGCTTCGAGAAGAAGCTAGAGAACTATTTGTGAGGTATGTTATAATGAAGATTACTTTAATATGTGAGTTGAACTAGATGACTGCTAAGGTCATACCAACTCTCAAAATCCTGTGATTCTGTATACTCTCTAGTGATGTAAATCCTATGGGTAGATGCTTGTCCATCTTGTGCAATTCTGTCTATAAATTCTCCATAAAGGATTGTGGCAATTAATAAATTTAGGTGTAATAGCGGATGGAATTCTGGGCCCGGAGTCTGGAAGACCTGAATTCAAGTCTAGACTCTAGACACTGGTCAAGTTACATAATCTCTCTGGGCAAGATACTTAAACTCCCTGCCTCAGTTTCCTCAACTGTAAAAGAGAATCATAATAACAGCTATCCTGCCAGGGTTGTTGTGAGCTTCAAATGAGATAATATTTGTAAAGTGCTTAGCACAGTGCCTGGCCCATAGTAGGGACTTAATGCTCATTCCTTTCCCTTCTCCCCTTCAAAATGAAGGAGAATCGGTTTAACTACCCTGTACCTCAGCTCTTACTAAGGCCCTTCCAGCTGCAGAATTCTGGGACAAGAGTTATATCTGTGGGATAATGGGAGGTGTGTGGCAATCCAAATGGGAAGACCACCTCACTTTGAGAAGTGTTGGGAGGCCTAAGAATAATAGAAATCGGTTTCATCTCAAAAGGCTTTAGAAACCAAGTAAATTGTACACCACACAGGATCCGCTTTACTTATTCCTGACGTATATTGCTTATGGGCAAGAAAGCAACATAAAACATGTAACCATGCTGAGAAGGGAAACTTGAGCTCTGAAATATCAACAACCCCAAAGATAAAGACAAAACCAAAGACAAACCAATAAGTAATGATGGGCATGGATAATATGGAAATAATGAGATCTGAAGAGGAAAGATTTTCTTTGTTTTTTTTTCTGACTGTTTCTGCTAAGGTGGTCTCTACTAATGTGGGGAACAAGTGGTCATCAATTGGTGACAATTGAACGTCCTTGTGGCATCACTATGGTTTTTTACTTGTGATTAGTTTTCTCGTGGGGTTTTCTATATTTTTTCAAAAGACCCCAGTTTTCTCTGTTTCCTGAAGGTTTATGTTGCATAAGCTGCCTAACAATCTGTTCTCACCTCCTATGCATGGTCTCACTACCATTTTCTGCTTCTTATGTACATTTCCTGAATTCTATCATGAAACTGGAATGAAGGGTTTATGCTATGACAGTTTTATGCTCTCAACAGAGTCAGTCTTTATTTCTACCTGTTTTTTCCTTCCCAATTGGCTTTCCTGGATTTGACCTGGGCTTGGATTCAGACCCTGGTTTTGCCAACATGGGTTTGTGCATTCATGCATTCATTCTTCCTGATAGCCAGGACATCACACACTTGTAAATATATGTAAACCTGTTCTGTTCTGCTTTCCTGATGCTTTTACATTTGTTCATGGTCCCTTTTCCCAGAAAAGGCTCATTCTCTTTTTCTCTACCTGTTGAAATCCTTCAAGGTCTAGTTCAAAAGCTACCTCTCCCATGATGTCTTGTTATGAACTAGTTCATCAAAGATTAGCAGATCAGTATGGAAGGAAAAAGATACTTAATAGGGGTCATCACTAGTAAGTTTGGGAAAAATCTGAATTGTGGGATTTTTCTTGAGCAAGATGCTTCATTAGGAAATCCTCAGCAATCAAAGGATAGAATGAATGCACAAGGTACCAAAGAAGAGGGGTGTCAGTCAATACCCCTTAGTCTTGGATGCCTGATTTCTCTGGATGTCTCATGTAATGGACAGTGCAACAGACCTTGAGTTGAATATCAACCATAATTAAGGTACTGACCCTTGTATTGTAGGTCTGATGTTTTATCTGATAGACATTGCTTCAAATTGTGGCACCATTTCTATTTACATGTATTTGTGGAAAGACTCTTGTCTTTGGGCAACAGAATACCTACCAGTCATTATCTGTCCCCAGTGAGAAAGCTGCTCCAAATCAGGACCAAGGCCAACTCCTTTTTCTCCTCCCTATTCTAAGATCAATTCTCTGGTTATGTTGTTGTGTGAACTTAGCAATATATACCTTGTCTATATCATAGTGTTTCCAGTTTCTGTCTGGACTCTATTTTTTGCCTGTTCTCTCATGTCTAGTTTGAATTCAGTGTATGTCTACTGGGATGGAGAAGGGGGAGGGCAACAAGGTGGCACAATGGATATAATGCCAGACCTGAAGTCAGGAAGACTCATCTTGAGTTCAAATCTGGCCTCAGACACTTACTAGCTATATGACCTTGGGCAGGTCACTTAACCCTGCCTTAGTTCTTCCTCTGTAAAAGGATTTAGAGAAGGAAATGGCAAACCACTCCAGTATCTTTGCCAAGAAAACCCCAAATGGGGTTATAAAGAGTTGGATACAAGTGATTGAACACTAGTGATTGAACAATAGCAAGCTGTCTGCTGATCCTTGTCAACATAATCAGTCTTAAATTCTTGTTTTTCCTGCCCTGTCTGCATTTCTGGATGTGACCTAGGCTTGCCACTTCAGTCTCTGCATCTTGTGCATTCCCTCCTGTTTGCCCTGAGACCCTGACTTTCAGACTTTGATTTTGCCATCATGGATTCACGCATTTGTACTTCCTTTTTCTATAATAAAACACTTCTGTGGTTGTGAAAAACACTGGATTTGGAGATAGAAGATACAACTCTGCTCTCTGCTTCTTGTTATTTTAGATATTTCCCTTCTATTGCCCTCAATTTCTTCATTTAAAAAAGAGTTTCAACTAGATGATCTCTGAGGTCTAATCCAGTTCCATATCCAAAGATCATTCAACAAATATTTGCCTCAATGCAATCCAATCCATCATGAACACCTACAGCCCCAGCCTGCTCCAACTCCTTGCTTTTTTTGGCCATCTTGTTTCTATTGCCACTGGAAACTTGGCCCCTGTCACTATTTCTGGGTTTCTTCCTATCTGTCAGCTTAGATCCTCAAGGGAGGCTTCTCCTGTGGATAGTGTAAAATAGAACTGAGAATGTCATATAAACATGATATTGATTTTCATGTACCATAATGTAAATTTATTGTGCTCTATTATTGTACTGGTAGAAATTCCTTATTAAGGGAATTAGAGGCAGCTAAGTGAGAGAGTAGACAGAATGGTGGCCCTGGAGCCAGGAAGGTCTGAGTTTAAATGTGACCTCTTAGACACCAACTGTGGGACAAGTCACTTAACTTTTGTCTGACTGAATTTTATCACCTCTAAAATGGGAATAAGAACAGCACTTACCTCACAGGGTTGTTGTGAGGACCAAATGAAATAATATTTGTAAATTGCTTAGCACTGTGTCTGGTAAATAGGTGTTTATTAAATATTTATTCCTCTTTCCCCCATTAACAACAAAATCGTTAGCCTTCTTTGATATGAACCAGATGTTTAAGACTAATGCACTCTCATAGGACCTTAGAATATGATATGAGAGTTGTAAGGGATCTTTAGAGATCACCCAGTTAGGCATCTTTATCTCACAGATGATGAAATAATGATGATAGTGATGATGATGAAGATGACAATAAGAATAATAGCAGCTAAAATTTAGATAGAACTTTAAGGTTTGGAAATTCCTTTATAGATGATCTCATTTGATCCTTACAACAATTCTATAAGGTAGGTGCTTTTATTGTCTTCATTATTCAGAGGAGAAAACTGGGGCTGGCTGAGGTTGTGACTTGCCCAAGACTACACAACTAAACTTATAAAAGTTATGTGATCCAGGACCTCCAATAAATCAGTGAAATTGTGATATCAATGTACATATTCCCTCCAACAGTGCAGATTATAACCCATCTACCTTCTCATCCTGTGATTTGTCCTTCCGTGAAATGGATTGACATGGAGTAAACCCAGTATTTCAGGGACCTTTTTCTAGATCCATGGCTTTTTGGTAACCCAAACTTTAGTGTTTTAGAAACCGTGGTATTTAATGATTCAACCATGTAACATCATCTGAAGACAATAGATATTCAAAGATGGGGCTCTATTTTAGTGAGTAACTTGAGATTACCAAAGGCATGATGCAATTTCTCCAATGCAATTCATCCTGCTGCCCTCTGCTTATTTAATTCTAGGCCCAAGTTATTGACAATCCATAATAGGAGTTCTTAATATTTTTTGAGTCATAGACACCTGGGACTTCTCAGAATAATGTCTTTAAAGACTTGAAGGAAATACTAAATTTCATTTTGAAGTTAATGAAAATGAAGATGTAGTTTCTCCCACCCCAACTAAGTTCACAGACCCCTGAAGTCAATCCACAGACCCTTTGCATTCCAGGTTCAGAACTCTGATCTAGTGTTTGTCTAAGATATATACACTGTGGGCAGCTAGGTATCACAGTGGATAGAGTGCAGGTCCTGGAATCAGGAAGACTCATTTTCATGAGTTCAGATCCAGCCTCAGATACTAGTTGTGTAATCCTGGGCAAGTCATTTAACCCTGTTTGCCTCAGTTCCCTTACTTGTAAAATGAGCTGCAGAATGAAATGACAAACTGCTCCAGTATTTATGCCAAGAAAACCCCAAATGGGGTGATGAAGGGTCATACATGACTGAAGATGCCTGAGCAACAATATCCATTGATGGACTAGATTTATGGTTTGTTCATCCAACTCTATCACATTCTTTATCTATTTGGCTTTTCTTATATGTCTGAACTCTTTGTAGTGATTATGGATACCACTTAAGATGCTTGTAGTGTTCCATAGTTTATATATAGCAAGCACAATCACCTACAAAGAAAGAAATCGAGAAGCCCTGACAATTTCTAAAGTCCCTTCAATTTGGACTCTGCCCTACATATACAATATGAAAGTGACAATCAATGACATCACGAGCATACATCTACCTGTTTCATGACTCACTTGATATGAATAATCAAAGGGTGATAAGGTGATCTTTATTACTAACTCTTTCAAGGAACTTTGTGTGATTTTAAAATGCATAATATATAACTTGTTAAATATGTCATTATTTTATCTGCAACTTATCATCTCAGACACAGCATACCTACCAGCCATTATCTGTCCCCACTGAGAAAGCTGCTCTAAATCAGGACCAAGGCCAACTCCTTTTTCTCCTCCCTATTCTAAGATCAATACTCTGGTTATGTTGTTGTGTGAACTTAGTAATATATACCTTGTCTGTACCAGCTTCTGAATACTGTTCCCAGTTTCTGTCTGGACTCTATTTTTTGCCTGTTCTCTCATGCCTGGTTTGAATTCAGTTTATGTCTACTGTGGTGGAGGAGGAGGAGGCAGGCAGCTAGATAGAGTGCCAGGCCTGAAGTAAGGAAAACTCATCTTGAGTTCAAATTTGGCCTCAGACGTTAGTAGCTATATGACACTGGGAAAGGCAGATACAACAGAGCCCTCAAAGCTCCAGAATGCTGCTGAACCAGATAAAAATGTAATTGGGAAAAGTTTGACAAAATAAGTAAAAATACAACACAGATAATATTAACTTGTGGTCTTCTAAGTCAATATGTAGTCATGGAAATTTGTTTCTGAGGTTGACAACACTGGTCTAGAGCAGTGACTGAGAAGTGAAGGTACTGCTTAAAGTCATATTGTCTATACGTGTAAGAGTTGGGACTTGAACCCAGATCTTTCTGACTATTCACTATGTCACACTGCCTCTCAGTATTAATCTCTATGTTTATTTAATTTGGAGGATCACCAAGTTCTTTGTAGAATTTTCTACATTTTGTCTTTAAGGTAGAGATGTTGGCATGTGGACACTAATGATTTACGTGGTAGTCTTTTTGCAAATGCTTCTCATGAGCACTATAATACGAGATGAACCAATGTTCCATGAAGCAATGCTTCTTGTTGCCTTTGAATGCATAATTAAACTAACTTCAACAAAGATTGCATTCGCCTCTCCAAGGAAAATGTGGACCATCCTTCCATTTCATCACAACTTCCTTCACTATTCTGCCTTTATTCATAATGATAATGTTAAGATCGATGTGCTTGCTTCCTTTCCTCCAGTGGTATGTTTACTTGCTGGTATCTGCAGTCGCCATCATTGTTGCCATCATCATCATGATCATCCACATTTCTATCAACTATCAAAGCTTACACAGACCTTTATTCACAATAATCCTGCCAGGTAAGCAATATTATTGCCATTTTATAGATGATGAAACTAAATTCAAGAAATTTAATTGAACAAAAATGTATCATGAGCTTTTTGTGTACAAAGTTCTGTGTTCTAGCAAAGATACAAAATAGTGTAATTGATAGAGTGCTGAATTTAGAATTAGAGAACCAGGGTTTGAATCCCAGATTTGCTACTTCCTGCCTATGCAACTCTATGTAAGTCACTTCATTTCTCTGGGACTCAGTTTCCCAAAATGAGGAGTTGAACTTGATGTCCTCAAAGATTCCTTCCAGCTCCTAATCTGTCACCCTATGATTTCAAATGTGAAGGACAAGTCCCTATTTTTTATCTTACAATCTAGTAAGGGAGTAAATACAAAAGGGCTCTTTTGTTGTTGTTTGTCTAATCAATCAATAAACATTTATTAAGCACCTGCCCTATACCAGGTACTGTGCTAGGTCTGAGTTATACAAAGAAAAAAATAAAACAGTCTCTTCTGTCAAGGAGTTTACATGGTATTGGAGGGACAACATATCCATTCATCCATCCATCCACACATTGTGTGTGTGTGCGTGTGTCTTTCTTACCCTTAAAATATTCACTTTTCCTGAGGTAGTGACTTAGTCTCTTAGTGTTGTATGCATTTTTATGTTGAAAACATTTCTGAGTAAGCAAAGGAAATGACAATTGCTGCCTTGGGTTTTACAGGAGAAAAGCATTTGAAGTAGCTGAAATTGCTTTTTTGCATTCCTCCTCCCTGATTGTCTATCCTCCTTACTTTGGCACTCCTTCTATGTCCATCCTCCCCAGGTAATACCTCATGTTAAAGGCATTTCTTTATCACCTCGGCCTCCCTCCTCAACTTTTAACTATACGTACCTCAGGGCCAGATAGATAATTTGGTAAACTAACCCATACTAATAGGTTATGACTACCTCTCACCAGGTAATACATTTGCATTTTAACAAGGTGCCTTCTGGTGAATATTTTAACTAAATGGATTTTCAGATACTACATTGGAGATGTTTGAGGGTGGGGTAAGGGGTTGCTTGAGAACTTTTAAATCCTACCAGGTAGGCAAATGTTTTTAAATTTAATTAAATTAAATTTTGATTTTAATTTAATTTAATTCCTGTGTCTATGTAGAGTGCAGAGTTTGCTGCAGTACAAAAAACACTGGACCAGAAGACCTAGGTTCTGATCCCAACTCTACCATTAATAAACCATGCAACCTTCATTAAATAATTTTACCACTCTGAATCTGAGTTTCCTCATCTACAAAAAGTAAGAGTTTCGGTGAGATGATTTTTAAGGTTCCTTCTAGGTCTATGATTCTATTAAATAGTTCTAATCCTCAACCAGGATGGCTAAGATTGATTTGTCTGGCCCTTGACTGGCTGCTTATTTAATATATAATTGACTCTCTAATAGACTAAGAGCCAATGACTCAATACACATCATACCAACTTGGACTATGAAAAGATACTTTCCCTACTCCTTTGCAGAGTGGGAGGTCCATAGGTATAGAGCATTCCTTTCTTTGTTTAAAAATAATTATTGTTTTGTTATTTGAAATGGCTCTCAAAAATGGGGAAGAAGATGATATACTGAAAGAAACATAGGCAATATAAAAGTGAAAGATACCATTAAGGGTTTATTTAAGAAAAAGGAAAAATAAACCTATTGGATCTTTTGCTGAACCAGTGATAAGTATTAATTTTGTAAGCAGTGAGAAACTTATTCATCAGTGAATTCAATCATCCTTAAATCTCAGAAAGAACTTGTCCTGTCAAAGAAAGCCTAAGCATAGAATCTTTCTGGATTATACTCAGTGATAGAATTATAGTCAATGACAGTAGGAAGGGACCTGAGAAGCCACCTAGTCCCACCCTTCTACCCTAGGCAGCAGGTCTTTCTAGGATCTCTGACTAGTGGCCATCTAGCCATTATTCAAATATTGAATAATGAGAAACTTAGTATTTCATGAGATAGACCAGATCATTGTAAGAGAGCTGAAACAATCAAAAATGTTCCCCTTATGTTGAAATGAAATCCGTTTCCTATTAACTTCTACTCCTTGGTACTAGTTTTGCCTTCTGGAGCTACACAGAACAAGTCTACTCTTTCTTCCTATGATAGCCCTTCAAATATTTGAAGAGCATTTTCTTTCTCCAGTGGTCTTCTTTTATTTTACAGGCAAAATATCTCCATTTCCTTCAGTAGATTCTGTGATGAGATCCAAAGACCCCTTGTCATCCTGGTCACCTTCTTCTGGATGTACTTGAGTTTGTCAATGTCCTTCTTAAAATGTATCACTAAGAGTAGTGGCAACATAACATGCCAGATGTGGTTTTACCAATGCACAGTACTATAGAACTATTATTCTCCATCTTCCTATTAGCTATTTGGGTCAGTCACCTCCCTGCTTTCAGCCTTAATTTCCTCATCTGTAAGATGGGTTCTTGTGAAGACTGAATGGGATAACATATGTAAATCAATGTGCAAATCCTAATGCTTTATATAACTGCTGCTGTTATTGCCCATTATTGTTTGTGGTTATTTGTCCATCATTTTCAAGGAGAACCAATGATATCATGGGTGATATCTTGATTTATGTGTTAATTGGACTAAAAGTCATCAGCCTCACTCTCTCTTACTGAATCATTGAAGTCCAGTAGCAAGGCAAAAATCAAGATGAAAGGTGATGGCCCAGAATGCAGTGGATGACCTTTGGGTCTTTGATGCCTGACCAAACTCTCAATGTTCCACACAGTCTGTTTCAATTGCCTTCATGGCCATTAGAACAAATTGTTCTCATCTGCCTGTTCTACAAGGGAAAATCTTCCCATACTTGGAGCAGACATCTCCCGATTCACAGACAGCTTTGGCCTATTGGTTATCCTCAACCTGGTTTAGCCTACCTGCTGGATGGTTTTACTGGGGTGTGGCTGCTGCCCATACTATAGCTTCTTGGAGTCACAGGTGAGTGGGTGGACACCAAAGATGACTACGCCCGCCTGAAAAGGTCTCGGCAAGCCCCCACACCAGAGGTGCTAGTGTTTCCTGAACACCCCATGCCCCCCACTACTATAACAACAATAACTACTACTACTTTTATTGGGATCAGGATGCCATGCTTCAGATTGCAAGATTTACTCCAGATCCCAGAGATGGGGTAGTAATTGCACCTACGGGAAATCAAATGATAGTGTTAGAATCATTGTTCACCCACTTTACAACTAACACTATTGACCCCAAATAATTATTTTCACCAGGAAAGTACAGACCTTCAGGAAGGATGATATTTTAAATTACAACCTTTAATTTCCATCCTCTTTAGCAAAGGCTATAATAGACCAGCTCTTCACCCTCTAGTCCATTAAAAGGCAGGTCTCATCCACAAACAAGCTTTTACTGAATTCTATTTCATTTTTGTCACTATGTACAATTGATATTCACACCCACAATAACAAAACACCACATGTGAGGGTATATAACTTTTGTCATAATTACTTTTAGCCTGCCTCATCTTAGAAGATGTGAAGAAAGCTCTGAGTAAAGATTGCCGCTCTTCATTTTTCATTTTCAGATTGGAAATGATTTCTATTGTTGACAGATTCTCAGCTGGGGTAACCTCTATGAGATGTCAAGATGGGCAGGCCAATGGCTAGGCAGGAGTGTGAGTCTCACAGCACAGAAGTCAGAACCACTCAGCACCTTGAGTGCTGTAGAGATGAAAGAATGTTTGGAAAAAAACTGTGTAAATGACTTCTAGGTTTCTATGATATATTTCTAGACCCATCTCTCAATACTCCCTGTTTCTGCAAAATTAAACTGCTCCCAGCCAGATCCCTGAGCCCAGGCTCAAAAATACAGAGCCAGAAAGTACCTTAGTGGTCCTTATGTCCAACTCCTTCCTTTTATAAATGAAGAAACTGAGGCTGAGAAGTTAAGTGACTTGCCCAGGGTCGAACAGCTAGGAAATGCCTGAGGTATGATTTGAACCCAGTTCTTTAGACTCCAGGGTAGTTTCCTCTCTCAGTTCTTTTCTTTTCTTTTCTTTTTGCTTTTTGGAGGGGAGAAGGTAGGGCAATCGGAGTTAAGTGACTTGCCCAAGGTCACACAGCTAGTTTTTGTGTTGTGTCTGAGGCCGAATTTGAACTCAGGTCCCCCTGACTCCAGTGCCTGGTGCTCTACTCACTGTGCCACCTAGCTACCCCACCTCTCTCAGTTCTTTTGTTCAGTTTATTCCCACAGGATAGAGTGTGCTTCCTATTCCACTTCATCACCTAATGGTACAAATCCTTCAAGACTCAGATACCACCTTCTACAGAACTGGGAACCTGTTATTATGGAATAAAAAGCAATGAAGAGTTATAATCTTCCTCACTTGAGTTTCTTTACTGTTCTCCAAAATGAGAGGTTTAGAGTAGTAAATAGAGGACCATGCGTTAGGGCCATTGTTCTGTTAGAGTCTGGACTAGATGCCCTCTAAAGTACATTATAAATCAGATTCTGAGTACCAGAGGGGGTCACAAGTTCTCACATCAGAAGACTGAATTTCACCACCTGGGCATGCTCCCTTGTGTTTTAATATTCTGAACTCCAGATGTTGCTTTTGTTGCACAAAACAGGGTTATCTTTAGTAACAGAAAATTAGAGGAACATGAAGGAACTTAACAATTTAGTTATAGAAAAGTCACGAAATAAGCAATCTCTCACATCCTCCTTTGGAAGGAGCATTAAGGAACAATAAGTTACGTGTAGTAGAATTTTCCATATGAACAAGGTTTGTTCTTTAGTACCCAAGCTATAAATATTTGAGCCATTTTCAGTGAAAATCTTCCAGCCTTCATTATACCTCCCTCTCCCTTTAAATAAATTGAACTAAAAAGAATTCAGTTTGCTTTATGTCAGTCATAATTATGAACATGAATTATAAGCATAAAATTATAGAATATTAGAGCTTCAAGGAACATTAAGGTTCAGGTAGTTCAGCTCTCCTTATTTTATTGATAAGGAAACTGAGGCCCACAGAGGATGAATGACTTTGCTTAATGTCCCAGTACATGGAGAGCCAGGACAAGAAGAACTCAGGGAATCTACTTGTCCCTAGTTCAATGATCTTTTCAACTGCACCTTTGGAATGTAGTGATGCTCTCAGAAAGTATCAGGATCTATAGATTGGATTGTCCTCATCCAAATGACCTTGTGCATCTTACATTTTTCTTTTTGATCTTTTATATATATTTTTAAAATTTGGTCTCGGTTTTCTGTCAGCTACCAAATCTTTGGACAGTTAGGTATCACCATGGATAGAGTACTGGGCTTGGAGTCAGGAAGACTCATCTTTGTTAGTTCAAATCCAGCCTCAAACACTCTTACTTTCTGTGTGACCCTGGACAAATCACTTAACTCTGTTTGCCTCAGTTCCTCATCTGTAAAATGAGCTGGAGAAGGAAATGGCAAACCATTCCAGTATCTTTGCCAAGAAAACTCCAAATGGGGTCATGAAGAGTTGGACATGGCTGAAATGACTGAACAAAAACCACACCTATCACATTTGCCTCTGGTACACCTCTCTCTACACTGACTAATTTGCTCCCTGTGGTTCGTAATTGAAAGACAGATTACCACCTCCTCCTCCTCTACCACCACCACCATCATCACCACTATTACTTCTACAACTATGATGACGACGACTCCTACTGCTATTACAGGACCTGTGATTTCACTGGTATGAGGGCTGATTTCTTGGTGAAGACACTGATACAAATCAACATCTACTATGCATTTTATAGGCCTGGAGAGTTTCCTGGGGCATGAGGAGTTTAAAAAACTCAGAGAACATATTCAGCATGTAGCAGAGATGAGACTTGAACACATTTCTTCCTGACTTTGAGGCCACTTCTGTATTTACCACATCACATTGCCTTTCTCAGATATCTAATAAATTAAATAACCATGTTTATTATCTTAGGAATAGAGAATGAGTCCTACTACATGGGTCTTAACAGCCAAAATTGAAATCAAGGACATTTTTAATTAAAAAAAATCCTTCTAGTTCTCATCTGTATTCTAGATAAGAGGGGATGACTTCAACATAGGTTCCAGATAAGTGAAGTAGAATCATGGACTGTCAGACCTAGAAAGAAAGCCTAATCCAACCCAAGTAAAGTGTTGTATTAGGGAAAAATGGAGTTCATGGTTGAATGTGGTTCTGAGTTAGGGTGTTAGTAGGGGGACTTGGAAGGAGGGGATGTTTGTGATAGACATTTCCAGAAACAGACCTTTTAAATTAAGATCAAAATGAACCCCCATTATTCTGTAAATGGTTTTATATTGCTTATGCTGAGAAGGTTTCTATTTCCTCCTTCCTTTTTGTTCTTGGTTCCTGAAAGCCCAGACCCTATATCTTATAACCATAATTCTTAAAGAGGAGGGTGACCATCCCCTTGTTAGCTTCATGATTAGGGCATGAATTGGGCCAGATAGGCTCTCAGGTTCTATTTCATTATGTTTTTGAATATTTAACTAATATATCTTTGTAAAGGAGTATATACTTGCCCCTTCTTGCTTCCTAATGATAATAATAATAATAATAACTGGCATTGATATAGTGTTCTAAGGTTTGCAAATCACTTTAGAAGTATTATCTCATTCTATTCTCACTACAGCCCTGGGAGGCAGATGCCATTATTATCTCAATTTTACAGTTGAGAAAAATGAAGCAGTTAAAAATTAAGTGACTTTCCCAGAGTCTCAGAGTTAATAAGTGTGTGATGTTGGCTTTGAACTCAGACATACTTGACTCAAAAGTCTAGATTTCCACATATGTTCAGTGCCACTGAATAGACCAATAATATAGTGGGTCTATGCCAAGAAAAGAGACCTAAGAATTATAATTGTACAATTTCTTGAATGAATGCAATAGATTGGGAGAATAGCTTAGATTTTTAGGATAATTGTTTCTTAGAAGTCCAGAAGAAGTGTTTTAATTTGAGGGGCATGGAAAGGAACAAGATGGGAAAGAAACAAGATGCCAAGTTTACTTAGAAAGCAGTATATATGGCACTGAGTGCCTAGGATTTGGGTACTCTAAGTGGACAGAAGAGATCAAAGAGAAACTTTGCCTATTTCCCAATTTGGTCCATCTTGAGTACCAACAAAATTAGAGGCAATGTTGATGCTTCAGAGCAAAGTGAGAGACTTCATAAACTTTAAGAACATTTCCCTTTTCACTATGATCATGGTATTTACTATAAAATATAAACCCAGTGTCTTGGACTGATATCTGAGATGCATTTTGACATACTGCTATATGGATGGGAACTGGATATTTTAATCATCTTAATCCATGAGTAAAATAAAAAGTTTATACTGGCACCACTCCCACCAACTTTTTTTTCTACATTCTTTTTAATCAGGGTCTATAGGAATAAAACCTAAAGTACTAACAATGATGATAATAATAACACCCCACATTTTATAGTGCTTTAAAGTTTAAAAATCACTAAATCACTTTCTCTGTGTTATTGCATTTAATCTCAACAAGTAGGTTACTCTCTCTCTCTCTGTCTCTTAACAGAGGAGGGAAACACAGTAAATATGAAAGCTAGGATTTGAGCCTTGGCTTTTTTTTTAGACTCCAAGCCCTGTACTCTTGTTTCAGAACAATAACCTAGAACTGATTTATACTCCAATGAATTAGTCTATGACCTTTGACTGTTATACAAAAGAGGGAGGGGTTTAGGTAATGGGTTTTTTGATTTAAATTTGGGAGCAGACCTCAAAAATATATCTAAAATAGAATTTGTACATTTCTCCCTAAACCCATTACTACTCCAGATATCTTTATTTCTTCTGAAAGCATCATTATTCTTTCATTCATCCAGGTTCACAACCTCAGAGACATCTGTGACTCTTTTCCTTCACTTCCCATGAGTCTTTTTTGTCAATTTTTTCATTTCTTCTCTCATAATATCCCGTGTTTCATAATCATCCCTTCTTTTCACTAACATAGGCACCCATTTCAACCTTTCATGACTTCTTACCTTACCTTCTTACATCACTCTTCTTGTTTCTAGTTCTTCCTCATCAATCTAGGTGCCACTGTGTATAGAGCACTGGGCCTGGAGTCTGGAAGACCTGAGTTCAAACCCATCTCAGACATTTAGAAGCTATTTTGGTCTAGGGAGGTCAAATGTCCTCTCTCTGCCTCAGTTTCCCCAACTATAAAATAAGTGCCGTGACAATAACTACCTTGCAAGGTTGTTTCGAGGGTCAAATGAGATAACATTTTTAAGTTCCTTAGTGCAGTGCTTGGCACATGCTAAGTACTTAATAATTGTTTAATTCCTCCCTTACTCCCAATCATTGGAAAACTTTTTTGGGGCTTTGACTTTGTTGTCTCCTTTTGGTTGTATGTTTTGATCTTCCTTGTCACCAAAGTAAGATTCTGTGGTCTGATTTTTCCCTGCTTTTTGCTCATTTTCCCAGCCAAATACTTGACTTTTTAACTCTTTGTCAAGGTAAGACTCTGCTTCCAGTGTGCTGGGTAAACTGTCCCAAGCCTAGGGACCTGTAAATTTTTAGCTCTTTCAAGGTAGTATGATCAAAGGAGAGATGTTTACTCCTCTTCAGGGCTGTACTCTGACCTGTAAGTGACCACAAGCACTCTTTTGTGCCTTGGAACTGTGAGGAGGATTCCTTCTCCACTGCTGCCACAAGCTCCACCACACCAGTGCTCCTCCTCATCCCAGGACTGCCAGCCAGGACTACGACCCAGATCAAAGCATGGGCAAGGCAAGAGAATCCTGCCCCAGCACCAGCAAAGAGATCCCTACAATCCCCCTCTGATTAGCCACTTGGTTCCCCCACTCTCTGGGGGGCAAAAACCTCTGGAAGCAGTCATTGCCGCTGCCTCTGCCCATCACCACCATTACCCTGGGGCTGGGGCCAGACCATACTCTTCTCTCACACAGGTCTGACAGATTTTTTATCCTGACCTGCTAAGTTTTCTTTGTCATTTGGGGGTTGGGAAGTCTGGAAATCATCACAGCTGCCAGTGATTCAGTTCACGGAGGCCTGCTCTGGCTGTCTGTGCCGGCATGGCCCACACTGGACTGTCTTCTCTCAGACTGGTGTAATAGACCTTTCCTGTCGACCTTCCATATTGTCTTGGGCTGGAAATTTGTTTCACTTTGTCATTTTGTGGGTTCTGCTGCTCTGAAATTTATTTAGAATAATTTTTTCAGGTATTTAGAGGGGTTTGGAAGTTTTCTGTCCAAAGATGACAGGATGATGATGTGACATCAGTCCCTATTGGAAAAGTAAATAAACTGTGAGCCCTCCTGCCATTATTATCTCTGGAATAAGAGAGAGGGTCAAATGACTATCCTTTTATTAATAAACCACTGGCCTTATTAATAAAGTAATTAAATTATCCAGAAACTCTATCTCTTGAATCTTTTTAATTGTCACAAGTGTCAGAGGATGGCAACCATGATGGTAAAGGGCCTTAAATCCAGGTCATGTGAGGATTAGTTGAAGAACTTGGAAAGTTTAGCCTAGAGAAGAGAAGACTGAGTGGACACATGATAGCTCTTCAGATATTTGAGGGGCTGTCATGTGGAGAAGGGTGCAACCGTGAACAATGGATGGAAGTTAGAGAAGAAAATTTAGACTTCACGACCAGAAAAACTGTCTTAACAAGTATAGCTGAGCAATAGTGAGATAGGCTGATTCAAGAGGTGGTGTATTCCCTTCCAAGCAGTCTGTTGTTGACTCTGTTATACTGGGGATGCCTTTTATGTGGATTTGACTACATAGCTGCTGAAGTTCCTTCCAATTCTGTGAAATTGTGTGATTCTTCAGTGCCTTCCCTCTCCTCAGTTACTGAATTGCTAGCTGTCTTTTAAAGCCCAACTCAAGTGTCACTACCTATATGAAAGTTTGGGCAGCTAGGTGGCACAGTGGATAGAGTGCCTCTCCTGGAGTCAGTTCAAATATGGCCTCAGACACTTACTAGCTATGTGATCCTGGGCAAGTCACTTAACCTATTACCTCATCTGTAAAATGAGATGGAGAAGGAAATGGCAAACACTCCAGTATCTTTGACAAGAAAACTCCAAATGGAGTCATGAAGAGTCAGATATGACTGAACAACAAATTATAGCTTCACTTCTCAGGCCTCACATAACTATTATTTTTAAATTCCCTAATGTACTTGTCATGAAATGTTATATATCATACTTATCTGTGTTTATGACCTGTTCATTTACTAAGACTGTAAGTTTCAGGAGGGCAGACACTGTAGCTTAGTTAGACTTTGCCTCTCTCTCAGTGCCTAGCAGAGTGCTATATACACAGTAGATATATAACCAAGGCTTGTTGGATCAAATTCAAGCAAAGATCCCTTTGTTCCCATGGCCCTCTCCTCCCATTGGCAAGGAGAACCTCCCTGGAACCTCCATTTTGAGAAAGTGCTCCCTCTCGCTCTCCTTTTCTGGCTTCACTCCTATCTGTCTGACTTTCTTCCCCTCTCCTTATTTTCAGCTCCCCCTTATATGTTGTCTTTCCCCATTAAAATGTAAACTCCATGAAGGCAGTATTGTCTTTTTTTTTACTTATATTTGTATTCCTAACAGTTAATACAGTGTCTAACTCTTAGTAAGTACTTAATAAATGCTTGCTGGTAGTTTTGTGAAGGAGAGAGATGTGTCAAAGAGATTGATGAGGTCAATTTTATTTACCCATGTAAACAAAGCTCTGGACTTAGATGGTAGCAAGAGTAATGGAAATCAGAGGATGAATTTGAGAGATGTTTTGGAGGTAGAAACAACAGGATTTAGCAGTTGCTTGAATGGAGGAAGGAGGTGAAGGAGGCATAAGTGATGAAGGTTTCCAACCAGGGTGAGGAAAAGATGGTCGTGTTATTTTAATGGATATGTGGTTTCAGCAATGTTCATACTTCTCCTGGTTGTAGAGTTCACAGCCTATTCCTGCCCTCTGTGTATCTTTTGTCCATAGCTTACCTTAAAAGGAATTGAGTTTTGGTCATTCATTTAAAAAAATAACATTTTATTTTTCTCTCAATTATGTGTTAAAATAATTACACATTAAAACATATAGAACATTTGAATATTAGTCATTTTGCACAAGAAGACTAAAAAAAATTAAAAGAAAATGAAAGAAAGAAAGTGAAAATAACATGCTTCAGCCTGCACTCAGACAATATTAGTTCTTTCTCTTGGATCATTGTATTGATGAGAAAAAACTAAGTCATTCATATTTCTTCATTATATGTTTTTGTTACTGCGTGCAAACAACTGAGTCCTAGTTCTTCTCACTTCACTTTGCATCAGGTCCTGCAAGTCTTTTCAGGTTTTTCTGAAATCATCCTGATTGTCAATTTTTCTTTTTGCTTTTTTTGGAGGGGGAAAGGCAGGGCAATTGGGGTTAAGTGACTTGCCCAAGGTCACTGGGCTAGTTTTTGTGTTAAGTATCTGAGGCTGGATTTGAACTCATGTCCTCCTGATTCTAGTGTGGTGCTTTATTCACTGCGCCACCTAGCTGCCCTGTGCTTGTCATTTTTTATAGCACAACAATATTTCATCACAATTATATACCACAGCCTATTTAGTTATACTCCAATTGATAGGCATCCCCTCAATTTCTGCCACAAAAGAGCTGCTATAAATATTTTTGTACAGATAGGCCCCTTTCCATTAAAAAAATATCTTTGGAATATAGTTGGTCATTCATCTTTAAGTCTTTTTTGGTCAATATTTAGGAAATTCAACTGTGATGTAGCCTTTCAGAATGGCTCCTTACTGGAGTGTTCTTGTGGACAGTTGCTTGAGACTTTCATGACAAATATCAAGTGTACATCAGGTGTCATTTTCTATTCTGGTAGTGCAGAGTCCTGGAAACTACTTACTTAAACACAGGCAAGGGGAGACTGCTGAGTATAGATCAATCTTGCTATTTTCAGAGAAGCAACCAAAGCCTATTGGAGAAGTAATAAATTCTCCAATGGTCTATTAGTCTGGTCCTTGCCTATGGGAGGTGAAACAAAGCCATCTTCAGAAGGTGTCAGTGAAAATGAATGATCACCCTGTGTCTCTGCCTCACTGAGTTGATTTTTTGTCTAACATATATTAGCCAGGCTTAGGGGTGGCAGAACTGCACCAGGATATGATGAAGGAGTCACAGTAGCTCGTTCTTTACACTTAACGAAAATAAATGATCATGGACCGAGTTGTGCTAGCAGCTTACCTTTGGATAGTTCTTTCTGGTCTATGAAGTGTTTTCCTTTCCATAACCCTGTGAAGGAGCTAGTATCAACATCTTTTTTCCATTTTATGGATGAAGAAACTGAGGTTCATAGAGCCTCCCACTGGTCATATGATCTTGTCCAACATCTTGATCAAGCCAGGCCTTCAAATTGAGTCTTCTGACTCCAAATTCATTTTTCCCCCTACCAGGAAATTCCTAGATACTGTCTAATAAGGAATATGAATCACAGGATGGAGAATCTGTTAACTGAGCAAGACCTTAAAGTTAGCTCAAACAGGGGTTCTTAATCTTTTTTTAAAATTTTATTTTGTTTTGATTTTGAGCACCCTTTGATGGTTAGTCTGAGGAAGCCTATGGACCCCATCTTATAAAAATGATTTTAAATGAATAAAATAAAAGACATAGGATTCCAAAGGAAGCTAATTATATTGAGCTACATTTATATATACATATATACACCTATTCACACATACAGATTTAAAGACCACCCTGAAATCTATACAAGGACCCCTTAGGTGGTCTGTGGACTCCAGGTTAAAAATTCCTGCTTTACATCCTAATCATTGGGACCTTTACCACATATCAATTTAACTGAGACTCATTAAAAAAAGATAGGATTGTGAGACAGAGTAGTAAGCTTCACAGTTAAATTAGATACAAAGAAAAACCATGACTAGGTGATGGGTATCCCAGGCTGCCAAGATAGGTCTATTCATTTAACAGGCATTTCTTGAGGTCATTGCTCCATGGGAGCTTATTCGTTCTGTCTTATCCCCTCAAGGCCCAGGTTCCTGTTAGATGATTTATTTTAATTGTCCTTGGTATCTGTGGGAGAGGTCCTTTCCCCTTGGAGACTGACAGACAAATCCCAATGGCTTGGATATTAAAGGTAACCTGGAGACAAATGCTCCAACATAATGAATGATGTAGGATAGAGATTTTTGGCAAAGAAGTATCGGGGAGATACAGACCCTTATTTGCCTTTCCGATATTACTATGAGGGGAATGTTCAGCATCCTTAGAAGCACTTTATGGGACTGGAGAAAGGAATAGAAGGAAAGCATTTATTTTTTCTCTTGGTCCTCTCTCCATCAGTCCCCCCTCTCCTCCTAATTCCCTGTATTTAAGGAGCATGGCATCCCAAGACAAATTGGATAGACAAGGGCGCTCACAAAGAAAGAAGAGAAGAGTGCAAGTAATTTCAGAGGGGCAGAATTATATAGAGGAAAGAGCACTCGAGTAGAAATCAAGACCTAAGTCTGACTCTGGGTAAGTCATTTCAGCCTGTTGATCTTGGCTTCCTCATCTGTAAAATGGGGATAACATCTCCTACCTCATCAGAGGCAGCATGCCTAATGAATAGTGCTCTGGACATGGAGTTAGGGAAACCTTTGTTAAAGTCCTAGTTTATTGTCTGTGTGAACTTGGACAAATCCCTCAACCTCTCTGAGATTGTTTCCTCATCTGTAAAAATGGAGGTAATAATAGCACCTTTCTCAGGGGGTTGGTGTGAGGAACAAATGAAATATGTGTCAATTGCTTTGGAAGCCTTAAAGCCATATATAAACGAGAATTATATTATGTTCATTGAGCTGGAGGAAGGATCAAATACGATAATATTTGGAGAAAGTGCTTTGTGAGCAAATGGGAAAATTCAATTACTTTGCCAAGTGGTGGGGGTGTATTAGGTCAGAGGAAAATGCACATTTAAAGATCTTTTCCTCTTATGTCAATCTGACTCTCACCTCATGCCCTCCTCTCTTCACACTGGTATTTCCAGGTTTGGTGATTGTCTCAGCAGGACCCACATGTGGCAGAGCCCAGCCAACCACAGCACACACATTGAGTGCATGATTGTGGCCCCACAGGAAAAGTGTGCTTTCACAGGATGCAAAGGCCAATTAAAAGAAATCAATTAGTCAGTCTTAGGCAGGCAGCGATCCAACAAAAGGGGCATAAATGAGCAATGGATGTTTATCCTAATGGATGCTGAAAGGCTAATATGTTTTAAAAACTCATTTATAACCACTGAGCCTGGCATCAGCATTTAGACACAGGAGGTTCTATTAGGCCTGAAGCTTCACAGTTGCTGCATTTTCTGGATACTTCTACTCTCTTAATCAGTTCAAACTGACAGAGTAGATCAGCCAGAGAAGAAGGGCTACTCAATTGCTCCTATGAAAACGTACAATGGGAAGCCAGACTAATGCCAGCCTTTACATTAATTATACCCATGGCTCCGATGGTGAGGTTTCCTGATTATTTTTGGCAAATCTGTTTGGGAGATAATGGGGGGAATCATTAAATTCAAATTATTCTTTGCCAATTCTAGGAAGCTCCTATTGGACAGCATTTGACACTGTCCTAGAGAAAGCTCTTAAGCCAGTGAAGCCAGAAGGCATTGTGATATTTGGGAACAGCTTAGTGACAGGATCAAGATCCATCTCATTCTTCAATGCCTAACCATCGAGGACTGTGTCTCTGAATCCTCTGGGAGGCAGTGGGAAATTGACTGACAGACCCCACAAGGGGCAGAGTGGATGGTTTTCTCTTTTATTCTCGTGTTCCCTTATTACTTAGAATAGGTAGCACTAACATAGTATTTTGGGCAGCTAAGTGGCACAGTGGATAGAGTGCTGGGCCTGGGCATCAGGAACACATCATCTCAGATCTTGCCTGAGACACTTACTAGCTGTCTGGGCATGTCACTTAACCTTATTTTCCTCAGTTTCCTCATCTGTAAAAAGAACTGGAGAAGAAAATTGCAAACTGCTCCAGTAGCATTGCCAAGAAAACTCCAAAATGGGTTACAAAGAGTCAGACATGTCTGAAATGACTGAACAACAATAAATATAGTGCTTTATGGTTTGCAAAGAAATTTACATTTATCATTTCAGTAAGAAATCTTGGCTATATACATGATTTGGAAGATTTTTGGGCCCATGTGAAAATTATGACATCTTGAGCAAATAGCTCAATAATAGCTCAAATAGCTCAAAAATAGCTTAATCGTTAATTATACCTTGGCCCATGCCTGGAATCTAAGAGCTAGAGTGGGCTATACCCATGGGCTGAATTTGGGTCCCTTAATGTTTCTTCTCACTCTTCTCATTCCTTAATGGCGGCATTCCTCAGGGATAAGCCTGGCCCCTAATTTGGCACTGATACCCCATAGCCATCAAGTTCCATAAACTCTTGGTTTCCAACACCATCTTCCTAAGACCCTCATTACCTGTACCATTTTGATAACTTCATCACTGGTCTCAGAAGGATCAAAGGGTCTTAGATTTAGAGTTGGAGGGGCCTTTAGAGGCCACAGAGTTCATATCCCTTACTTTACAGAAGAAGAGACTGAGGCACAGAGAGGTTAGATGATTTGTCCAGAGTCACACAACTAGTAATTGTCTGCAGTGGAGTGTGGTCTGGTGAAAAGACTTTTGGACCTTGAGTCAGGGTTGACCTGTATTGCTGGGAGCATAGTGGTATCGTCACTATAGCAAGGCAATTTGGAGACTTAGTTAGGAAGATGATGAGTTAGGTTTAGATCTGCTGAGTTTAAGTTGGAACTGTTCATCAGGCATGTAAATGCAAGTAAATTTCAAAATGCAGATTCAGTCTGGATATGTAAATTTGGGCAGCATCTGTGTAGAATTGGTAATTCAACTTCAATAACTAACTGGAAAATGGACTGAGTTCAGTAAAGGAATAGTAGCAAATATTTTCATAACAGGCAGATCTGTCCAACACCAGGAATCACGGTGGTCTGAAATATTCAGATTATCAAAGATGAGGTACCCAGGAAGCTGGAAGTGGTGGTGGCAGGGCGGAGTGGAAATACCAGTCTCAGGGAGATTAGAAACCTTTTGTGGAGGATGTTATGGTTCATAATGGTAAATGCTGTTCTTAACTCTACCATTTCCACTTGGAAATATGGCACTGCTTGATGTTAACAATACAGGATGATTTGGGCCAGGACCACATAACATATGGCCCATGGGCCACTTGTGTCCTACCAAAGGATTTCAGGAGCCCACAAAAAATGTAGAGGATGTAAAAGAAAGTAAAGAGTTCTTTGTCTGTGCCTTCCAGTAGTTACTATTGTGCCTGTCATGTAACTTGGTAGGTGGGTTGCCACTGCGCACTGACTCCTATTTGATACGTGACCTGCAGCAAACCAACCACTGTCAGTCTGTTTCTAGTGTGAGAGGAGTGATTTCATGATAAATAAAAATCTTAAGTGATATGTAATTTATTGATATTAATTGAATTAATTTCCCTTTTTAAAAATACAGTTTATGTGCAAAATAGCTTAATCATTAATTATACCTTTACTTGGAAAGTGAGTTACTAAAAACCTATCTGTGGCCTGAAGAAGTTTAGCCTATTTTAATTTTGGCTCCTACCTACTGGCAAGCTGTGCATTTACAATTTGAGCAAATTAGAATATTTTCAAAGGGTTTTCACTACTTAAATGGACCCAACTCTTCAAGTCATACACCGAGCTGGTCCAACCCACTACAAACCCATCTGCGGCATTCAGTCTGAATCATGACTATGACAGAAGCATGTACTACTTACTTATCAGCCTTGCACCTCTATGCAGGCAATGATTTTTAACTTCCTATGATGGCTTCCCCAAAATCCAAGTAGAGTCTCCAGGAATTATGGTTACCTGATTTCTTATATTCATTAGACCCCTGAAGATCTGAACTCTATATTCCATCCAGTAAGCTGTTACTTAGACATAGACATCCTTTTGGTCTCATGGAAAGGATAGAGAGAGTTTATAGAGCTTTGTCTTACCTCTAACAGTCTTTGAATCCCACAAGGTCAGAGTACAGAGAAATCAGTGAAAATGAGGGAGAAACCAGGGCCAAAGACCCCGCTGCCTCTTCCTTCCTCCTCTCCTCGATTTTCCTAAGGTACAAAAAAGTTGACTGTCGATCTGATGCTTATCAACCTCAGGTTTTAACAGCAAGATCCATAGCTCTCACCCAGATAAGGACTCTAGTTTCTCCATTTGTGGTTATGGGGGTAAGGGGAATGAAATGTGTAGAAACCACCTAGAGACTATCATGGGTTGAACCATTAACATCAAAACAACCCACCTTATTCTTGAAGTTCAGGAATCTATCTGCCCAATCTTGGACATGACAAATGAAGGGAAGCTCAAAGCAATCACCTGCTTCCAGGAGAGAAGGGCAGTATTCAAGCGGCTAGTTCTAATGACATCTGAAGAAGCTGTTCATAAGGAGACTTTTCCAGCCTATCAGGATCATATAACCATTCAAGGACCCTAATTCTTTCAGCTAGAGAGTACCCCCTTGTCCTTGACCTGATTTCAGAGCAGATCAGGATGTTTAGGGAATTCATCCTTAAATGGACAAGTCTGCCTGATTACCACCCCAAACTGGGCCTCAGTTTCCTCATCCATAAGATGAAAGGGTTGGAGTAGATGTCCTGTGAGATCCCTCCAAACTCTAGATTTATGATACCATGTACATATCACTCACTGGAACAAAGAGATGGCTTTTATTCTGATTGTGAATATGTCAAGATATTGCAAAATGGATTCCTTAGCTATATTCTTCAGTTTCACACTTCTTAAGTGAACCAGTCAATCCTCAAAAGCAAGAATTCTTAATCTGGGATTCATAGAATTTGAAGAAGTCTGTTAAATTGAATAAGAAAAGAAATTAGACCTTTATTTTAGTATAATTAGTTCCTTTTGCAGTCTAATGCATTTGATTTTATTTTATGCATTTTCAAACATTGTTGGGGCAGCTAGGTGGAGCAGCAACCCTGAAGTCAGGAGGACCTAAGTTCAAATGTGACCTCAGACACTTGGCACACTTACTGTGTGACCTTGGGCAAGTCACTTAACCCCAATTGCCTAGCCTTCCCCACACTAAAAAAAAAGCCAACAAAAAACAAAATAAGACAAAAAACCTAAAAAAACATTGTTCTGAGAAGAAATCTACATACTTCAACATATTGCCAAAGATATGTCACACACACAGACTCACATAGACACAGAGACACAGACAGACACAGACACATGCAGACACACACACAGATAAGAAACTCTGCTCTAAAAATTCCAATTTCTTTAGGATATATTTAGTTTGTAAGCAGTTTATTTCTTTGGGAATGTTACCTAATATCTGCTATTTCCACATGCCCTATTAGCAAATACTCTTTAGGCCAATGGTAAATAAATACCCTGTGGATCTCAAATGGAGGTGGGGTAAGGCTTAGGTCAAGATGGAGAGGAGGAGTCAATACAGAAGTCATCCACATTCCAGTACCTCTCCACATCTGCCTTTCCTACACACACACACACGCGTACACACACACACACACACATACAACACACACATCCCCCCACATATACCCCTACCTTATTTCTTCTTTTAATTTTTCATTTAAGATATTTTATTTTTCATGTACAAAAATATATTTTCAAGATCTCATTTAATTCTACTTCAGTTAACTCAGTGTTCATCTTTTCAGTGACAGTAAGTAGCAACCAAGAAACAGTGAAACAAATAGGGTTTTTGCCCTCTTGGTTCTTTTCTTGGAAGTCCCATTGAATCAACCTCTTTAGGTCTATAGAGACTGCAGACTCATCCCATTAATGGAACCTTTCCCATCATGCTTTTAAGTTCTTTCACTATTAAATAATGGTGGGCACTATCAGGCTGCCCCAATAATGGAATGCCTCATTTTTCCATCCTTTTCCATAACATTTCTTACCAAGCCACCAGTCCATTGTCACAAAGTTCTGCTGCCTGCACCAAATTTGGGGTTCCAGGTCCTGCATTCAAGGTATTTGGTGAGATTGAGTTAATGAGGAAATTAGCCAAAGAAAAAAAAAGAAAAAGAAACAAAAAGAAACAAAACAGCCTTTTCATGTATAGCAACAGCCCCAATGCAAACAGTCAACAAGGATATGTACAGATCAGCTCAGGATTGAGAGTATAATGAGAGGTAGCAGTGGAAGGAAGTTTTCATTTTCACTTCAGTAGGTTCTGCATTACTGGATTTATGGGACTGGGAAGTATAAATTTACTACCCATAGGGAAAGGGAAGACCTAAATATGTAGACACTTGTAGACAAAATCAGTCTCAAGGTTATCATTTGAATTCTAGTATGGCCGTGTCTCCCAGGTGAAACCTCTCAATTGATAAGAGCAGGGATGGGTGGGTCATGCCAGCCAGCAAGGTAGTATTGTGTAGGAGGACTGAACAGCTGGCGTGTTCACAGTTTTCCTTTCCATCTGGAGTCCCTTCAGTGGTTTGGGGCTGGGAACAGGAAGTTTGTTGGTAAAGGTAGCCAGGAAGGTCTTGTGGAGTACCAGGTCTCACATTTTAGGTAACAGTTTCATGCCCTCTCTATCCTACGTGGGGCCAGACCAATGCTGGGGCCAGGTTAATCAGGGGAGTGGAAAAATTTAGGGGCAGTAGTGTGTCTTCTCTCTTTAGTTGCTATTGTTTTTCTTTCCTTTGCAAAGATGATTTCTTTCCCTAGAACGTCCAGATGGAGTTGCCTCAGTTGAATGGAGCAGGGGACAGAAGGGTCGATGGATTCAGCATTTGCACAATGGTTAAGAGTGTAAACACATCAAGTTTCTGGTTTCCATTTTAGGCCAAGAAATTTAGGCTTTTACAATCCTCTTCCCTTATTAAATGTACTCCCTGAAGACTAAAGACTCAGAACCTAGAGGAGGCAGAGCTTGAGGTGAGGGATAAAAAGGGACAAGAATAATTCTACTTTACTCTTAATCCTGTTCTGTCATCCGTGGGGGAACTAGAAACATAATCTAAGTTCACCCAGTTAGAAATTCTGGGATAAAACAAAACTCTCCAAGAAAGAAATGGAATATGGCTCCCCTTTGTTTTGGTCCTGGTTTAGAGCAATAGTTCTCAAAGTTCTCTCCCCTATGGGTTCCTGACACCCTGTTAGAGGGTTCATGATGTCAAAACTATTTCCATAACATCAAAACATTTTCGTTTCTAATACAGTAAATATTGGTAGCTATACCCATTAAAAAAAAAAACCTCTTTGGGAGAGGGTGCTCAATACTTTTTAAGAGCAGAAAGGGAGAGACCAAAAAGCTTGAGTTTTTTTGGGACCAAAATGTTTGAGAACTACTGGTCTAGAGAATAATAAGAAAAGTTTATATTTTGCACTTTATAGATAAAAAGGGTTTTCACCTTTATCTCATGTGAGCCTATATCACCCAATAAAGTAGGTAGTATAAATGGCCTAGGGACATGGATCTTTGTCTGTCCTTCAGGGACAAGATTGTTTCATTTCCTTCCCTTTAGCTTTAGAAACCCTGGGCTAAGTTTCATGTCCTGACCCAGTTTCCTTAGAGACAGAAAAGAAAATGAAATAAGAAGAGACATAATGGGAGATATTGTTGTGGGTAGGAATCATACGGCCTAAGCCCTGGGGAAGGCAGAGATCACTCTAGTATGACCAGGAAGGATTTGCATAGTACTCGAAGAAGATTGAGCTGTGGGACTCAGTATAAAAGAACAGAAGGACTTAATAACTTTGAGCCCTTTTGGATCTGGGAGCAGACAGATTTCAGGCACTCCAGTTATAATTCTATTGTTCAAGAGCTGGCATTATCTTCTAGGGAAAGTGGTCAACTTCTGGGTAGCATCTACAGAAAGTGAGCAGGGCAACAGAAAATGTTAAAATGAAATTGAAGATAGTGACAGTGGATGTCAGCTGCGAGCAGAAGAAACTTTAATGAGATGAGGGAGAAGGACTGATCCCCCAGCTAGAAGA
This sequence comes from Petaurus breviceps papuanus, assembly GCF_028583685.1. NCBI lineage: Eukaryota > Metazoa > Chordata > Mammalia > Diprotodontia > Petauridae > Petaurus > Petaurus breviceps. The sequence goes on along the minus strand of NW_027186296.1, from coordinate 60,757,741 downwards.
GCTACTGGGCTGAGTGATGGAAAGTGACCTTGCCTTTGCCTTCTGTGGTAGATACACCCAGGGAGGAACTGTAAGTCATGGGAACTGTAAAGGTCTTTGGGAAAGAGGATCATTGGAAGAGGAGAAAAAAGACCATGCTGGGTTTCTATAGGTATGGGTATGATTCCTTCCTGTGCCCTTTGTAATGTTAAAAAAAAAGTTCCATTTTTGATGCCTTATAAGCTTCAGTGTTTATAAGTATACCTGGCATTATCACTTGGGGAGTGCTTCGTCCTGAAGGTCCCAGGTTCCATCTGAATAGGGGCAAATGAGGCTGATACTGTTACTGTGGCACCTCAGTGGGGGTAAATGAACCAAAGAACTATAAAGTCCCCAAATGTACCCAGAACCTTTATATCAGAAGGAAATTTCTGATATAAAGGTTACATGAGATTAGCTCCATTTTATAGGATGAGAAAATTGAGGTTCTGAAATAATCACTACAGATTTATTTTTGTGCTGTAGGGGAATGATGTGTGACTGTTGGGACCACTATTAGGGAAATCAAGTAACTTGAGGGTCTAGCTTTATAGGATTATAAAAGGGCTTAGAGATGGAAGGGACCCCAGAGGCCATCTGGTCCAACCCATTCATTTTGTAGATGAAGTAATTTAGAGGTTAGGTGGTGAAGTGAATAGAGCACTGGGCCTGGAGTCAGGAAGACTCATCTCCCTGAGGTCAAATCTGACCTTAGACACTTACTAGCTGTGTGACCCTAGGCACTTCACCTCACCCTATTTGCCTCAGTTTCCTCACTTGTAAAATTAGCTGGAGAAGGAAATGGCAAACTCCAGTGTTTTTGCCAAGAAAACTCCAAATAGAGTCAATGAAAAATCAGACATGACTGAAATGACCAAACAGCAATTAATCACACAGGTGGTAAATATCAGAGCCAGTATTCAAACCCAGCTTCCCCGACTATGAACCTGATATTCTTTCCCCATGAACTTGGATAAGTCGTGGAATTACAGAATACCAAAGCTGGAAGGGTTATACTCACTCATTTATTCCCAATTCTCGATTTTTACAGACAAGGAAACTCAGGGAAAGTAATTGACTCATCCATAGGTAGAAAAGGGAAGAGCTTGGATTAGAATCTAGCTCTTTTTAAGTCCCAGGACAGTGTTCTTTCCATTATACTATTTTCTGTGCCTCAGTTTCCTCTTTTTTGAAACAAGATCTTAGAAATGAAGGTGATGTGAAAAAGAAAAGACAGTAATAAATTTTTTTTAGATAGAGCAATTATACTTGCTCAATCTACTTCCCACAGATGTTAGGAAGATAAGGAAATAATGGAAAATATTTAGGTGAGCATGATAGAATGGGAGGTAGAGAAATAATGGAAAATATTTTGAAAAACATGTCTTATTGCTATTTATATAATAAAGTCTGTACTACTATACTTTGAAATGCTGATCGAAAAAATTCTCCAACATTTAATTTTCTAAGGATGAAAATCTAATGGAGTCACTTCTTTAAATGACTATAAAGAGTCACACTGTGTCTGCTTGTCTATTTGAAATACAATTTCTCCTTTGGTATTTGACATCCACAAATTAAAGTACTGGGCCAGATGCTTAATTGCCCTAAATGAAGATTGTTAAATGATCAGCAATTTTTTGCCTTTTTTTTGGGTGGAACATTGTATCTCCTCCAATGTCATCGTTGATAATTAGTTTATTTCTGAACTGGGAACCAGGAAGGGCCTTACAAACACTTTTTACAAAATGGTGGGGTTTATTCACAGAGGAGACTTCTCCTAAAAACCTTCAATGTGCACATTCAGATTTTCAGTCGTTTTATGTCTGCTTCCATTTTCCTCTGGCTACACAATTAATTGACCGTATCTGCTGAACTCCTGTTTAATGTTATAGAAATAAAACATTGAGACTAGGAAAGAAGTTTTGGGGAAAAGTGGCCTCCATGAATCTAACAGTTTCTCATTCTAAGACTGCAGACAAAAGTTGGCAAACTTGTCTTCTTTTGTTAGGGGATTAAAAAAAAAATCCCTCCTATCTCTTTCTTCCTGAGTTTGCCTTTGAAATAACACTTTAGTGTAAAGTCAAGCTTGAGGAGAAATTTAGAACATTTTAAATCTAAGTATTTTTAGGGAAAAATCTTTTGAACTCTATGGATTATCATTCCATTAAATGGCATTTACTCACTAAGAGCTTCTTGAATCATACTCTGTGGTTACATGTTTTTAAAAGACTGACTCTCCTCCTTTGTTCTCATTACTCTTTCCATGTATTATTTTTATAAGATCATAGTGAAGCCCCTTCCTCCCAAAGGTTGGGGGAGAGAGAGACAGAAAGGGAGGGAGGGATAAAAAGGAGAGGGAAAGAGAGAGGAAGTGGAAGAGGAAAAGAGGGAGAGGGAGAGAAATGGATTCAAAATATGCTCACAGTTAAATCTATGGGTCCATAAATTCCCCTTTGTCCTTTCCCAATTGTGTGGTTGGCCCCTCTATAGAAAATATACTTTCAGAATGCAATGAAAATCCGCTTCCCTTTTATCTGGAGACAAAACCCATTATAAGGTTTATATAAGCTTTAAAGGTAAGCAATGCTATTTCACCAGATAACAATGAAGCAGAGAAGGGAAGGAGTGAAAAGAGAATAAATTACCTCTGGTGGTAATAGTCAGGGAAACTGCAAAATTATATCCCAATAGTTCAGCTCTTAAGTAGGTCAGTGACCACTCAAGGTTCCACCTGTTTAGGATTATATTCACTTTAGGGCAATATTATGCTTTATTTGCAGTTATTTGATTACTAGCTATGCTATGTGTTTGTGGAGGTCACTGAATCTCATTCTATTATTTGATGTATTGAAAATAGCGAAACTCAGAGCAGTAGGTTGACTTATTCATGGTCATACAGCATCTGAATGTTCTTTCCATTGCTATGATTCAACTGGAAATCTTCTTTTGTCAACAGTCAGATGGATTATGAATATTTCATTTCATTGCAATTTCTAACTTAAGTTTCTGGGGATCAGGCTTGAGTCAGGCTCAGCTCAGTATTATTGGCATAATTGGAAGTTTTGGGATAAAATGAGGCATTTGAGATTGATTGGACTATTGACAAAAGGTCAATTTAACAATAACTGGGGAAGAATATTTGGTAGATAGGTGTGTGGTGGTACTAGACCTGGAGTTAGGAAGATGAGTTCAAATACAGCTTCATGCTAGCTGTGTGATCCTAAACAAGTCAATTAATCTGTATCTGCTTTGGTTTCCTCTAATGTAAAATGGTGATAATAATATTACCTACATTTCAGAGTTGTTGTGTCACAAAACCTCAGAGTTTGAAGGGACAAAATCATATTCAGATATTCTAGAAAGTTGAATGGGCTTTTGTAAAGCCAAATACAAGCAGCCTTCCAGAGTACTTCAAGATTCTGATTACATAGTATAGTGAACTCTCCATTTATTCATCAGTAAACTAATGCAAAACATTCACAGAAACCAAGATACAGTATACACCATATTCTAACATAACTTATCACTAAAGTGGCCACATAGTTTTCACCAAAGTGGCCACATAGTTTTAAACAAAATATATCATTCAGTAAGTCCTTAACTCAATCATCCTTAAGGAGCAAGCCTCCCTAAGGGACACAGAGTACAAAGTTCTCCACCCCTAGGTCACATTGTCTTAATCTCTCAGTCAAAAAGTCTTCTTTCTTCTTGATTGGATATTAGTTTCCAATCATCCTTAAGAGGTACAATGTACAGAGTACAAAGTTCTCCCATCCCTAGGCCACAGTAAATCATGATCTTCTCTGTCAGCACTAAGTACCCAAGGAGAGGTCTTTTCATCTTGGCTTGAGGCTGGCTCTCAGATTCCATGGTTCCTCTTCCATGGTCCCAGTTTTTGTTTGAATTTATCCAACTCTCACCTGGATTCAAAGGTAGGCAGCTCTCAGCTCCTCGTCCAGTTCCATATTAAAGTTCACAGTGTCCAGTCCACCTCAAGTCCTTTACAGTTTCTCTTTTTGGGAAGACAAAGCTTAACAGAGCCCAAACAACATTCATGAACATTGCCAGCACCATCATCAATTCACTATCTGCCTGTGAAGCTATTGCAGACCCACAAACGAGGTCTGAGAACTCAACTCAGACCCACAAACAAGGTCTAAAAACTCAACACAAATTGTCATTATAGTCCCAGGACCTCTGAAACCCTCCTCCAGGACTTCTCTAAATAGACAACAAGAAAATACTCTTTCAGGGCTTCTGGTAAGGTCCCAGGGCTTCTGTACAAAATATTACAAACAAAAATCAACACAGACAGAAGAAACAAATAGAGTGCCACCACCACAAGTGTTCCCTTCTCAATTCTTCCATTTCAAAGCTTGGGCTTCTCCTTATATATGGTCATTAGTTCCTCCCTGTTCTGCCTACCTCTTATGTCCTTCCTGTTCCTGTCTTTGGCAAGTCCCTCCCACAGTGGGTTTTACAAGTTCTGTTTCTTAACAAAGACTTGATATAATCTTGGGAAAGGCTCAAAAGAAACTTTAACTGAAACAAGGTGCTAAATAATTAAATAGCTGAAACAAGGTGCTAAGTACTTCTTTGCTTGCCATTGTAGCTGTTATTCCATTTCAAAGGAGGTGCTATGTATTGCCTGATTTGGTTATTGTTGTAGTTCAGTCCTTTCAGTCACATCTAACTCTTCATAAACCCATTTGAGTTTTCTGGCAAAGATATGGGATAGTTTGCCATTTCCTTCTCCAGCTCCTACTACAGATGAGGAAACTGAGGCAAACAGTATACAATGACTTGCTTAGGGTCACAGACCTAGTCTGAGGCCAGATTTGAACTCAGAAAAATGAATCTTCTTCACTTCAGGTCTGGTGCTCTTTCTACTGTGCCACCCAAATGCAAGTATTTAAATAGAAGCTAGATAACCATAGAAAACTACTTGTTGGGAGAAGTTGTAGAAGGGATTATTGATCAGGAATGGCTTGATTAATGACCTCTAAAGTCCCTTTCCTTCTCTTAGATTTTGAGATTCTCTGGCCCTTCATACTATTAAATATTGTGATATGTCATCTGATGGTTCAAGGCTCATAGATAGGTAAAATAATGGATAGAGTCATGAACTCAGACCCAGAAAGAACTGAGTTTAAATCCTACTTGTGACCCTAGGAAGTAACTTAGCTTCTTAGTTTTCTCATGTATAAAATAAAAATAGTAGCTACCTCACAGGGTTGTTGTGAGGACTCAGTGAGATAATGTATAAAATCACTTTGCAAACCTTAAAATGCTTTAAATACTTATTAATATTTGCCCCTCCATTTTATCAATCATTTTTATATCAATCAATTTGAGTAGATTTTGTCTCCTTTCTTTTTCTCCATCTAATCAGTCTCGTTGATTCTATTTCCTTGGTAACTTTACACTGATCCCTTTTTTCACCCTCCTTACCATGCCCTTCTGTAATTAAAAAAAAATCCTGAGTGTCTCTGTATTGTTTATTGATGTTAGTTGTAGGGGTATAGTCTGTAATGGCAACGGGAATTTGAAGATCTTCCCAGCCCCCTAATAAATAGAATATAATCACATGGAGCCTGTGGTGGGAGGAGCTTGCAGAAGGGTGGAGGAGAATACACAGGAACCTGGGAGTCAGAGCAGTTAGAGCTGGAGGGAGGAGAGGATGAACTCAGGGAGAAAGCTATGCTTGTGAGTGTTTGTTTGTGGGAAGGCTAAAGGATGTTATAGCTTCCTGCTGTGTTACGGTTTATTAACTTCTTTGTTGCTATAATGGATTCGGTTTCCTGGGGTTGGGATCTGATTCTCTGGTGTCTAAATAAATGTTTTGCTTCTGTCTTATCTATGGAGAGTCTGTTATATTTTGTGATTGAGAACTGTGCCAGCATATTGACAGCCACTGTCATTGCTGTGAATATTGAATAGTCATGCTGCAATCTGGTTTCAACCTACCTTTCCAGTCTTACATCATTCTCCTCTCTTTTGTGTACTCTCCATTTCAATCAAAGTAGACAACTTTCCATTCTTTATTCTATTCTTTCCTGTCTCCCTGCTTTTGCTCATGGTTTCCTTGATAACTGAAATGGACTTCTCTCTCCCTCCACACTTCTTTTCCTCTACTGAAATCTCTTTCTTCCTTTGAGTATCAACTCAATGAAACCTTGCCTGATACCCTTTTCCTCAGCTGAATTTTTTTTTATAACATGTTATTTTTCCTTTCACTTATTATACTTTCCACTGGTACCATGATTATTTATGTATATGATTCTTTCCACTCCACTCAGTATTAGATTATGAGATACTAGAAATAGGACCTGTGTCATATCTCTATCTCCATCACCTAACAGAGCTCCTTGTACACATTAGGTGATTAATAAATTTTTAAATTAACTCAGTTAAACCAATTGTTTCTGTCCTCATTAATTGAAATATCCCCATAGAAGTAGAGATTTTTAGAGTAATGTGAGATTGCAAAAGATATGACCTAGAATCCTGTCTGTAGAGAGCAGACAGATGTTGTTCTCATTTTATGTATGAGACAGCTAATTCCCAAAGGGTTCAAGTGGTTTGCTAAGATCACACATATACATATACCTATCCTACAGATGATGGAGATTTTAGACCCTTTGATGAAGCTCTCTAGAACTAAAATAAGTAAGCAATAGTGCTGAAGTGTCTCAGACTTATACCTCTATTTCCCTGTCTTTAAAAGTCTATAATATTGGACTACTTGGGAGTGATAGCATGAGGGAGGGCCAGCTCATAGAGACGTCATTGATGTACTCTGTAAATGTAGAGAGTGATAAAAATGCTAAATGGAAATAACCCATGTGCCAAAGATGATTGCTTTTGCTACATGTCCTGATTTATTCAATTAGGTATTGTATTCATCTGGACAACATCACCCCACATGTCAATTAAGATAGAGCCACAACTCAGGGGAGCCCTCCAGGCAGTCTGAGACCTTAGGAAAATATGTGCTATAAATTGTGGGTCATGTTTTATGCATTGGAGTCACTTTTTCCTCAATACTTTAGGGATTAGAGTCTTACTGGATGAGAGTCTTAGGATCTGTAGCTGAAAAAATTAAACCCACAATCCCCTCTCTTGGATTCTATTAACAGACATTTGACTTTCTACTCTAGACTATATGTGTTTCACATAGATGTCAATGCTGTCGCTTGACAGTTAGTCTCCTCTCCCAGTGCCAGCTTCTTTAAACAACATGAGGATGAAATAAACATTTTATTCCTTCCTTCCCCCCCCCCCCCCCCCGCAAATCAATTCTGCTGCATTTGGGTTATTAGAAGATACAGCTTCCTTTATTCACAGAATACATGTTCTATAGAATGTAAATTTGAATTTTAAATGAGATTAAGATTATTTTTGCTTATGTGAAACCTTTCTTTTTTGTTCTTTGAATCTTAGAGACTATATATGAGTCTACTTCTTACCATAATTCCTAGAAATGCCATAAGAAAAAATTCACAAGAACAGATTCATTGCTTTCCCAGTGTGTTATATAGTTTAGAAAGTTTGAAGTTACCCTTCTAGTCATTAAGTCGTGCTTCAGATTCATCAGTAAAGAGAAGAGATGATGTTATAGATTGACTAGAAATTGACAAATGAGCAGACTGCCAGGCCAAAAAAAGAGAGACTTGTTTCAGGTAGTGCCAATAGATTGATGAAATGGAAATTGGTGGCAGGAAGGAATGGTTTATCCTAAAGATTAATCAAATTATAGCAATCTGTTTCCACAGAGTCCTTCAATATGGAATTATTACTACAAAGAATATCAATGGGAATGAAAGAATTGAGCAATTTTCCTACTTTCCTATCATATTAATAATTGTTGTGAATCACAATACTGTTGACTTGGTCATGGCAATCAATCCCAGATGTCAAAGTTGCTAAAATAAATTATCATTGATCAGCTATGTGATGATCTGGCCTGAATAGACCAATCTAGAGAAGGTGTTTTAAAAATATAAGAAAGGGTCAGTATATTAAGAAGCATAGGATACAGGGGTGGCTAGGTGGTGCAGTGAATAGAGTACCGGCCTTGGAGTTTGGAGACCTGAGTTCAAATCCAGCCTCAGACACTTAACACTTACTAGCCATGTGACCCTGGGCAAGTCTCTTAACCCCAAATGCCCTGCCATCCCCCTCCAAAAAGTGAAGAAAAAAAAGAAGCACAGGATATGATTCAAGAATATAGAATAATGTTGTTCCAGTCATCATATGAAAGGGGATACTGTTCAATAGATGAAGCGTATGCTAAGCACATAGGGCATCTGTGTAGCACAGATAGATAGAATGTTGAACCTGGAGTCAAGAAGAACTGAATTCAAATCTTCATGACCCTGGGCAAAACACTTAATCCTGTTTGCCTTAGTTCCTCATCTATAAAATGAGCTAGAGAAAGAAATGGCAAAGTAATCTGGTATCTCTGCCGAGAAAAGACCAAATGCAGTCACAAAGAGATGGGCATGATTGAACAACTTTAAGAGGTGGAGGTAGTATCTCTCTAGGCTAAATTATCCTTCTCTGAATTAGACTAATCAACTATTAAAGAAAAGGTATTGGGCTAGAAGTGTAGAGACCTGAGTTTGAAATCTGGTTTGCCACTGACTGTAACAATGGTACAGTCAACTAATTATGCTGGGCTTTAGTTTCCCCATCTACAAAATGAGAGACTGTAAGGGTTATGGGATTTAAAGATCTTCCATGCCCCATTGGACTTGCTGATGTAGCAGGAAGGGGTGGGGCAAGAGGAAGTGGAAGCCAAGCTACAGTTCCTGCAGTGACTGGCAAAGGTGGCAGCAGCGGCAGAGGCAGCAGCAGTGGGAGTAGTAGTCCCCAGGTGGAGGTGTAAACCCCTTTTTGAGCCAGCCAGAATTTCTGCTAAGGACTCCTGCTGAGGACTGCCAGGG
>NW_027186296.1:60729597-60748372 GCF_028583685.1 Petaurus breviceps papuanus | reverse complement strand
CTCCTCTCCTCTCCTCTCCTCCCCTCCCCTCCCCTTCCTTCCCTTCTCCTCCCCTCTCCTTCTCTCCTTTCTTTTTTCTTTTCCTTTCCCCTCCTCTCCTTCCCTCCTCTCCTTCCCTCCTCTCCTTCCCTCCCTCCCTCTTTCCCTCCCTCCTTCCTTCCTTACTTCCTTCCTTCCTTCCTTCCTTCCTTCCTTTCCTTTGAATTTAAAGTTTAGTTTTCATGGAGAGAAAAGAAAGCAAATATACCTACTCTTTAGCCTTGCTTTCTGAACTCTATTAAAAAAATCCAATGGACAGATGATTCTTTTACCCATCAGAAAGAAATGCTCAGAGACTCTGCTAAGCACACATGTCAAGTTTGGGATGAGCTCTGTGATATGGAAGATGCCACTTATAAAAGCTTTTCCTTATTCCTATGCAAGCTTAGAGATGGCATTCCTTCCTCCTCTGCAAGAAGCACCAGGATGAAGCAAACACTGGACAGGCACCAGCCATTAGATGCTGTTTACTGTTTTTCCCCAATTTCCAGTGTCATTACTGCTTCTTAGAGGCTCCCCACCATGATAACAATCTGTCCTGTGGCTGGATGCATAATGAGAGGTGGCAGACTAGACTTGTTTTTGCAGAAGGGGACGCAGGCCCATGGAGAAAGGCTGTAGCGATGTTAACTGAAGTTCCCATGAATGTCTGACGTGGGAACAGCAGTGGTTATTTAATCTTGAGTCCACGCCAGGGTTCCAGGCATGAAGACCTCCATGAACCCCCTACTGAGGAGCTTAAGATCACAGGGTGTGGGGGCCAGGCTGGCTAAGCTAGTCAGCCTTAAATGACTGAGAGTGACCGAGACAAAAATGGGAGTGTTTGTCTCAGCTGTGACATTAGGCCCGCTTGTTTATGCCCTTGGCTGCCATGGGGGAGGTCTACTCAGATTTCAAAATTCAGTGACTTTCTCCTTAGGCTGGGAGATACTGGCAATTCCGACTGTTGGCTAAGCCCTGGGAGAATATGAAGGGGAGGCAGATGCAAAGAGGGAAAAACGACAATAACAACAAAACTACCTATAACTTATTAGCGTCTGGTTGATGAATCAGGAGTCACCTGTGAATTGGTTTAACCTGAGGAAGTTCTGGTCCCTTTCTGCTCTCATTCTTAAGTCTGTAGATTGTTAATTCAACGAACCATTAATGAACTGGAATAAAAGAAAAGGAGGAACAGGAAAGAACCAACCTCTTCTGTAATAAATGTATAATAAGTCGATGTAGAGAAATAATGCGGAAAATGTGCTTCAGGACAGTTTTTGTTTTTGGAGGGCAATTGGGGTTAAGTGACTTGCCCAAGGTCACATGGCTAGTTTTTGTGTTAAGTGTCTGAGGACACATTTGAACTCAGGTCCTCTTGACTCCAGGGCTGGTGCTCTATTCACTGAGCCACCTAGCTGCCCGGAGGACAGCTTTTAAATACACAAACTAACATTGTGGCAGATTTAAATGCATGCTGTATACAGTATTTTAGCCAAGAAAGACAATGTGGTAGCAAAGAGGGAGGTGAGATAATAAGCATTTATATCACACCTGCTGTGTGCAAGGCACTATGCTAACACTGTTACAAATATTATTTCATTTGATTTTTATAAGAACCCTGTGTTTTTTTTCTCCATTTTTCAATTGAGGAAACTGAGGCAAACAGAGGTTAAGTGCCTTGCTCAGGGTCATATAATCAATGTCTGAGGTTGGATTTGAACTCAAGTCTTCCTGACTCCAGGACCAGTGTTCCATCCATAATATCATCACACCCAGCTACCTCTGACTGATGGTAGAGTGCTGACCTTGGAATTAAGAAAATGAAGGTACACATCTTGCCCCAACATTCACTGTACTTGTGACTATAGATAAGTTGCTCTATGCCCTGAGGCTTCTCATCTGTAAAACTGGGATAATAATCAAACAAGTATTTATTTAGTGTCCTCTATGTGAGAGGATTGTTGTAGTATTTTAATAAGATAATACATGCAAAGAACTTTACAAACTTTAAATTGCTATGTAATTGCCAGTTATTATATTAATGAGGGAGTGGGGCTGTTACTGGTTGCTAATCAATTCAGTTCAATTTTTGATTGAACATATATTAAGTGCCAATTATAGGCAGAGATGAAAAATGACACTGTTGGTCTTCAGGGATATAGTTTTCTAATATAGGATTTAAGATGTGTACAAATTAGAATGCTGCAAAGTACAATCTACTTGGAGCAAAAAGAGAGTTCTAGGCATGATGCTTTTTGTGATATTTTAGGAGTTCTTAACCTTTTTTTATGTGTTATGGATTCTTATTGCAGTCTGTGGAAGCCTATGGACCCGTTCTCAGAACCATATTTTTAAATGCATATAATAAAATATATAGAATTCCAAAAGAAGCCAATTATATTGAAAGACAGTCATCAAAAAAAATAGTTCATGGACCCTTAGTTTAAGAAAAACAACATGGGGGGGTACAGCTAGGTGGCTCAGTGAATAGAGTGCCAGCCCTGAAGTCAGGAGGACCTGAGTTCAAAGCTGGCCTCAGACACTTAACACACAAAAACTAGCTGTGTGACCTTGGGCAAGTCACTTAACCCCAATTGTCCTTTGAAAAGCAAAAAAAAGAAAAAGAAAAACAACATGGTGAGGATAATCCCACTATGTAATTGGGCCTCCATTTGTCTAACATATTGATAGTGAAGTTTGATGTTTCATTATCATGGTGGTGATGTTTGACTCCTCAATGTTTTATGTGCTGTACAGAAGCTGGGTTTGTAGATCACTTCTAAAGGTATTATTATCAGGTATAAGGAAGACCAGTACTAGAAGCTGGCTGTAATATCTCAGAGCCTGTCTAGAGGATCCTTCAGTATATCATTTCTATAAGAAATGAACTACTCAGAAAGTGATTCTGACCCATCTGTAATATTCAATGCCAGTCCATTCATAATGTTTGTCACACACGCAGTCAATAACATTTTATTAAGTACCTACTATGCTCTGAGCCCTGTGCTAAACTCTGGGGATACAAATACAAATAAAACAGAGTCTCTGGCCTCACGGAGCTTGCAACAAGGGAAGACAACACACAAAAGACAAAAGGAAGCTGAAAAGGGATTGAAAAGATACCTGGCATGGAGAAATCCAAAGACTTGCAAAACCGTCTTGGTGGGAAGAGGGGAGTGAGTTAATGAACATTTCTTCACCACTTACTCTGCACCAGGTACTATACTGAGCACAAACGATACAAGAAAAGGCCAAAGGCAGTTCCTGCTCTCAGGGAGTCCACAGTCTAATATGTGAGATAACATGCAAACAACTCTGTATAAACAAGGAGTACCGTACACAGGAATACTGGGAGATAATCAATAGAGAGAGGGAGGGAAAAGCAATAGATGGCTTGAGTAAAAGTTCATTAACTTGTGGCCCAAGGACACATACTCTGGACTTATATGGATTGGGTCCAACCTCAGGGGTGATTCTAAAAGATCAACATCTCTTTGACTTGTTGTACCAATAGGTTTATTCTGGGAAATCTCTGAAATAGTTTGGATATAGCTTGTTTTTACCTTTGTAACAAAGTCTTTAGCTACTGTACAAGCATTCAAGGTAATAAACCCATATTGAGTTCTTATTCCCTTTATTCTCCTTCCTCTCCTTTTTCCAAGTCTCTTCTTCAGGCTAAACGTCACATTAAAAATGGAATCTATTCTGTTTAGCTTTGCAGTGGGGGGAGGTTCTTTCAGATTCTCGTCAGTGGATACTTCTGCCTGCTTCATAAACCTGGTCTGTTCTTTCTGTAGGGTTTCTTTTCCCAGATCCTTAAGAAGTATGTATTCCCACTATACTATGATCAACTATGTATGACAGCTATTCTTACCAATACAAAGATCTGAGACACTTCTGAAAGACTTATGATGAAAAATGCTATCCCTTTACAGATAGAGAACTGATGAACTCCAAGTGCAGATTGAAGCATATTTATTTAAACTTTATTTATTTTTCTTGTTTTTTTTGAGGGGGGTTATGTTTTCTTTAACATGACTAATATGGAAATCTGTTTTGCATGACTGTACATATGTAATCTATATAAAATTTCTTACCTTCTCAAGGAGGAGGGAGCAGAGGGAAGGAGGGAATTCGGAACTCAAAATTAAAAAAATAGGAGTGTTAAAATTGTTTTTACATGTAATTGAAAAAAATATTAAATAGAAAAAAGAGAAGTATGTATTCTCCATTTCTTAGCCTAAGCTGAACTCACTGTTCCTCAGGCACCTGAGAAGTCTGTTTTCCTTAATGCCAATATTCTTCTGGATGGAACTCTATTGTGTCTTGGAGCCCTTCATCAAGATACTTGTCTCTGTTTTATTTTTCTTATTTAAACCTAGAACCAGTTATTTTTCCCCCTCAGAAAAGAAGGAAACATCCCCTGTGTATTCACACTTATTTGCTGCAGTCAGTAACACATACAGAACATCCCACACATTCACGATGGTGGTGGTAGTTCATCACATTATCTTTGAGCACTTGTGTGGGTGTATTAAATGTGTGTGGTTTGCCCATGAGGCTCTGTGTGTCTTAACCTATCCTGATATAGATGTTTTTTGGTGCTTTGGTAGATTTGGATTTGGTATTAATGGCTTTGTATTATATTCCTTCCCTTAGCACTGACATCAGAAACACAAAATGGAAATTTTGTAGTTTTTTACTTCTTGGGAGAGAGAAAATATTTGGGGAAAAGGGAATGGGGTATATAGTATAGAGGAAAAAATGCTGGACCTAGAAATCAGGAGACCTGGGTTTGAATTCTGGCTTCAACACTTTATACTTATGTGACCTCAGGTAAGTCATAAGTTCTCTCATCTTCAATGTAGAAGTGTGTTCATCTAGCCTTGTCTTGGAGACTTCTAATGATGGGAAACTTCCTACCTTGAATGAGATAATAAATTGCATCATAATATCACAGAATTTTATAGAGTTGGAAGGTTTTAAGAATTTTTTTTCTCCAATTGTAATGGGAATGTAAATTTTAAAGATCTTCCCTGCCCCTAGGCTAAAGTGCACTTGGAGTCTAGGGTGGGAGGCTTGTTTTTCAGTAGATACTTTTTGATTGGTCAGTGGGTCCAAAAGGTTGTTACATTCTCTGAGCCAGGAGAAGGCTATATAAGCCCTGATGTGAGGCTTTGTTTTGGGGCTCACTTTGAGAAGTGTTCTGTGATTTGATATGGATTCTGGGAAGCCGTTGTCCTGAGCCCCCCCGGCTTTGAAAAAACCCAGATGTTGAAACCCAGATGTTGACTGGGTATGGATGTAATGGTTGGACAAAGTTTGAAATCTGTCTACTAGATCTGTTTCTGTCTTGATAATTCTGCCTGTGTACTTTGAAGTTTGGGGTGCTGACCTTTTCCCCTGAACAAGGTAAATGATATATGCCTGACTGATTAAAGTAAGCTTGTTAACCCATTTTGAGTTGCTTTCCTTTGTCAAAGCAGATCCAAGAACCTGTGGTGGCAGCGACCCTGAGGACGCTTGGGGTGCTTGCTGCTACACCAATTGCCCCATTTTATAGAAGGGGAAACTGTGGGATATCTTAAATTCATAGTTAGAAAGTGGCAAAGTCCCTGGCCCCAGAGTCAGGAGGACCCAAGTTTGGTTCTGGCCTCAGACACTTAACACCCACACACAAAAACTAGCCGTGTAACCTTGGGCAAGTTACTTAACCCCGATTGCCCTCCAAAAGGCAAAAAAAGTGGCAAAGTTAGAACTTGAATCTAGAATTAATTATAATTAACCTGGTCTAGTGCTATTTCTTCCACATCGGATTGGTCAGATGGAGTTTGTTTTCTCTAGTTGTTTAGAATTCTTTGCGATACTTTATTTAATTTTTATGTCCCAAGACAATGTTTCTGTATTTTTCAGTCTGGGATTTTGAATATTTCACATAGCCATCAATAGAGTCAGACCATTCCCTAGTATATATTTTCCATGTGAAATTTAAATAAAAACAACCCAAAACTCCTCCACTGTGTGATTTTCTGCTATAGAAGACTATATAGTCCTTGCTTTCAGACATTAGGATTGGGTCCTTGCCATATTACCTTACTCTTTCTTTGTTCATTTGCTATACAGTGTTAGACACATGGCCTGTATTCAGTTGTCTCTTCTGGAATGAAAATTTTACTCAAAACTTCAACTGAGGTGTTTTTTGTAGTGGGGCATTAGGCTTCCTTTGACCTGAGGTCTGTAAACCTGCCTCGTTACAAATTGTTAAATACATAATTTCTGCCTAGAAAGTACTCTGAATGCAAAATAATAGAAAGTCCAGGCTTATGTGCCATCTTAATCACATCCCTTTATAAATCCAAAGATTCTCTCATTAAGTCTCACCTTTCCATTGAGAGATAACACAGGATAAGCTCAATGTTCATTACTTTTAGCATGTTCAACTAAAAATACCTCTCTCAAGTGAGTCCATTTGGGAGTTAAATCTAATGAATTTAGTTAAGTCTAATGAATTTCAAAAAAGTCAACCCTTCTCTTTTTTACCCAAAGTTCAGAAATTTCATTTGGGATCTTTTGGTTTGTCCATTTTTCTTCCAAGTTAAATTAAGCCTCAGGGTTTTTTTGGGGGGATTGATTTTCTCTTTGTTGACAGACATTTACCAAGTGATCCATAGAAAGCCTCAGTGGAATTACAGACATGGCCTCATATAGAAGCTGTTACGAATCAATACAAGTTCAGCTTGAATTATTTTCTATAATGCTTGCAGTTGCCCTTGTTAGTAGGGAGCATAGAAAGGATAATTTTAGGATTTTCTTTTGGTATTTCCTCTTCTCTGGGGAATTGCACCAATGAATCAGTCTTTGAGGGTTGGGCTGGGGGCGGGGAACTGTTAGCTCTACCATTTATTTTCAACAGAAGAAAAAGAAGCTTTGATTTATAGATACAGTGTTAGAAAAATAGATGAGTATGCCCACTGTTAACTATCAGTTTCTATGGTTTCTGCTTCTCAATAATAATGATGATAAATCATAAAGGACGGGAGAAAGCAAGGGTTTTTTTTTTCTTTTTTAAAAAGAAATATGGGTCTGGACTAAATAAACAAGCTTGAGGACCACAGCCCTATCATTTTGGGATCCAATTTCTCTACCAGATACATCTCCTATCTCACTGTGAGTTACTTTGGGGACATTTTGGATAGGAAACATCTGCCATTAGCACTGCCTGACACTTCTATCTTTGGCACTGCACATGAATCTAGTATAAGAAGATTACAGAGAACAATGGAAAACTTCAGATGGCAACTGAGCAAAGGTATAGACTTAAAAAAATTGCAATGATTTTTCCTATTTGATTAAAGTCTGAAAAGTAATTGCTCTATGAGACATTGGGGAGTTAGTGCTCAAATGGCTCCTTATCTATGTTGTGTAAGAAAGGAAGGCTGCTATTCTTTAGCAGGAAGATGTTCACAGGATCATAAATTGGAATGGAACTATAGAGATCATTTAGTCCAATGTTCTCATTTGACAGATGAGGAAACTGAGAGGGAAGAGGATTTACCCAAAATCAAGTAAGCCGTAGGTGGAAGAGGTAGGATTTGAAGTCACATCCTCTGACTCCAGATGCCTACCACTTTTCATTGGTACCATTCTGCATTGAAAAGTAAAGGATATATCCCCTAGACAAAAACAATTATCTGTGTTTCCAGATTGTGGATAATTAGATAGTGATAGCAATGACCTATTAGGAAGGGGAATCGTGCTAAGGCAGCGGCATTCAGACTGGGAGGTGGTATCTTTGCTGGTATTTGCTTCCTTTTTCTTTTTTGCTTACCCTTTGTTCTTTCTTCATACATAGAGAAGAGAATGTAGGTGGAGAAAATTAAGTATTGCTGTGATTAACCAAAAGGTATAATTCATTTAGCATGTGAGATCTATCACTTTGTGGCTTTGTGCCAGGCATTGTTAGATCAAATTACATAGATAGGTGCCTTCAAGAAACTTCCTACTTACCTTAAACAGACATGAAAGTCATAGAGACAACAGGTCTGCTATTAAATAGCTATATGAATTATATGATGTTCATACTACTAAGCAAATTGGGGATAGGAGAGAGAGTCAAGAGATTCATGTTAATGGAAATGATTCTCACCCATTGATTAGTTGACTATGGATTGTGAGAGTTATTCCCTATCCCTTTGCTTCTCTTTTATGTTCATCCTGCCTAGTTTATTGTTTTTTAACCACTGAGCTAATTAGCATCTTCACCAGAAGGAGAGATAGGTAAACGAATGACAAAAAAATGAAAGAGGCAGGATGGTAGAGTGGAGAGAGAATTAAAAAAGGCCTTAGAAGAGATGGCCTCTCTTTCACCTCTGCTGCTTTAATGTGTAACTTTGAACAAGTCAACAAACTGAACCTCAGTTTCTGTAGATGGGAAATGGTCACAATTTTTGTTTTGCTTACTTCATAAGGGAATGTCTTGGATGAAACAAAATAATATATGTGCTGTCTCTTGGAGAACTAAAGCACTATATATTGGTGTGAGCTACTTTGGTGAACTCCTAATCCCTAGAAGTACTTAATCAGAGTCTAGATGTTGTTGTATAGGGTATTCCCAGTGGTAAATGTGGAGTTGAACTAGAAAGAATGAAAGTATTTTTTTCAATCAAAGATTCTATGATTTTATTTTATTTCATATTGTTATTATTTTGCTTTTTGTTAATACTTTGGGTTCTCTCTTCAGGGGAAAACATACCAATGAAGCATAAATTTGAGAATAAGACGTTTGGATGGCTTGTTAATTTAAATGAGCTATACTGAGCCTCTTCTCCTCTCAAACCCTCCCTTCTCACATGGATAATTAAGAAAGATAACATTGAATCATTCCATTATATGGTCTGAGATGAGGCAAGTTTCAAGTAATCAGATATACAAATGGACATGAGCTTATAACAAAAGTGTATTTCCCAGTTTGGCTTGCTCAGATCAAAACCCATGCCTTTCCCCTTTCAAATACCAATCCTTGGAACTAACACTTTTGCCCTTGATCTTCTGAAAGCTTCACCTGAACACAGATCTCAAGGGTGGCATTGAAATGAATTGAGTATCCAGAGTTGTTGGTTGGTTGTGGATCCTTCATTCTTGAAGAAGACAAATGATGTCCGAAGGGTGATATCTTGACTGTCTCTTGAATAGTATTTACATGAGGCAGAGCTGCATAAAGTCATCAGCCTCACTCTCCTCCAGTCATTGAAGTCCCATGACAAGCCTGGGGCATAGGGAGTGGGTTCAGGACTGAGAAGCTGGTGTACCTCTTCATCCCCATTCATTAGATTAGTGTCGCAATCCCTTTCACTGGACAATATCTGTTATCCTATACAGCAACTGCAACACAAGAAAGGGGGAGGGAAGGAAGGACAGAGACACACACACACACACACACACACACAGAGAGAGAGAGAGAGAGAGAGAGAGAGAGAGAGAGAGAGAGAGAGATTGAGATTCTTATGGAAAGGAAATCTATTTGCTTTTCTGAGGTATGGTCTTTTATGAACACGTTCTTTAATCTTCCAGGTTCTTATTGGTGATACAGGCTCACAGACTTGTGCCACTAACTCCCTGGGTAAATAAGACCACCAAATTAATTTTCACTGGAGACAGATGCTACATTTGACTTTGAATGCCTTGGAGAGATGGTGTTTTAAATGACCTCTTTGCCTTTTTCTGTATAGCTGTGTGTCTCAGGAAAAGAAATTCTCTGAGAGATAAAGGAGAACCAACTGCTGTTTTTCTTTGGATGTGGCATGACCTTGAAGCAGCGCTTATGACTATGAAGAAAAGGAAAAGGATGAACTCCTTGAGTGAAGGAAATGCTTCATTTTATCTTTGTATCCAGGTGCCTGACAAAATTCCTTGCATAAAATGGGTACATAATAAATATTTATTCATATGATAATACATTTGGAACTGGGAGAGATCTTAGAGTTTATCTAATTTATCCCCCTCATTTTACAAATAGGGAAACTAATGCTCAGAAACATTAAGTGACTTACCCAAAGTGTCCTCTGCCTACAAATCTGGCTCTCTATCAATTGAATTGGGATATTGAGGCTATCCATAACTTTTGAAACAACAGTGTTAGGGTGTTCCTGGTTCAATGCAGTTATTACTTCAGTTTGATCAATCAACAAATATTTATTGAA
Source organism: Petaurus breviceps papuanus (assembly GCF_028583685.1). NCBI lineage: Eukaryota > Metazoa > Chordata > Mammalia > Diprotodontia > Petauridae > Petaurus > Petaurus breviceps. The sequence goes on along the minus strand of NW_027186296.1, from coordinate 60,738,152 downwards.
TTTCTACTGTGTGAAAGGTATTTTGCTAGGCATTGGGGGAGGGGAGAGAGAGACACAGAGAGACAGAGAGACAGAGATAGAGACAGAGACAGAGATACAGGGAGACAGAGACACAAAGAGACAGACAGAGATAGAGACAGAGACAGAGATACAGGGAGACAGAGACACAAAGAGACAGAGAGACAGAGAGAGAGAGAGAGAGAGAGAGAGAGAGAGAGAGAGAGAGAGAGAGAGAGCGCCAGCATAAATTGTGGTCCTTTTAAGGGTAGTATAGTAGAGATGTGTCAAACACATGGCCCCCCACAGGCAGAGTGCAACAATACACAACATTCCTGAATATGATCCAAGCCAGATTAATTGGGAATTACTTAGCAAATGCTTAACAAAATAAAGAAAATAAAACATAGATAATTTTACATTTTAAAACTAAGTTAATAAGTGGCCTTCAGGGATTGTTAAGAGTGATTTAATGGTCCCATTTCTATTTGAGTTTGATGACATTGGTGTAGTCTACCATAGGTAAGGAGTTGACCAATCTACTTAATAATGTAATAGTAATTGTGATAAAATGATATGTTTCAGATGATTAGAATAATAGGAGTTCAAAGAAAGGAGACAGCTCTTGGCTGAAGTAGTGGAGAATGGCTTCATGGAGGAAGTAGAACTTCAATCGAACTTTGAAGGAGGTATTACATTTGAAAAGATGGAGAGAAAGCATTCTGGCTCCTAACCTACCTTTCCAGGTTTATCCCTTCATGTACTCTCTGTTCAAGGCAAACTTGAACTGTCATATAGGAGTGCCAGCTGTCACTCCTATATGACAGACATGCCATCCTCTGCATGAATGCCTTTTGCAGAGGTTGTCTTCCATTTCTGAACTCTTCACCTCCACATCTTAGAATTCAATCTTCCTTCAAAGCTCTGCTCAGGGACTACCTTCTACACGGAACCTTCTGTGATCCCTCTTTCCTGCCCCCTCCCCTCCAGTTGTTAGTGTTGCCTAGAAATTTTTTTGTATTCACTTTTCCATGTACATATTGCAAACCATCCTTCCCTGATCCCACTTAGAATATAATCTCCTTGAAATCAGGGACATTTTTTTTTGGTTTCTGCACCCCTAAAGTTAAACACAGTGCCTCAAACATAGTAGGCACTTAAATGTTTATTGATTTGAATTGACCAGGGTAGATGGAAGCAGTAAGAGAGGCAGACATAAGGCTTGTTCATGAGTCATCAGGAGAAATGTCTGACTGAAGTGAAAGTGTTATATTGGAGAGTAGTGGGGAATAAACTGACTTTTTAAGTTAATGTACTTTGCCTCAGGCATGTATAACTTCTCAAAATTCCTTCACCTTATCTTCCTTCATTGATTTAGCAAATTGATTTGAAACAGTTTAATAAAATTGGAAATTCAGAGTGCAGACTGTGGCTCCATCTCAGATTCTACCAAATTATATTTGGAGAAGATATAGTCAAGGGCTGAAATGAGAAAGCAGGATTCCTATGTAGTCTAACCAGAATGAGAGAATAGTCAAGGTCCATCCCCAAACAGATAGCTGAAGGATTACAAGCAATTGATAGACTCTTTTTTTTTTTGCCTTTTGTAGTTCAATTGGGGTTAAGTAACTTGCCCAAGGTTACATGGCTAGTTTTTTTGTGCAGGTATTATGTGTCTAAGGCCGGAACCGAACTCAGGTCCTCCTGATTCTGGGGCCAGCGCTTTATTCACTGCACCACCTAGCACCCCAATTAATAGACTCTTAACATCAAGGTACCATGTGTCAATTTTCCCTTATTTCCTGTTGTTTTTTTTAAAGTATTATTCTTTGAATTGCTGCCCTAGAACCCTTTCTATTAATGTTTATTGAGTCTGCTGATGGTCTGGACCAACTCAACTTAAAAAACAATAGTAGTGACTCATATGTGTGCAATATTAGGGAGAAGGTAGGGCCAAATGAAAAACAGAATTTGTCAAAAAATGTAATTATTGACAATCAACAAATACAAACACCGGTGCGGCTAGGGGGCACAGTGAATAGAGCACTGGCCCTGGAGTCAGGAGGACCTGGGTTCAAATATGGCCTCAGATATTTAACACAAAAACTAGACATGTGACCTTGGGCAAGCCACAACCCCAATTGCCCTGACCTCCCCCTCCAAAAAAAGAAAAAAACCAAAAACAAATATGAACACTTCAGTATACAAAGAACAAAGGAGCAATACATGAAACTCTCAACTCCTGTTATATAGTTTGTTTTTTAAGTGTATATTAAACTCAACAAGACAGTAACACAATACCTTGTTTGCATCTCATTCTGAGTTTCTTGTTTTGTTTTCTTATGTTTTTTAAACAATATTTTAATTTTTTATATCTTGATAATCACCCACTCACTTGCCCCCTCCAAAATAGGACCCCTCTTTTGTAAAAAAAAAAAAAAGCACAGTCAAATAAAACAAATCAACAATACATTGGTTACATCTGGAAATAAGTCTCATTCTGCTTTGTGCATTCTGCTGAACACTGCTTTGATCAGAGTTCTGAAGTCTTATGAAGTTATTAATTTTGGGGTAATATTGTGTTTATTATGTAAATTTGTCCTCTTTTCATTTCACCCTACATCACTTTACTCATGTATCTAACCATGTTTCTTTTATTTGGTCATAGCTATCAATTCTAGCTGCACAATAATGTTCAATTACATTAATATGCCACAATTGCTTCTGTAATTCTGATGAGTACCTACTTTGTTTCTAGTTCTTTGCTACAATAAAAAGCATTACCATAAGGTATTTTTTATACATGTGCATATGTTTCTTCTGTTTTTGACTTCTTTGGAGTTTATGCCAAGACTATATACAACATAATTTATTTTATTGTATACTTCCAAATTGTTTTTCTAGAATGAATGTATCAATTCATAGTTTTACCAACAGGACATTAATGTGCCTCCCATCCCACAATCTCTCCAATAACTGCAAATTTTCTCTTTTGTCATTTTTGTTAAGCTGAGGCACATGAGGTATGCTCTAATAATTGTTTTAATTGACATTTCTCTTCAGTGATTTGTAGCATTTTTCATATGATTCTTAGTCTGTATTTATTCATTTAAGAACCACCTGTTTATATCATTTGACCATTCATTGATCTTATATTTCTGTAGCTTAATCAATTTCCTATATAACATAAACATCAGAACTTTGTCAGGAAATTTGTCAAAATCAGGTGTGAGTTTTGTATCGTGTAATAAAAAAGGAGCTCTGCATTCACTCAAGAGAAAGTGGGATTCAAATCTTGCCTTTAATACTAATCGTACAAAGCTTTTTGGAAACTGTCTGAACTTCAGCTTCTTCATCAATAGAATAGGGATGATAATATAAGGCTAGTGTGATGAGAATATATATATATATATATATATATAATGTATGTATATACATATCGGCGTATATGCATGTGTATATATTTATATGCACGTGAACACACACATATATACATTTATTTAGTTATATATATATATGCTTTGCAAGCCTTAAAGTGCCCTATCAATTTTAGTCATTATATTTTACCCTTTTAAAAGATATTTTCTGGAACCTTGGCATTTACCCACTGTAGACTGATTTGTAGCAAGGGTATAGAAATCCTTTTTTCTCCATGAAGAAAAGTAAAGAAAATACTCTTTGCTTCTGACACAGTGAGAGAACAACTAAGTTTTTTTCCTTTTCTGAACTCTTCCCTCCTTTATCAACCCGTGCCCCATTTTCGTGTCCTCTCCTCTTTCCCTCTCCACCCACCATCAATCGGTGTCCTTGAAGGAGGAAATTATTTTAGAAAATAATCTTTCCCAGGTCAAAGAATGTTAAAACAAATGGTCTCCATAAAAACATGGTTTCAAACTCTAACAGCTAAAATGTCTATATTTGAAATATAACTAATAAATAGTTGGCACAATTGGGATTTTCATTAATAAAAAATAAAGCTGTGCATTATACCATCTGTCAGAGTACAGAAGAAGAAGCAATTAAAACACATGCACGAAAAATTTTTACCTTTCCTTGGTGGTATATGGACATCCTTGGTAGTTAGTTCTCTGACTGACTTTAGGATAGAAAAAAAAATGAAAATCCTCATTTAAAACTCTTCTGTCATACTGAACAGCACCTTCTGTTTGAATCAGCATTGACCCTTCTAGGAACGTATGGTCCTTCTATTGAATTTTTTGAATCAAAGTTTTTTTTTTTTAATGAATGACTCACCAGAGCCAATTTGCTACTTTAGGGATGGGATTGATTATTGTCACATGCTCTTCCCTCTCTATGCCTTTGCTCGCAACATTAGGTATGCCTTCTTCTCATCACTGCTGGTTAAACTCCTATCTACCTATCAATCCCAGCTCAAAAGTCATCTCCATAATCTCCCCCCTACCCCTCTTCAGCAGGCAGTAAGAATCTTCTCCTTCAACACCCTTGGAGCACCATCTTTCAGAGTGCTGGTTTGTCCCTCTTTTATGCATTTCTCTAATGTCCTTTGGAATGATAGTTTTCCATGTGCTGTGTTTTATTAAGGCCCTACTCTGATACCTCACTGTGGCATATAGGTTATCTGCCTTCTCAATTGCTATGCTAACATGGTGTGGTAGATTGAGCACTGGGCTCAAAGTCAGTGATACTTTGGTTCAAATCCTGCCTCACACATTTAGTAGCTATGTAGCTCTGGGTAAATAATTTAACCTCACTATGCCTCATTTCCCTCATATACAAATTGGCCGACCAACAAGTATATATTGGATATATATACCAAGTACCGGGCAGATGTATTTAGAGTAACAGGTATATATTAGGTGCCTGCTATATAGCACCCCACATATATTATATATAATGAGCATATGCATTGTGAATATAGAGACTGCATGGTCACTAAAGTACATTCTACCTCTGATATCTCTGATGCTCTGATTCAGTGGAATGGAAGTGTGGACACTACCAGGTCTGACCTGCTACTAAGTTAGAAAAGATTGCTTGGTCATAGACTACATGTCTGGTTTGTGAGTGCCAGCCCAGCCAAGTTCACAGAGGTTTCTTTCCAGCTGATGACTTTCTGTTTTTCCCCAAAGCAACCCACGAGAGATTGTCACCTTGTTGGTATCATTCAAGTCATTTTAGTCGTATCTGATGCTTCATGATCTCATTTGGTGTTATCTAGGCAAAGATACTGGAATGGTTTGCTATTTCCTTCTCCTGTTTATTTGATAGTTGAGGAACTGAGGCAAACAGGGTTAAGTGACTTGCCAAGGGTCACACAGCTAGTAAGTTTCTGAGATCAGATTTGAACTTAGGCCTTCCTGACTCCAGGCTCAGCACTTTATCCCTGTGCCTAAGACATGGGGGATCTGTAATTTATGTTAGTGGACAGAGCTGTCACAGAAATGACATTTTGGATCTTTTGAGGTGTTGAGAACAAGAATAGCACCTGATTCAGGACAGAATTCTTTGCATCATGGGGTCTTAATAGATGTTTTTTTGAAGTTGAACGTTGTACTTGAGTGATAGTACTATTTACTTTATTTTCTACAAGTTACTCATCACTCTATTAAACTGGGAAGATTTGGGAGATTTTTTTCCCTCCTTCTTACCCCTCCAAACCTCTACCATCTGCCTCAATATATCACGTTCAGGGCTCCTGTATTATTGGCATTCACTCTTGCTGTGGAGTTGTTTTAGTCATGTCCGACTCCTCATGACCTCCTTTGGGGTTTTCTTGGCAAAGATACTGGAGTAGTTTGCCATTACTGGCACTCACCACTGTACTAACCGCATCTGCCCCATGATTTACCCATAAAAATGCTTTATTTGTATATGTCCCTTTGGTTTTTGTAGAGTGCCAAGTCCCCTGTGAGACTGCAACAAACAGGAGAGGGCTGAATTCATTATTGTACTCATTACTTTAGGAATTTGGCTATACCATGGATCATGGAAGCATGACAACAACATGACATTGAGGAACTAGTGCAGGGGCCAAAGCAGGAGACCATGGGTTCAATCCCAGGTCTTTTTGTTTTCTACCTGTGTGATCTTAGGGAAGGCATTTAATTTTTCTGATGCTCAGCTTCCTCATTTGCAGAATGAGGGCACGTTACTTTTAAGGTCCATTCAGGCTTTAGAGCTATGATTTTGTAAAAATTGAGACTTAAAAAGATCTAAAAGATCATCTAGCCCAGGGGTCTGCAACCTGGGCTCTGTGAACTTGTTCTTTACATATTTTGATAGTTATCCTTCAATATAAGTGGTTTCTTTTATAATCCAATACATTTTATTTCATACATTTAAAAACATTCTGAGGAATCCATGAGCTTTATCTGACTGCCAAATGTGTCCATGATGCAGAAATGGTTAAGAACATTTGATTTAGTCCAATTACAGGGGGAGGGAAGAGCTGATGAGGAGAGCATTTGGGGCATGGAGAACAGATACTGCAAAGGCATGGTGTTAGGAGATGGAGTGCTGTGTTAGAAACATTGAGAAGGTCTATGCCAAAGGATCCAAGAATACAGGGAGAGAGTAAAGTATAAGTGAGCTAAGTGGCTCAGTGGCTCAGAGCACTGACTCTGGAGTCAGGAGGGCCTGAGTTCAAATCTTACCTCAGATACTTACTAGCTGTGTGATCCTGGACAAGCTACTTAATCCCAATTACCCCCCCCCCCCCCGCCAAAAAAAAAGCAAACACTGGAAGAGCAAGGGGTGCCAATTTATGAGGAACTCAAAATGCAACACAGAGGATTTTCTGGTTGATTCCAAAGGCAATGTGGAGCCTTTGGATTTTATTGAGTAAATAATATGTCACAGTAAATTACATTTTAGGAAAATAACTTGGGTAGCTTAATGGAGACCAAATTTGAATATTGAGAGACTTGAGAAATGGAAATAATTGTAATTTTCTATTATAATTTTCTAGGTAAGAAGTAATGAGGCCTGTACCAGGGTTGTGACTATATGAGTGAAGAGAAGGGAACATGTTAGATGTGTTGTGAATATAAAAATGATGAGATTTAGCAACATATAGGATATATGGGTGAGTTAGAGTGCGGAACTGAGTATGACACCAAGGTTGAGATTTTGGATGGCTTAAAAGATTGCGGTACTCTTGACAGAAATGGTAAGTTGGGAAAAGGGGAAGGTCTTGGGAGAAAGTCAATGAGTTATGTTTTGGGTTTGTTGAGTTGGAGATGCCTATGAGACATTAATTTCAAGATATCCAAAAAGCTATTGGTGATATGGGCCTGAAGCCAGGAGAAACACCATGTCCGAATATATCAATCATAATCATGTCTAGGGATCATAACTAAATCCATGGGAGTTGATCACCAAGTGAGATAACATAGAGGGTGAAGAGAAAAGAGCCCCAAATAGATACTCATTAAGATCCTTATGGTTAGTAGATATTACACGGCTGAAGAACCACAAAGGAGGCTGAGAAGGAGGAGGAAGACAGCAGAACCAGGAGAAGACTATGTCACTAAATCTGTGTTTAAGAGATGATCAATAGTGTGGCAGAGAGGCCAAGAGGAATGAAGATTAAGAAAAGTTCATTAGATTTTCAATTAGGAGATAATGGATAACTTTAGAGAGAGCAGCTTCAGTTGAGGGACCATCAGAATGACAAGCGAACACTATTAACTTACAGAACAATCTTCTTTCTGATTTGTAGTAGCCTAATGTAATCCAGTTAACCTTTAGTAGCAGTTTGAGTCTTATTCCTACACAATTCTTGTTAGCTAGTTAATTTATGTGGGTTCACATCTTTGGTGGTCGTAGATTGTTAGTCTCTACCCTTTGGGAACTGAGAATGTTAAACTTGTGTTCTATTAGTCTACATTGTTGCATCCTGCTGTTTTAAAAGCTGCTGTTGCTTCTGCTGAACATTTATTTGACTGAGAAGGGGGGCAAGCCATTCGCTCATGAGATCTGCCTTTGCCGAGGGCATTTTCCTAAGAACTCCAATACAGTGGTCTTACAAGCTGGCTTATTATCTTTCTCATATTCTCCAGATTTTCTCATGGTTGACTTGATGACATTTTCCTCATATGGGTACCATTTCCAATCTAAATCACTGCATAAGGAAATTAAGTCCCTAATTACTTCCACCTTTGAAGTGAAAGAGACCTAGGAAAGTACCTTCAATAGCTCCATAGATGGCAGATTAATTCAGGGGAATAGAATTCATGCAAAAACATCCTTACATGGCCATAATTTGCCCTTCATTTTCTTTTGCAGATCAGACAAAATTGTGAATAATTTCCTGATGAGCCTCTCATTTGAACTTATTGAAAAAAACATGGCATTAACAAAAGAAGTATTTAGTTGCTCTATTACCATGTATACCCAAGTATATGCTACAGGCATTTTTTTCAAGTTTGAGGAACATAGCTGAACTGAAGAACTGGAAATTTAAATGCCACGATGTGTGTGTGTGTGTGTGTGTGTGTGTGTGTGTTGTGTGTGAGAGACAGAGACAGACACACACACAGAGGGAGAGAGAAGAGAGGGAGAGAGAGACAGAGAGA